>NC_135172.1:33773122-34080622 GCF_041146795.1 Maylandia zebra | reverse complement strand
AGAACCACCAACGCACCGACACCTGAGGGAGTCCGCCACCGGCAGGGGAAGTGGTGGTAGGGGGAGATAGGCCTCCAAACCTTGGAGGGCCTGAGATGTCCCCAGAGAGGTGGCGTCTCATACCCAACCTGACATATAGACACAGACATACAGGCACACACAGACACAAACATCCATTCCCACCCTCATGCTCTCATATGCACTCACTCCACACTCAACCAACGTGGAGACAGACATAAAGAGACGCTGTACACACAATCACACTCCCCAAGCGTACTCTACAAACCGGGTCTAGGTACCCTTGCCCTGGAGGGGGGAACTGCACCCAGACCCAGGTGGTGTTACCCTTTTCCCTGCGGTGGGGAGAGGCAGACCACCCCGACTCCGTAGCAGCAGGGAGGCCCCACACTCCAGACCGCAGTCGGACGGCCAACTCCACCTAGCCCTCCCGCTCCAGCAGGCCGCAGAGAATGGGGGTGGGAGAAGACTCCAAACCTCCCTCCACCCGCTCATTGTAGTGTTGATGCATGTGTGTTCTAAGGTGTTCTAAAAAAAAAAAAAGGAAGAAATACTTTGAGGACCTCCTTAATCGTACTGGCATGTCTTCCGCAGAGAAAGCAGATTCTGGGGACAAAGGGGATGGCCCGCCAATCCCCGGAGCAAGGTCACTGAGGGAGTTAAACAACTTCTTGGTGGCATAGCCCCTGGGGTGGATGAGGTCCGCCCCGAGTTCCTGAAGGCTCTGGATGTTGTAGGGCTGTCTTGGTTGACATGCCTCTACAATGTTGCATGGAGACCAGGGGCAGTACCCCTGGATTGGCAGACCGGGTAGGTGTTCCAACTATAGGGGAATCACACTCCTCAGCCTCCCTGGTAAGGTCTATGCCAGAGTGCTGGAAGGGAGAGTTAGTCTGCTAGTCGAACCTCGGATACAGGAGGAACAATGCGGTTTTCGTCCTGGTCATAGAACACTGGATCAGCTCTTTATTCTCTCAAGGATTCTTGAGGGTGCATGGGAGTTTGCCCAACCAGTCTACATGTGTTTTGCAGACATTCAACCGTTTCCCTCGGGGTGTCCTGTGGCGGGTGCTCGGGGAGTATGGGTTGTCTGGCCCATTCCTACGGGCCATTCAATCCTTATACTGTACAACCGCTGCAAGAGCTTGGTCCGCATAGCTGGCAATAAATCGGACTCTTTCCTCGTGGGTGATGGGCTCCGCCAGGGCTGCCCTTTGTCACTGATTCTGTTTGTAATTTCTATGGACAGAATTTCTAGGCGTAGCCAAGTGATGGAAGGCTTTCACTTGGGTGGTCTCAGAATCTCATCTCTGCTTTTCGCGGAGTAACCCTAACCCTAACCCTCAGAGTAGAGTCGCTGCTCCTTCACATCAAAAGGAGCCAGTTGAGGTGGTTCGGGCATCTGACAAGGATGCCTCCTGGGCACCTTCTGGGTGAGGTGTTCCGGGCATGTCCCACCGGGAGGAGGGTGCAGGGCAGACCCAGGACACGCTGGAGAGATTACATCTCTCGGCTGGCTGGATAAGCTGGAGGAGGTGGCTGGGGAGAGGGAGGTCTGGGCTTCTCTACTTGGGCTGCTGCCCCCGCAACCCAGCCCAAGATAAGCGGAAGAATTTGGATTTTCTAACATAAGTAAACATTATGGGATAAATGTGGGACATAAAATGCTCGTTTCTTTTGTCTTTGTCCATTTCAACAGATCACCAGCTACAATGACACAGAAGAAGACAAAGTGTAGTAAAAAGTCACACGAGAGGTTCTCTTTGTCTGCTCACCAATACAGACAAGATCCACCAACACCAACCAAATGTGGGGGTACCCCTCGATATCTATGAAAACATCTCTTTCTCCAAATTTCCTGCAGGTTCAGGATATTCACTCACAGAGGACCAAAATCACAATGATAATAACTCTGGGATCTACGTGAGTCCTTTGCCAGCTTTGTATATGTGAAAGAACAGGTGATAGTATCCTCAGAAACTACACATTTAAATTGAAAATGTGCAAAAAATAAAAAATAAAAAAATACAGAAAGCTCTACAAACAGTGAATGTCCTTGTGTCTGCAGAGCCCCCTGTGAATCCCTCAAAAAGCCCAGCGAACTTTGATTCGGTTTAGATTTATGGGAATAAATCAGTTAATATTAGAGATACAATTTTTATTAATGTTATGGATATTCAAAGACCAGTGAACCTCTTCAATAATGAGTCTTTATCTTACTAATCATGTACATTAAATTGTGCTGTCATTGTTACCACTTCATGTTTGTGGCTCCCTGTATTTACATAAATCAAACTTCTGTTGCACCAAAGTTGTCCACACAAGGTTAACCAGATCTGAAATAGGGTAAACACTTCTGGTTAAGGTCAGGGTAAGTGTTGTGCTATATCTCTGGTGGGTAAATGTTAGATAGTGTTGTATCCTGTGCATTTGTCCCTGTGTTTCTGACTATATGCATGAATATTGTGGTGAACAATATAACAATCTGTGTGTTTGCAGTGAGTGAGAGCTTGTGAAAAATGTGAGTGAGCTTGTGTCTGCACTAATACAGTGCATCTACAATTCAGTATGCTAAAGACTTTCTAAAAACAAAGCAGGAAGAAGTGAGAAATTAGGGATTATATACAAGCAAATGATTAGTTAAATGAAAAAAGAAAGACAAAGCAGTGATTGAGAGGTCAAACAAAACAAGCTGCATCCAAATAATACAAAAGATTACCATGAAATTATATTATCTTATGTACCTATATTTTATTTTATGTATTTCAACCATTTTCAAATTGAATATGTGTTCATGGCTTCACCAGTTATTTTTATTGTGTGTTAACAAATCAACTTTTTAATAAAAATGGTTAAAAAGTGTTTACTTTTTGTTTTGTCCTCTTGACAATAGAACAGATTATATTGTGAATTATTTATCTCGCTATTGTTTAAAATAATACAATTTTATCCTTTGCAAAAAGCTGGCTATATGAATGAGCGAAGCTGTGAAGATGAAAATGTAGCAGTATATAGCGAAGTGTAATTGGCTTTGTTGTTGTCAATTTGTAGCTTTTCTTGATTTCAGTTCCTGCTTTGTTTTAGTTTGTTAATTCATGCTGAAGATTGAATCATTTGACTGAAACTAAGTGTATACACACACACACAAAGTCAATGTCCTCTCATTTCTCTCGAGTTGATAACTAACACCCATGGCATTTGCTGGGATTTTGGCGCAGGCCCTGAGGCCATCTGAAACATCTCGATTCTCTTTAAGGCCACTTTGTAAGACAGTGCTTCTCAAACTGTGGGACAGGGCTCCACTGGTGGGGCAGGGTGTTGCAAAAGGTGGGACGAGGATAACCTGGGGGGAAAAAAATGAAGTCAAACAAGGTTCACTGAATATGACTGCATTCTCTTTTTAAAATAAATACATATTTTTTCTGGTGCCCTTTTGCGAATTTCATGATATTATTTACCGATCCAAGCGGATCCAAGCAGAAACAGCATCACGCCCATAAAACTCAACTTGGTTCCTTTTTGTGGGTAATAGTTAATAAAAATGATGCAGCGTGGGCCATGAATTGTCTTCAATCTCTGAAGTGGGCACGTCCGGAATACTGTAGTTTCTGAAGAACTGTGTTAAGTATTAATATATATTACATATCTGTTAGTGGCAAAATTATTCAAAAATTATTACCAGTTAACTTGCTGGTAGCACACTGTGGTGGCTGGGTGTAGTTTTTGACTCAGCTGCTGCCAAGTGAGTTCAGGAAGCAATGCCAGGGGAGGCTGGGTGGCAATGCTGGCAAGTCTTTTAGAATTAGGCATTTAGGCCTGGATGCTTCAGCACTTACCCCAGAATCTCTTGGACTTTAAAATTCAACTCAATTAGATTTTATTCATGTTCTCCCCGTGTTTGCGTGGGTTCCCTCCGGGTACTCCGGCTTCCTCCCACCGTCCAAAGACATGCAGCTTATGGGGATAGGTTAATTGGATAATCCAAATTGTCACTAGGTGTGAATGTGCGAGTGAATGAGAGCGCGAATGGTTGTCTGTCCCTGTGTGTTGGCCCTGCGACAGACTGGCGACCTGTCCAGGGTGTACCCTGCCTCTCGCCCTATGACAGCTGGGATAGGCTCCAGCGCCCCCCGCGACCCTGAAAAGGATAAGCGGAAGCGAATGGATGGATGGATGGATGGATAGATTTTATTCAATTCAGTTTTATTTATACAGTACAAATGTGCTGTACCAATGTACCTGCACATGTGATGTGACAATAAAAGTGATTTGATTTGATTTGAAATCACAACAACAGTTGCCTCAAGGTGCTTTATATTGTAAGGTAAATCCTACAATAATACATACCGACAAAAACCCAACAATCTTATGACCCTTTATGAACAAGCACTTTGGTGACAGTGGAAGAAAAAACTCCCTTTTAACAGGAAAAAACCTCCGGCAGAACCAGGCTCAGGAAGGAGCAGCCATCTGCTGGGACTGGCTGGGACTAGAGAGAGGGAAGACAGGATAAAAGACATGCTACAGAAGAGAGCCAGACATTAATAACAAGTACAATTCAATGCAGAGAGGTCTATTAACACATAATAAGTGAGAGGGTGACTGAAGAAGAAATACTCAATGTATCATAGGAATCCCCCGGCAGCCTATGCCTATTGCAACATAACTAAGGGATGTTTCAGGGTCACCTGATCCAGCCCTAACTATATGCTTAAAGAAGAAGAAAAGTTTTAAGGTTAATGTTAAAAGTAGAGATAGTGTCTGTCCCTCCCATTCTACTTTTAAACACTCTATGAACAACAAGTAAGCCTGCAGTCCGAGAATGAAGTGCTCAACTGTCAGTAAATCTAAAGGCACATATTAAAAAAAATTAAATTTATAGTTGATGCAGCAAATTTTTATTTTAAGCAGATGTGGTATAAAATGCCACTTAAATTACTGCCCCAGTTCGCTACCCAGTTAAAAGAGGCTCTCGTCAGGGAGGCTGTGTAGGTGTCATTTCCGCCCTTTTGTGCCCACAAACCAAAGCAAGCAGATCTGAGTTACCTGCAGAAGCAACTCTGTCCTCCACCGCTCACCAATTCTAACTGTGCTTTGTGCACTTATGGCTAGTTAATTCTACATGCACCTTGTTGTCTTATTTATTAGTATACTGTATAAGTTTAATTAAGGCTGTAAATGTTGAGCCTGAAGGGAGCAAGAAAGAACTACTGGTACATAGCTGTTACTTTTTCAGCAACAATGAAGACCATTTCTTTTCTCAACTTCCTTTTGTTTGGTAAGTGAATTCACAAATTTAGTACTTAAATTTTTTCATTGAATGATTTAATTTCATCTTTCATATCTTGTTACATGATCAATTTTGGCAGTTCCCCTTACTGATGGAGCCATAATCAATGTAGAGGGATTCGAGGGGAGAAATGTCTCCTTCCAGTGCAAACACAAAATTGCATCGAACAGCAACAAGTATTTTTGCAAAGATCCATGTAAAGACGAAGGAGAAAAACTGGTTACTGTAGAACCTGGCAGAAGAGCAGAGTCAGGGAGGATTGCTCTGATGGACTCTGGGGATGGATCCTTCACCGTGACCTTCAGTCATCTCCAGCTGTCAGACTCACAGAAATACTGGTGTGCAGTGGATAGGCCTGGTTTGGACACATATACTGAAGTGCAGCTTGCAGTAAAGAAAAGTACGTATATTGTTCTATCACTTTTAAATAAAATGCACCAATACTCTTAATTTTACACCTGTAAATTAATGGAGGGACAGCTCCTAGTTGGTAGTATAAAGTGCATCTATGCATTCATTCTCTGAGGGGAATTATTTGCAAATCTCATTAAGTCAAATTTGTGTCATATAGGACAGAGAAAAAATGTCAAACGTTTAATCTGAGAAATTGTGACTTAAGAAAAACTTTGCTTATTTTGACATTGATGGTGCCAACACATCTCAAAAAGGTTGGCACAGAACCACTGTGTAGCAGCCAGTTCTCTTTGAACAACAGTCTGCAAATGTTTGTGAAGTGAGAGGACCAGTTGCTGGATGTTTAGAAGAAGACCGTTGACCCATTCTTGTCTGAGACAGGACTTTAGCCTTTTCACAGTCTTTGGTCGTGTTTGTCATATTTGTTACGCGATAATGTGTACAATACTTTCAATTGGTGAAAATTCCGGACTGCACGCAGTTGAGTTCAGTTGTTTTACTACAAAGCCATTTTGTTGAGCAGTGTATCAACATGAAAAACAAGATTTAAGTACAGTATGCTGATGATACTCATGATGGGATTTTTAATGAAATACATTTATGGTTTTGTTTTGATTCATATTATGTTGAAAAGAGTGAAAAACCAACAATCTAAGTAACTCTTTCAATTCTCCTCCTTATACAGTTACAGCAACTATCATATCTGATGTTTCTTCTACATGGACATATCAAAACACCAACATAACACATTTTACAACTGGAACAGGAACCATGAAACCTACAAACCTTTCAACAGGTATAATAAACATTTGACATAATTAAATTTCAGTCCACATAAAAATAAATCAAAGACAAACTTACATTAATTAATATTATATTTTGCCCTACAGTCTTAAACTTCACAGCTGAAGAAGAACTTAAAACCAACACAGGTAAAGTTCTGATTGACATGATGACTTAAAGACTTTGCATGAATAAGATTTTGAAATTCAACCTGTTTTCTTCAGGCACCATCATGTTTACTACTGCTGTGGGTTTAGCTTTGATTGCTCTCTTGCTACTGGCAGTATGCATCAGGAAGTCCAGAAAAACCTCAAAACATAAACTACAAGATTACTGCAACAGCACAGACTTCAGCAATGAAAACCAAAGAGAGGTATGAGTTAGAAACTGGAGATAAGCCCTGAAAACAGTCTCTGAAGCCAATCGATATAAATCAAATGCATAATAAAAATGTTCTGGGTTGAATTTATAGAATTACAACGAGAGTAAATCATGACACATTATGGCACCTAGAGTCTGTATTTTGTGAGAGCGCAAATAACTGATGTTAGATGGAAATAGTTTATTTGGCAAGCCCAGGTAATCATTTCCTGTCTTTAGCATTGCATGCATTTAAAAGGCATGCATTAGAACTGAAGGAAACTGTCAGTCTGGCTCTCTCCACAGATAAAACTAAATATAAGTGCATCACTGAAACACTGTTTAGCACGTTAGATCTCAGTTTAATTTGCTGTGCTGCAAATCAGTAGAGCAAATAGACACTGATCTGCAAACTGAGATCCTTAACCATCATTAGGCAGATTGAGGAAAAGTCCCACATCCTGTCCAAGTAACTGTCTAGCATAAACCCACTTCAAACTCATCTTTGGCTGGATTCATTTCCGAGTTTGAGTAATTATAGTTTTGAATTTTCTAACTACTTTTTATTTTTTATTTCATTTTGATTTTTGGTTTTAAATTAGTTAAGTTTCTGTTAGTTTCCAGAGTTTTCTTATTTTAGTTTGATTTTTTTGTATTGTATTGAAAATGTTCTCTCTCTGCTCTGCCTAGACTCGTGGCTCTGGGACACAAAACCAGATAATGTTAGAAGATGTACGTATGTGTGAATAAATTATATAAGCCCATTTTTTTTGGCTAATTCATGCAACATACTTAATTTATTTAGTAATTTGTTTCATAATATATAAATAAAGATTCCATAAAGAAATATAGATGAACTTCTCAGTTGATGTAGAGCATACATAGAGTATACATAGATAGAGCACTCACGAATGTGATTATTTTGTTTTTCTTTGTCACTTTTCAACAGGTCAGCTGTGAGTACAGTGACACTGACGACAGGACAAACCAATGTAAAAAGTCATCTCAGAGTTCTTCTGTCTCTACTCACCAACAAAGATGCCATTCAGATCCACCATCTGAATCTGAACCTGCAGCAGCCAAATGCAGTGTACCCTCCCGTATCTATGAAACCATCTGTTTCCCCAGCCTTCCTGCAGATTCAGAATGTTCAACAACACAGCACCAAAATGTCTATGATAATAACTCTGGGATACATGTCAATACTTTGCCAGCTCTAGTGCCAAAAAAACCCAAACAGGTACTTGTCAAAAAGACAACTAAACCTAAGTCGTGCAAAAATATAGAGAGCTGTACCTACAAGGCATCTCCTTCTGTCTCCTGTGGATCAACCGCAAAGGAGCCAAAATCTCTTTGGTTTGGTTTAGATTTATCAGAAATTAATCAGACTTAATCTAAATTTGTAAGTTATTCATAAACATTCATGGACAAGTTAATTTCTCCAATTATGTGCACCATAATCTCCAGTTATGATTATTAACTTTTGCAGCTATCCTCAGTGTCTGCAGATTTGCCCTCTCAGGCAGATTATCAGTCATAGTTAAATTGGACTGGTCCTTTCTGGGGATAGAATAAAATAGAATAGATTAGCCCTTTGTTGTCATTGTACATGTACAACGAAATTGTAGGTGCTCCACACCAACTACTAAATATAAATAGTAGACAGAAGAAATACATAGCAAACAGGAGAAATATATATAATATAAGAGAAAGGCACACACTGGAGATCAGAATATTTGCAAAGTGCTGGGAGCTAGTGCATAGAAAATAAAACATTTGTTGACTATCTAATTGGCCCAGTGTGAGTCTGGAGGTGTGAGACCTGACTGACCTGAGGGGTGGGCGGGGTGCAAGGAGTCCCCTGTGATGGCCCTGGTTTTCCTGAGACAGGAGGATCTGGCGATGGTCTCCAGGGCTGGCAATGATTTTTTGCATGGTGTTAATTATCTTCTGCACAGCCTTTATCTTCTCGGCCCCCTGTAGTTTCTTTGGGGAAAAACCTGGGGGATCAGACGTGTCTGGTCTTCAGTTATTGAACAAAATGAATTAAACAAAATAAACTCTTTCTATCTTGAAATGAAAAAAATCCAGTCTGAATTGTCCTTTAATGCTCACTGAGACCCAAACATCAGTACTGCAAGGAAGTGTCAGTGTGCAGACCCTATTGTCTACTACCCAGTTAGGACTAATAGTGCATAAGGCTAAAATTCAAGAAATGGCTTGACTCAGTTCTTCAGAAATTTCATCCAGAATCCCATTTGTGCTGGGCCCGTCATAAAGGGTTCTCCAGAGTCCTTTCTAGTAGTTAAAAAAAAAACCAATTACGATTTTATAACACAAATAACTCAGATGTTAGCGTCTTTGTGCTCAGAGTTTGGGCCCAGTATATTTTTCATCTTCCTCCAACACATACTTTAAACAATAGAGGGAAAAAGCTCAAAGACAGAGACAGAAAAAACTTCCTGTGGACAAGACCTAAGATATGACAGTCTCACAGACCTAAGGTTGTTGTAGTGCAAAACAGTCTCACGGCGCCCCCGTGTGACAATAAAAAGCAATAGCTTTAAATGACGTAAATGGGTTTAGTAGCCCTGTGTTTCATATGCGTTACACATTATTTCTTGGAGGCCATACCCTGTGTAACATAGAGTTATATTTCTAGGTGCACATGCTGTTACGTTATGGCATAGGATTTCAGAAGGGGTTCCAATTACAGTGCATCTATGTCTCAGATTTAAAGACGCAGAAGAACCCTGTATATAATCTAAAGAGGGTGCTAAACATCTTTGCTATGATTGAAGCGTTCCACTTTCTTCTGACAGCCTTTGTAAAATGTAGCCTTAAAACAACCATTTAATTTCTGCTTGTCTGTCAGTTCATGTCACTCATTGTACTTACTAGACCCTAAAGAAACTACACAGAAGAGTGAAGTGACTTTTGTAGGCAGATTTATTTGCACTGAGATTAAAAAAAAAAAAACCAGCTTCAGTGTAACATGCATGCAAGATCATACAGCATTTAACCAGTTGATCATTTTGTTATTGGATTATTCATAAGGAGTCAAAAAAATATTTTCTTTGGTGGCATTAAAACACATGTTCATTTTGTAAAGTGGCTTTGCTTTAATGTTTTAATATAACTGTTTTGTTTTATACGAGACATGATTTTAGTATAGTGTTGTCTGTATGACATGTGTTTGCATATACATGCACACATGTATGTCTGCTAGAAAGTCTTGATTACTCGTTTTACAGGAAGGATGTTCTTGGTGATAGAAGTCAGGGGTAGACACTGACAGCTTATAAACCACAAAACCATAACTCTAAAACACAATGACTCTTATGAGTAAACTGCCAACTGTTGACCTGTCAGCCTTTGACTGAAAGGTTTGAGATAGCACCTAAAAATATTCAAAATATATCTGTACTAATGAAAACCTCAGTATTTGGCTGTTTGTAAAAGGAGTGTAATTACAGAAGAAGAAAAAAACATTTTGACAAACATTTCAAATTTCAAACCAGGACGATTGTTAACAGTTTAATATATATCTGTGAAATTGCTGTCTCAAAGAAAGCATTCAATTAAGTTTCCAAAATGTTAAACAATTGCTACAATTAAATTTATGATATTGTGTGAAATTATCCAACATGTCTGTAATAAAAAAAAAAACAACGGAAAAAACGAAATCAAAAACTATTTTCATCTCCTCTCCTGCTCAGCCAGTGATTTTTCACTGCTTTTATTTGCATAAGGAATAGAGTATAATAGAGTATAATAGAGTATAAATATATATATATATATATATATAGCTACTGACAATGTTCGTGAAACGGTAAAAAGAAACTGTCATAAACGAGGTTGTGGGTTGTGTAGGTGTCATTTCCTCCCTTTATGCCCACAAACCTTCAAAAGTCAGATTAACAGCAGACCTCCAGAAGCAGGTCTGGGTTGTAATGTGTAAATGTAGAGTCTAAGAGATCACTTAAATTAAAGAACTACGTACAAGTGTCAGTTTTTCAGCTACAATGAAGAAGACTTCTTTCCTCTACTGCCTTTTATATGGTAAGTGACTACACAAGTGTAGTAGTTTATGTCATTTAAATGTTTATTTTGATGTCTTGTATCTTATCACATCACTTATTATTATTACTACATGACTTATTACATTATTGCTTCAATTTCAACAGTTACATTGATTGATGGAGTCATAATCAATGTAGAGGAATTTGAAGGGAGAAGTGTGTCCTTCCAGTGCTCACACACATATGCATGGAGCAACAACAAGTATTTCTGCATAGATCCATGTAAAAGCACAGGAGACATACTGGTTACTGTAGAATCTGGACGAAGAGCAGAGTCAGGGAGGATTGCTCTGGTGGACTCTGGGGATGGATTCTTCACTGTGACCTTCAGCAATCTTCAGTTGTCAGACTCACAGAAATACTGGTGTGCAGTGGAGCGGACTGGTTTCGATACATATGCTGAGGTACACCTAACAGTAAAGAAAGGTAGGTATACATGAATACGCTTAATTTTATATTTGTATTTACATTCATGCAGGTACAATTCCCAGTTTGTGGGTTAATGCAACAAAATAATTTTAACAACAAAGTTTTGTACAATTTTACCCACTCATACTGCAGTATCATATTTCAATGTTTTGCTTTTATTACTACTTCTTCTACACAACAGTTATGAAAAAATGGCCTTTTGATTTCAGAGAAATAAACATAAATTTATTACAGCTAAGGTTTTATTATATATGATACTTAGAATTGCATTTATAAATGTTTATAATCCTGTGGTACACAATAATTGTGGTAAATGGACCACTTCTTATATAACGCTTCTCAACCCGATCTCAACAATGATGGTCACCACCTATTTTTGTGAAAAAGAATTTCAGATTTGATTTGTCTGAACACATTAAACTTTGCCTCAGTGCATTTAAAATCAACTTTTACTCACAGAAGACGGTGGTATTTCTGGATCTTGTTCACATATGACTTCTTCTTTACAGGACAGAGCTTTAACCTGCACTTGTGGATTGCATTGTTAACTTTGTTCACAGACAATGATTTTGAGGCTCATGCAGTTAATTCCACAACAGAACCAATGCTGCTTTTAATTTAGTGCCAACTGAGGACCCAAACGTCATGGACATCCAGTACTGAGTATCAGGCTTATCTCTTATAAAGAGTTTTACATATTCTCTGAATCTCTTGATTATTGTCACACTGAGGAAACTGGCACAGGTTCACCCATATTGGTGAACCAGTGCCCAACATCCCAGCTTTTTTGGAAGTGGGGTTGTATATGTTCTGACAAAGGTAAGTACAAATAGTATAAATACCTTGTAAATAACCACTCTCTTAAACAGCTGTTGCAACCGAGACAACTGTCATACCGGGAGTTGCCACATGGACAAATCAAAATACCAACACAACAAACTTCACAACCGGAACAGGAACCATGAAGCCTATAGAACTTTCAACAGGTATAAATACACATATCAGTCCTTATGAATGTGACTCACAGATAAACTTACATGAAGTAATACTTAATTCTTCCTACAGCCCTAAACTTCACAGCTGAAGAAGAACCTAAAATCAACAAAGGTAAAGTTTTGTTTGATATTAGCTTAGCTAATAGCTTATTGGCTTAAAGTGTTTACATGAACAAGATCTGATAATTGTCTTGTTTTCATCAGGTACCATCGTGTTTGCTACCGTTGGTGGTGTTGGTCTGATCTCCGTCTTGCTGCTGGCAGTATGTTTCCGGAAGTCCAGAAAAACCTCAAAACATAAACAATTAATTTGCTCCAAAGGTGTAGACCTCACCAGTGCAAACAAAAGAGAGGTATGAATCAGAAAACGGGGATCACTATGAAAGTAGTACACAAATATAAAGAGGCAATATAAACTGAAGCACAAAACCATGTTCATGTTTGTAGTTAAAGGAGTATAATGTGAGTAAATCCTTCTGTGTTATATCAAAACACAACTAACATGCTGTTAGATGAAAAAATACTCTTACCACCCTCATGCATTTCTTTTACATGTAATGGTAGAAAAATATTCTTTATACTGCCTCTATCCACAGATAAACCTGTGCAACAACATCACTGAAGGGTATCATTCAATATTTTAGATCTCATGTTTTATTTTTGGTAGAGTTTCTTTAGCTTCTGCAGTATTAGCCAAAAATCAGTGTTAGGAAATGACTGACCCTGTCCAATGAATTGTTAAAAACGAGCTTAAAACACTCTTTGAACACACTTCAATCTGTTTTCTTTGGGACTGAGCTTGTTTGACAGAGTTACAGCTCTGGGTACCTCATTAGGGTGAGGTACGTAGATCAGCTTTGCTTAGACTGGTTACTCTGTAACACAGATCCAGATAATTGTAAATGTATGGATACTCACAGAAATCCTTTTTTTTGTACTTAAATTAATAATCATTTAAAAATTGATTTTCTACACAAACCCAATAAATGCGGATCATATAAGAGCATGCTGATTTTTTTTCTTTTTCACTTGTCAACAGGGCAGCTGTGGTTATGATGACACTGACAAGACGAAAAAGGGTAGTAACAAGTCTCCTAAGAGTTCATTTGTCTCTGCTCACCAACAAAGAGCAGATCCTTTAACATCTGATGCCACAGCGACCAAACGTAGTGTACTCGCTGATACCTATGAAAATATCACTTCATTCAAGCTTCCTGCAGGTTCAGGAGATTCACCCAAAGACGACCAAAATGACTATGAAAATAACTCTGGAATCTATATCAATACTTTGCCAGCTTTCATATTTGAAAGAACAGATGATGGTGCTTGTAGAAAAAAGGAAATAACTAAACCTAATACAAGCAAAAATACACTGAGCTTTGCAAACCGTTGTGTCTCCAGAGTCCCATGTGAAAAGCCCAGATCGCTTTGGTTCGGTTTAGATTTATCAGAAATAAATCAGAATTAGTTTCATCTGATTTGTGATTTTGTAACATTTTGTGACATTTATGGAAAAGTGAACTTCTTCACTAATCATCAACAACAGTCTTCACCAATATTAAAGATGTACACTAATTGTACTGTCAGTGTTTCCATTTCATGGCTGTCTCTGTCTGTGTTTTTGTCGTTTATACTTTGGTTTCATTTAACCCTGTAAGACCCAACCCATCACAAAATAGTGAAAAAATTCAGATTTTTTTGGGAACTGATATGTGTATTAACACTAACAAAATCTAAATTTTTTTCTACATCATGTTGTTAATTATATATTTTCATTATATATTTATTATATTTTTTTTGTATCACATTTGATACATTGGGTGTTTTGGCAACTTTTTGTTCACAACAATGTTAATTTTAGACAAAAAAAAGAGAGTTTAGTACATAACATTTTGAAATTATTGCAAGTATTGATCATGTAGATGAGATAGAGGTCTCAGAAACTCATGCAGCAAATATGATACAAAGGGCATTATAGGGTTAAGAACAAGTCTAATAGCTTGTTGACTCAAATCTAAAGTGTGAATTGACACTGACATTTTTAACACGTCAGGGGAAATGTGCTACATTTCTAGTGGGTGAAAGGTAGTTAGTGTAGTATCTTGTGTGTGTTGGCATCTGCTGTTGTGGTTAATGTTACCTTATAGGCTGTTTGTTTGCAGACAGTGATAAATTGAAAATAAACTCAAAAATCCATCATATTCGGCTTCCAAACTGTATTATATCATTATTTTTCCACATGTAGGCCTACAAATGACTAATTTGAGTAGCCGGTACCAGTTTGAATAATTTGAGTACCAGTATATATGACGATAAGTGCTGGGTTAAACGCATTACCGTAAACACATTGCGTTATTGCATCACTGCTAAATGTAACAGCTAGATTCTGAACTTCAACAGGTAACAAAAGTATTGATGAGCAGTCAGGCTTGTACAACATTTTAGCCTATGCAGTCTTTCAGCGGGCACATTCAGTGGAAATACTTTGAAGATCATGTTGAAGTACTGCATTGTTGGCTTTGTGTTTATACTAAATACTAAAAGAAAAATGTTGTACGCCCTCATTAGGATGCAGGTGGCTGATGACAATTTAAATATAGCTTTTGTTTTGTTTTTTGTCCTCTTGATGGTAGAAGGACTAGATTTAAATGTGTTAGCAAATTTTGCATATTTGCATATTCTCACACAGACAATATCATTTAAAATACTTTATAGCCAGTATAGAATTTTTGTTTAAACAAAATCCTTGTAAAAGGCTGCCAAATGAATTGCATCATTATTTTTTCCATTTGAGCTGCTCATCAGCACAGTACCAGTAGATAACTACTGTAATGCTGATTTTGTACAGTGACACTGACAAGAGAAAAAACCACCGTAAAACGTTATCTAGAATTCTTTTGCCAATACTCATCGACAGAAATCACAAACATCTGAACCCAGAGCAATCAAATGTAGCATACACTAGCTATAGCTATAAAACACTCTAACTCTGGGATCTATATCAGTATTTTTCCTGCTTTAATACATAAAATGAGGAAAGCAGTAAAACTAAAACAGAGAAAAAACAGAGCTGTGCAGCCCCTGTGCCTCCTGTGAATCCAAAAATCCTAAACTGATCTGAAGGAGTTCAGATCAGTTCAAGGTTCAAGGGTTCAAGGTTCTTTATTTTAGATTAGATTAGATTAGAACTTTATTAATCCCTCGGGTGGGTTCCTCTGGGAAATTCGATTTCCAAAAAAGCACAGCACCGACAGAAGTTACAGAGTTACAGAATATTATATATATATATATATATATATATATATATATATATACACACACACACACACACACACACACATATATATAAATACAGAGACAATATAAATAAAATATACAAAGGGGATAAATAGAATAAATAGGAATAAAAAATGAAAATAAAAATACAAGTGAATTGCACATTTCAAGCATTGAGGTCTATTGCACTGTTGACTATTTACAAAAGTATTGCACAAAAGGTATTGTACAGTGAGGTGAAGAGGCACTACAGCTTAGTTGTTCCCCCCTCCTTTGTCCTCCTGTTTCCCCTCCCTCTCCCCTCCAGAGAGGAGTTAAACAGTCTGATGGCGTGTGGGACAAAGGAGTTTTTAAGTCTGTTAGTTCTTGTCTTTGGGAGAAGCAACCTGTCACTGAACAGACTCTTCTGGTTGTTAATGGCCGTGTGCAGAGGATGCCTGGCATTGTCCATAATGTCCATCAGTTTCTTTAATGTCCTTTTCTCTGCCACTGTCACCAGAGTGTCCAGCTTCATGCCGACCACAGAGCTAGCCCTCCTGATCAGTTTCTCCAGCCTGGATGAGTCCTTCTTTGCTGTGCTGCTCCCCCAGCACACCACAGCATAGAAAAGTACTCCAGCAACCACCGACTGGTAAAACATCCTCAGGAGCTTCCTGCAGATGTTAAAAGACCTCAGCCTCCTGAGGAAGTACAGTCGGCTTTGTGCTTTTTTATACAGGTGCTCTGTGTTGCATGACCAGTCCAGTTTATTGTCCACCCACAGCCCGAGGTACTTGTACTTGTTGACCACCTCCACCTCCTCCCCCTCTATCTGAACCGGCAGTGGACCTGCTCTAGACCTCCCGAAGTCCACAACCAGTTCCTTAGTCTTTGAGGTGTTGAGTTGCAGGTGGTTTGTGTGACTCCATGCGACAAAGTTCCTCACCAGACTTCTGTACTCCTCTTCCTGATCATCCCAGATACACCCCATGATGGCTGTGTCGTCTGCAAACTTCTGAATGTGGCATAATTCAGAGTTGTAGCAGAAGTCAGAGGTGTACAGGGTGAAGAGCAGAGGGGACAGCACAGTTCCCTGTGGTGCTCCTGTGCTGCTGACCACAGTGTCAGACGTAATGTCCTTCAGCCTGACGTACTGTGGTCTGTCGGTGAGGTAGTCGGAGATCCAAGCGACCAGGCAGGGGTCCACCTCCATCCTGTTCAGTTTTTCCTGAAGCATACAGGGCCGGATGGTATTAAAGGCACTGGAAAAGTCAAGAAACAGGATCCTGACCGTGCCTTTTCCCCCATCCAGGTGTGAGTGGGCTCTGTGTAGGAGGTACAGGATGGCATCCTCCACTCCGACACCCGCCTTGTACGCAAACTGTAGTGGGTCCTGGGCATGTTGTACCTGTGGTCGGAGGAGGTTGAGGAAGAGCCGCTCTAGAGTCTTCATAAGATGTGACGTCAGTGCCACCGGTCGGAAGTCATTCAGCTCATTGGGCCGGTTCTTTTTGGGGACCGGGACGATGCAGGATGTCTTCCATAGGGCGGGCACTCTCCCCAGTCGCAGACTGAGGTTGAAGACTCGTTGTAGCGGCTCCCCAAGTTCAGCAGCACACGCCTTAAGCATCCTAGGACACACCTTGTCTGGGCCTGCTGCCTTTCTGGGGCGAAGCTTCCTCAGTTGTCTCCTGACCTGATCCACTGTGACACTGGGAGATGTTTGGGAGGAGGGGAGGGGGGGAGATGTCTTGCTGCTGAGAGAGGGATTGGAGGAGGGGGGTGTCATGGTGTCAGGAAGGGGGGGAAGCGAGGGAGGTAGGAGAGTGGGGAGAGGACTCTGTAGTGAAGGTGAGGGTGAGGGTGGGGGGGTTGTGGGCTGGTCAAACCTGTTGAAGAAGTTGTTGAGTTCGTTTGCCTTCTCCACAGTCCCCCCCACTGTGCTTTTCTTGGTGTTGTGGCCTGTGATGGTTTTCACACCATTCCAGACCTCCCTCATATTGTTCCTCTCCAACTTCTGCTCCACCTTCCTCCTGTAGGTGTCCTTTGCTTCCCTCAGGCAGCGTTTCACCTCCCGCTGTGCTGCTTTCATCTCCTCCTTCACTTTGCTCCTGAAAGCCTTCTTCTTCATGTTGAGGACAGCTTTGACTTCCTGTGTTACCCACGGTTTGTTATTAGGATAACACCGTACCGTCTTAGCAGGGGCGACCGTGTCCACACAAAAGTTGAGGTAGTCTGTAAGACAGTGTGTCGCCCCCTCTATGTCCTCACCATGTGGGCTCAGGAGCACATCCCAGTCTGTGGTGTCATGTCACATGCATAGTTATACAAGTATAACACACAGTGAAATGTAACCTGATACGCTCCTCGACATGTGCAAAAATGGGGGTGGGGGGTGGGTGGGGGGTGGAGGAAGAACATTATATATATAGTATATACATTAGGTGAATGTGCAGTAGTAGCAGCAAGCAGGTGAATTCTGTACATTAATATGAATAGACATCTGACTATTTTACAGAATAGACAATTGTTACGTTTTTAGTCCAGGCGAGTAAATAAACGCAACAAGAAGTTTGCCCCCCCCCTCACTCCCCACCCAAGTAAGAACACCAACAACGATACCTTTCAAAGTGTTTAAGCAGCCGTTTATTTTCGTCGGCAGTGAGCAATGCCAAAACAACAAACAAAAACTCCCTAGTGGTCCCTACACCACAATAAAAAGAAGCCAAACAAAAACACAAGTCACTTACCTATCTTTCTAATGAAAAAACAGGAGAAAACTTGTTCAACAAAAACGGCTTCTCACGCCTACAAGGTTGCGGCAGTGACAGATATACATCAGGTGAACCAACACGTGATCACTACTTGACAATCTATTTACAACTATTTACAACAAAACGGACATACCAACGCCAAATATACACGCGAAAACTCTTCACTGCACTACAATAAAACAACACACAGGTTCTTGGTCGAGTGGTGGAGGTTCGGAGAGAGCTCCCAGGTGGCTGTCATTCGATCCTTAAGTACTGGAGGTGGTCCATCAATTATCCACATCCAAGGATAGGCAGAGACTCCACCCAGATACCTAGCAGCCACACCCAGGTGTCCACCTCCTAGGAGAGAAAAGGGGAAAGATACCCACAGCCATCCCCCAGTGGGAGGCATAACACAACACACACATCATTGGCCATAACACAATACAAACATATTTAAAATTAAAGGAATTGAAATGTACATTGTGCCATGGTTTAGTGTCTGGAAGAGTCCTGTCTCAGTCAATTATAGATGATGTGTGTGTGTGTTTAGGGCCCGGATGGCTTGGGGATAGAAGCTCCTCTTGAGTCTCTCTGTCCTTGCCCAGATGATGCGGAACCTTCTACCAGATTGCAGAAGTTGGAACAGTTTGTTGCCAGGATGGGACGGGTCCTTCAGTATCTGCGCTGCTCTAGTCCGGCATCTCCTGGTGTAGGTGTCCTGAAGCGGGGGGAGAACAATCCTGCAGCAGCGTTCTGCTGTACGGATCACTCTCTGGAGAGCTTTTTGGTCCTTCACACAGCTGTTCCCAAACCACGATGTGATGTTCTGTGTGAGGATGCTCTCCACAGCGCCTGTATAGAAAATCCTGAGGATCTTTGGAGAGACCCTGAACTTTCTCAGTTGTCGTAGGTGATACAGGCGCTGCCTAGCCTTTTTGGTCTGGACCTGAATGTGGGCAGACCATGTCAGGTCTGAGGAGATGTGGACACCAAGATACTTGAAGGACTGCACCCTCTCCACTGGAGCTCCATTGATGATGATGGGCTTGTAGTCTCTGTGCTGACTCCTGCTGAAGTCCACCACCAGCTCCTTGGTCTTGCCGACATTCAGCTGGAGGTGGTTGTCCTGGCACCATGATGCCAGATTCTTCACTTCGTCCATGTAGGCCGCCTCATCGCTGTTGGAGATGGCACCCAACACCACTGTGTCGTCAGCAAACTTCACAATGGTGTTGGAGCCATGGGTGGCCACACAGTCTGAAGTGTAGAGGGAGTAGAGCAGTGGCGAGAGGACACATCCCTGAGGTGCTCCTGTGTTGATGGTGATGCTGTTGGAGAAGCACCTGCCCACCCTCACCACCTGAGTTCTGCCAGTGAGGAAGTCCAACACCCATGCACACAGACGGCTGTTGAGTCCCAGATCCCTCAGCTTTGTGAACAGTCTGCAGGGCACTATGGTGTTAAACGCTGAACTGTAATCAACAAACAGCATTCGCACATAGTTACCCTGTTTCTTGTCCACGTGGCTGAGAGTGGTGTGTAGGACGTGGGCGATAGCATCCTCTGTGGATCTGTTGGGTCGGTAGGCGAACTGCAGCGGATCTGTGGTGTCTGGGATGGAGGAGGAGTGATGTTCTTCAGCAGCCTCTCAAACACCTTCATTACTACCGAGGTCAGTGCAACTGGCCGGTAATCGTTCAGGGATGAGGGTTTGCTGTTCTTGGGCACAGGGATGATGGTGGATCTTTTGAAGCATGTGGGGACCACAGACTTCGCCAGGGACTCGTTGAAGATGTAAGTGAGCACACCTGCTAGCTGGTCAGCACAGCAGCGCAGCAGACAGCCGGTGATGCCGTCTGGCCCCGCCGCTTTCTTTGTGTTCACTCTCCTCAAAGCCGCTCGGACGTCATGCTCCGCGATGCTGGTCACTGGTCTCTCGTTTAGTTTAGTTTGGTTTGTATTCATCAGGAATTATTCAGAGCTATCAGGACATTTGTGAATGTTTTACTGACATTCAAGGACAACTAAATGTCTCCAATATGTGCAACACCTGGTTAACAAATTGTGAAATACTCCTTTGCAGGGTGATGACATAAGGGGAAGGATTTTGCAACATCTCTAGTGTGTGAACATTAGTCATTGTTATATTCTTTACATTTGTGACTGTGTTTATGAGCATATGCATGAATATTGTGGCTAAGATCTTTATTTAATTGCTAATGTTTGCTTGTCTCAATTCATTATGACATAGATTTGAATTTTGATGCCCACTAGTGGTGTTTTCGATAAACACACCAAACAGACAGCACTGCACACAGATCTATTGCAAGCATACATATTGCAGGGCTCTAGACTAACTTTTTGCCATGGGCGTACCGGCACAAAAGTTAGGTGCACACAAATTTTATAATAATTTATATAATATAATGTGTTTTTCTGGATACACTGTGCTTTTTCAGCATTCAAAGATTGATGACACCATGTCAGAGCACTGGCTATGAATTTCAGAAGGATCAGGCCTTAACAGAAAAGTTAGCAATAGTTCTTTTTCTATTACAGCTACATCCCCTTCTGTCGTGCCTAGGCTGCTCACTAGGGCTGGGTATCATCACTAATTTCTATAATCCATTCGATTCCGGTTTTCAAAGTCCCGATTCGATTCAACCTAGCCTCAGACAGTCAGAAATATTATAATTCTGATCATTTATCAGTACTGACTTCATCAGAATAGTGAACATCACAGCAGATGCCTTTGTGTGAAAGTAACTGAGAATAAAACACAGAAAAACATGAAGGAGATTTTCCTGGTCTGGCTTTTTATAGCAGATAACCTTAAAAATATTCTACAATGTTCTGCATATAAAGTTTAAATTTCTTCAGTATTGAACAACAGAAAAAATAGGCTTTCTTGTCCGAGGTCATTTAAGTGAAAAAAAGAAAAAGAAAAAGACAGCAGCCGACAGCGCTGTAAACAACGGTAGACTGGTGGGTAATAAGCGAATGAATAATACAGAAAACAGAGATTGGAGATGGGAAACTGTTCTTGAAGTACAGAGAGAGATAGAGAGAGAGCTAGCTGTGCATGAAGTGTGATTTTAATAGTCGTGGAAGCAAAACAGCAAAATTCATGACGACATTGATCAAATGTGAAGCGCAGTTTGCTGCTTCTTTTGCTGCTGGCTTGGTGAATTTTGGTTGGAGAGAGACAAAACCTGCAGCTCAGAATCAGCGCAAAAAGACGTAATCACAGCGCGGACCGGACGCATCAGAATCGCTAAGCTCCGACAGTGTGTCCGTCTACGGGCGGTCGGGTGAGAAAGCCGAGAAAGACAAAGTTGATTCTGATGCGTCGGGTCCGTTCTGTGTTTACATCTTTGTGTGGAATCTGTGTACCTGCTCTCATTTGCTGTTTGGTTGTTGTTGAAATGGTTTTGTGAGCTTTAATCTGAGAATCTGGCGTTTCTGGCAAAACAGAGTTACAGTGGGGCAAAAAAGAATTTAGTCAGCCACCGATTGTGCAAGTTCCCCCACCTACAATGACAGAGGTCAGTAATTTGCACCAGAGGTACACTTCAACTGTGAGAGACAGAATGTGAAAAATAAATAAATAAATAAATAAATAAATAAAATCCATGAATCCACATGGTAGGATTTGTAAAGAGTTTATTCGTAAATCAGGGTGGAAAATAAGTATTTGGTCAATAACAAAAATACAACTCAATACTTTGTAACATAACCTTTGTTGGCAATAACAGAGGTCAAATGTTTACTATAGGTCTTTACCAGGTTTGCACACACAGTAGCTGGTATTTTGGCCCATTCCTCCATGCAGATCTTCTCGAGAGCAGTGATGTTTTGGGGCTGTCGCCGAGCAACACGGACTTTCAACTCCCGCCACAGATTTTCTATGGGGTTGAGGTCTGGAGACTGGCTAGGCCACTCCAGGACTTTCAAATGCTTCTTACGGAGCCACTCCTTTGTTGCCTGGGCGGTGTGTTTTGGATCATTGTCATGTTGGAAGACCCAGCCTCGTTTCATTTTCAAAGTTCTCACTGATGGAAGGAGGTTTTGGCTCAAAATCTCAAGATACACGGCCCCATTCATTCTGTCCTTAACACGGATCAGTCGTCCTGTCCCCTTGGCAGAAAAACAGCCCCATAGCATGATGTTTCCACCCCCATGCTTCACAGTAGGTATGGTGTTCTTGGGATGCAACTCAGTATTCTTCTTCCTCCAAACACGACGAGTTGAGTTTATACCAAAAAGTTCTACTTTGGTTTCATCTGACCACATGACATTCTCCCAATCCTCTGCTGTATCATCCATGTGCTCTCTGGCAAACTTCAGACGGGCCTGGACATGCACTGGCTTCAGCAGCGGAACACGTCTGGCACTGCGGGATTTGATTCCCTGCCGTTGTAGTGTGTTACTGATGGTGACCTTTGTTACTTTGGTCCCAGCTCTCTGCAGGTCATTCACCAGGTCCCCCCGTGTGGTTCTGGGATCTTTGCTCACCGTTCTCATGGTCATTTTGACCCCACGGGATGAGATCTTGCGTGGAGCCCCAGATCGAGGGAGATCATCAGTGGTCTTGTATGTCTTCCATTTTCTGATGATTGCTCCCACAGTTGATTTTTTCACACCAAGCTGCTTGCCTATTGTAGATTCACTCTTCCCAGTCTGGTGCAGGTCTACAATACTTTTCCTGGTGTCCTTCGAAAGCTCTTTGGTCTTGGCCATGGCGGCGTTTGGAGTCTGACTGTTTGAGGCTGTGGACAGGTGTCTTTTATAGAGATGATGAGTTCAAACAGGTGCCATTCATACAGGTAACGAGTGGGGGACAGAAAAGCTTCTTACAGAAGACGTTACAGGTCTGTGAGAGCCAGAGATTTTCCTTGTTTGAGGTGACCAAATACTTATTTTCCACCCTGATTTACAAATAAATTCTTTACAAATCCTACCATGTGGATTCATGGATTTTTTTTTTCACATTCTGTCTCTCACAGTTGAAGTGTACCTCTGGTGCAAATTACTGACCTCTGTCATCATTTTAAGTGGGGGAACTTGCACAATCGGTGGCTGACTAAATACTTTTTTGCCCCACTGTATATTTAAAAGTCGATTCAGGATTTAATGAATTGATATCGCTTTATTCAAGCTACTCACCTCCCACTTCCACCTGCACTTTCAACTGGACCACGGCCAATCAAAGAGGTCCGCCCCTTACTATCTCTGATTGGTTTAGTCCACGATGGGGGCATAATGTGTGTCTGTTGTTGACCACAGGGAAGGTTGCAGATTTTTTTTTTTTGCTACCCGAACAGTTGGTCGCACTCTAGAGCCCTGTATTGCAATACAGGGAGTGCAGAATTATTAGGCAAATGAGTATTTTGTCCACATCATCCTCTTCATGCATGTTGTCTTACTCCAAGCTGTATAGGCTCGAAAGCCTACTACCAATTAAGCATATTAGGTGATGTGCATCTGTGTAATGAGAAGGGGTGTGGTCTAATGACATCAACACCCTATATCAGGTGTGCATAATTATTAGGCAACGTCCTTTCCTTTGGCAAAATGGGTCAAAAGAAGGACTTGACAGGCTCAGAAAAGTCAAAAATAGTGAGATATCTTGCAGAGGGATGCAGCAGTCTCAAAATTGCAAAGCTTCTGAAGCGTGATCATCGAACAATCAAGCGTTTCATTCAAAATAGTCAACAGGGTCGCAAGAAGCGTGTGGAAAAACCAAGTTGCAAAATAACTGCCCATGAACTGAGAAAAGTCAAGCGTGCAGCTGCCAAGATGCCACTTGCCACCAGTTTGGCCATATTTCAGAGCTGCAACATCACTGGAGTGCCCAAAAGCACAAGGTGTGCAATACTCAGAGACATGGCCAAGGTAAGAAAGGCTGAAAGACGACCACCACTGAACAAGACACACAAGCTGAAACGTCAAGACTGGGCCAAGAAATATCTCAAGACTGGGCCAAGAAATATCTCAAGACTGATTTTTCTAAGGTTTTATGGACTGATGAAATGAGAGTGAGTCTTGATGGGCCAGATGGATGGGCCTGTGGCTGGATTGGTAAAGGGCAGAGAGCTCCAGTCCGACTCAGACGCCAGCAAGGTGGAGGTGGAGTACTGGTTTGGGCTGGTATCATCAAAGATGAGCTTGTGGGGCCTTTTCGGGTTGAGGATGGAGTCAAGCTCAACTCCCAGTCCTACTGCCAGTTTCTGGAAGACACCTTCTTCAAGCAGTGGTACAGGAAGAAGTCTGCATCCTTCAAGAAAAACATGATTTTCATGCAGGACAATGCTCCATCACACGCGTCCAAGTACTCCACAGCATGGCTGGCAAGAAAGGGTATAAAAGAAGAAAAACTAATGACATGGCCACCTTGTTCACCTGATCTGAACCCCATTGAGAACCTGTGGTCCATCATCAAATGTGAGATTTACAAGGAGGGAAAACAGTACACCTCTCTGAACAGTGTCTGGGAGGCTGTGGTTGCTGCTGCATGCAATGTTGATGGTGAACAGATCAAAACACTGACAGAATCCATGGATGGCAGGCTTTTGAGTGTCCTTGCAAAGAAAGGTGGCTATATTGGTCGCTGATTTGGTTTTGTTTTGTTTTTCAATGTCAGAAATGTATATTTGTGAATGTGGAGATGTTATATTGGTGTCACTGGTAAAAATAAATAATTGAAATGGGTATATATTTGTTTTTTGTTAAGTTGCCTAATAATTATGCACAGTAATAGTCACCTGCACACACAGATATCCCCCTAAAACAGCTAAAACTAACTAAATAGCTTTGATATTAATGATTTTTTGGATTCACTGAGAACATGGTTGTTGTTCAATAATAAAATTATTCCTCAAAAACACAACTTGCCTAATAATTCTGCACTCCCTGTATAACATTACACTGATGTGAACTATGCGATGAAGAACAAAGAAAGAAGGTCAGTTTAGACTTTTATTTACATGTAAAGTGTTAAAAAAAAAGGCAACCATGTAGGAAAAGGAAAAAGAAAGTGAAAAAGTTTGGACACCCAAGAGATAGTTTATAATGAGAAGGAAATCTCAATCAGAATACTTTAATAATCACTTAGGAAATTATGTGGTTTACAGTTGCTCCAAGACAGTAACAGACTAAACTAATTAAATAATATGATATATTACAAAGTTTACACATGTAAGAAATAGGACTAATATATACAAATCACTCAATTATAAATGTCAAGAATATTACAAAGGTGTAATATATACGATTGATATTTAACTCTAACCTGTGAAACTTTGTCATTTGTCATTTTACTGTACAGCATGTGCAACGAGTGTAACTAATGCAATGTGTACTGTGTGCAGTGTATTAGATGGAGGAGTTGTGCAGAGAGCAGTGGCGTGTCTAGAAAATCTTTGTTGGGGGGGCCAGGTAGGGGCACAGATTTGGAGAAGGGTGGCAGATGTAATTGGCAGATAATGTTAAAAAAAAAATCTACCAACCGTTAACCATAATTCAATAATCCTGTAAACCTAATAACTGAATGCGCTTTTAACTCTTATTAGAATGAGATTTTAACCACTACGGTGCAAAGTTTTTAGATACTGCGTTGATAAAGTACAAGAGATACAATCAGTGCTCTGTCAGTGTTTATTATTATGTTAACTTTATCTGCCTATTTAAAAAAGGCAGATTAAAAAAAGAAGATCATCTTCTCACAAACTGGTGTTTGATTTTGAAACAGGAAAAAAGTGGGGAAACAAACTTTGCTAGACCCGCCCCTGCACAGTTACCAGCTGTCAGCTACATAAAAAAAGGATCCTGGTGTTATTTGTCTCTCAGAAACAGTTCATAACTTCAACTCATTCATGTGACCTAAAAGGTAAACCTGTTTCTCCATCATCGGGTCAGCTCTGATGATTCAGTAAGGACATCTCCTGGTTTCATCTTCATGTTTCCCTCTCACCACATATCCAAACCGATATCATGACCAGCAGGTTTACAGCTGTGGCTCCAGCAAACATCAGCTGATACTAGAAATTAATATTAAATAAATTCTAACAACAGCTGATCAAGCTTAAACGTGCTGCTGTTGTTTAGCGCAACATCTGCTGGTTTCCTCTTTCTGGCGCAAAGTGGGCGATAAACAAACAAGAGAGAAAAGCCGATCAGCTGATCATTGATCAGTTTCATGATTGAAGTAGAAACAGGAGAGGGAGGGGGAGAGAATGAGAGAAGAAGAGGCAGCTGTGCAGCAAAGACACAGAATAACTCCAGCTTTGTGTCTTTTTTTCATTATAGTGAAAGTATGGGACAAACTGCGTCTCTTCTCAGCTCAATACGAAACGTGTAATATTTTCTCTGAATGAGGGACCATTCCATTTTTTTAAGGAGCCGTTGGCAACTCTACTAATTAAACTTATGAATAAAATAAAGCTTACTATCAGTAACATCATAGCACCCACCCAGCTGTATAGAAACTCCGTTGTGCTAGCTAGTAGCAGTACGAGTTATTGTAACTGACTGTAAAAAGTCAGCACAACGAAAATAAACTCCACTTAAACTTGGTTTATATCTGACCCAGATAGACTGCAGGTCATAACTTCTTACCTGAAGTTCAGTTCACCTGACACTCGGACTGGCGGCTCTCCTCCTGCCTCCCCTTCCCTCATCCACCTGCTGGCCTCTGTAGAAGCCCGGCCATAGCCACCACCAAACAACTGAGTCGACCTGCATCTGGCCAATCCACCACCTCTCATTGTTCATGCCTTTACTAAAAAAAAATAAAAAATAAGTCACCAGGCATATGCCCGGTATGCCCGATGGCCAGTCCAGCTATGTTAACCTGCAACGAAATCTGCAGCTCCATACAGCAATGTTACGACTTAATTATATCTTATAACCAGTGTTGGGGAGTAACGGAATACATGTACCGCCGTTACGTATTTAAAATACAAAATATGAGTAACTGTGTTCCGTTACAGTTACCGTTTAAAAAGGTGGTATTCAGAACACAGTTACTTTGTTGAAATAAATGGATTACACTGCGGTACTTTCCCATTTCATTTTGTCGCGGGTCAGGACTGTTTGGGTTTTGTTTGACAGCTACGTTCTGTTGTTCCAGGCGGCAGCACTACGGTTGCCATGGTTACAGTGTGACGCTCTCTCTCTCTCTCTCTCTCTGCGTCTGTGTGTTTCCTGGGTGAGAGAGCACCTTTTCGTTGTTGTTGTTGTGCTAAGCTAACAGGCAGAATGCTACAAGCTCTAAAGAATGTAGCATCATGGGCAGTGTAGTCTGTGCTGCAGGAAGAATGGACTGCCATACACGTTATGGGTCTGTGAGCGCGAGGAGGGAGAAAAAGGGGAGTGGAAAGGTACGAGTTGTCATCGAGGAAAAACGGGAGCTGGAAGCATGTAAATATAATAATAACCACTTCAGCTAAGAAGAGTGCCTGACGAGCCCAGTTGTAAGTAAGCTATTAAGACTCGACTGTACACCGTATTCGTGTTTTCCTCCGAAAACAATAAGTTCCGTTGGAGCAGCCTTTCGACACCTCTCTCTGTCTCTCGCAAGAAAAGTTGACCCACACAACAAAGTAAAGCTATTTTTCGGCTACGAGCCGACAGGGACCCCGCCGTATTAGTCTGAGGTCCCTTTACTACAGTTCGGAGTCGCGGACCTTCAGTAATAGTAATAAATCACACAGCAATAGTACATTCACGTTGTTGTAAAAAGCATGATAATATATTAAGTAATCCAAAGTATTCAGGATACGTTACTGTCATTGAGTAACGTAACGGAATACGTTACAGAATAAATTTTGGGGCATGTATTCTGTATTCTGTAATGGAATACATTTTAAAAGTAACCTTCCCAACACTGCTTATAACTCATAACTCTTATCTTAGCTCCCCTCAGTAGCCTACTGTCTGAAATATTCGATGGCTGCAATAATTCTTTAAGTGTTATTTTTTCCTTGGTATTCTAATTTCACCGAAGTTTACTAAACTCAACAAACTTGATATTACTTACCGGGACATTTATTCTGTCCTCATTTTCTTTCACCGAAAAATTGTTTCCTGCAGTGCCGTCTTTCGTGCTTGGCTCTCCTACCTTTGCTAACGTGATGCACATAGTGCAGAAGCCGATGCTGCATTCACTTACACTCGGATATCTGAGCTTCACCGTGAAAACATAATCGTACATTTGATATTTGATTGAATTTTATTGTTTTACCTTTGGGGTGGCACCTGGGGTGGCCAGTCTGGTTGGGGGGGTGGCCTGGGGGGGCACGCCACTGGCAGAGAGATGGTTACAGACAAGAATGATTTCCTGTGTTGTTCAGTGGTGCTTTTTGGTAATCTCAGTCTCTTATTGAACGTGCTCCTGTGACTAGCCAGCACATCATGGAGTGGGTAGGAGATATAATCCAGCATTGTCCTTATTTTGGGCAACATTTGCCTCTCAGATACCACCCTAAGGCAGTCCAGCTCCACAACATTACTGGCATTGTGGATCAGTTTATTGAGTCTGTGGGCGTCTGCGACCCTCAACCTGCTGCCCCAGCATGTAACAGCATCGAGGATAGCACTGGCTATAACAGACTCGTAAAAAAATCCTCTTGTCCAACAGATGTTGAAAGACCTCGGCTGCCTCCAAAAATAGAGACCACTCTGGCACTTCCTGTATTGTGCAGTGGTGTTTATAACCCAGTCCAGTAGTGGTCTTCCTGTTAGGTAATCAACAATCAGGGACACAAGAGAGGCATCCACCTGCATCGATGTCAGCTTATCACCCAGAAGGGTTGGCCTGATGCTATTGAATGCACTGGAAAAAAAATCAAAAAAACATAACCCTCATAGTGTTCGTTGGCTGGTCCAGATGGGCGTAGACACGACTGAGCCTGCCTGTGTTACACAACAAATTCACCTGTAGCTAAATTCTACATACGTCGTTTTTAAACATGTTAAAATGAAAGAAGTGTTCATTTGGGGTAGGGCTGCATTGGTGGGACATGATGTTACTGCCGGTGTGGCCAGGATGACTACAGAACAATTTAGAGTGAAACAAAGTTCAATGAAAATAATTTTGTATTTGTTGCATACTTGGACATAGACAGTTTTAACTCACTGTCTGTTATGTGAAGGCTGTGTGCAGACAAGAGTGGTAGTAGGAGGACCCAAGGTGCAGATAGTGATGTGACGTTCTGTATCGAGGCTTCGAAGCTTGTGTCGAGTAATTGAGGGAGCGTTTCCGCGATGCGCGTATTGAGGCTTGCTTCATTTATGGGAGGAGCTGAAAATGATGACGTCCGAAGCCTCGTTGCCCGGCTGTACCACGTGACTGGTTCATGAAGTGGTTCGAACTTTGCCGCGAGATATGACAGCGATATAAACCCCTCAGACTTCATTCAAAAATGTGGGTGTTTGATGGAGAATTGCAATTAGTGAGAGTTTGGAGACAGTTTGGAGACAGGTTGGAGGTTTATGAGAGTGAGGAGAGAAAGTCAGGAGAGAATGGAGCCAGCTAAGAAGAGGAGGATGTCCTCCCCTGTGTGGGAACATTTTGATCTTATTCCTCCCAACAAGGTATGTAAATTTCTACAGAAGATGTATTTTCATAATACTGATTGTGCAATACAAGTTATGTTAAGCTGTCTTGACTTTTGTACAAGGTGAAGTGTTTGCTATGTGCCAGGGAGCTGGGATATAACGACACCTCATCCATGCTTAGGCACTACAGAGCTTTGCATGAGAATAAGGGGAACATCGATTGTGGAGCAAGACCAGGTGAGCCATCAAATGCAATGATAATATAGCATGCAGTAATGTTACTAAATGATATAACAATATTATACAACTGTTATAAGTTACGTGTGTGATATTTATATTTGTGCTTTGTCTTTATTGTCTTTCCTCAGGAGAACAATCTCAAATAGATGAAGATCTGGTTAGCATGGTGATTGAGGACTCCCAGCCATTTAGCATTGTGGAGGACAAAGGATTCAAAAGATTTGTTAAATCATTCAATCCTAGCTATGTTCTCCCCACTAAAAAGGTCATAAAAGCAGTGGAAATTTAGTTTTTACAGAATAAAATGTGAACAGGCAGGACTGTCCATACCTCAACGTTACAAAAGCACAACCACTGTCTACACCCCAACCACACCTCACCTCACAGTAAATGATCATTTCCATTTTAAGCATTTCCAAATAATCATTTTCCATACTGCCAGTATAAATATACACAGTATACTGCCATCACTACAATATACATGTTTTACACACTCCTTTTGTTGTTGACATTTACAGGCTGTGTGCAGAAGGCCACACTCTTCAAATTCATGCCAACTAATATTTTTACGTCCAGTAGGTGTCCTACTAGAGCAAATGAAGCTTCAAGAAGGTTTGCGCTGGGATGAACCAAGTGGATGAAAAGCTTCAGTGCTTCATGAAGCTTCATCTGCCCATCACTAGTAGTAGGAGGACCCAAGGTGCAGACACTCTGAGGTAAAACTTGAACTCAAATGTAACACAACTAGATATATCAAAATAAACTTACGCAGGAAGACTGACAAAACACACAGCATAGCATAAGGGTAGATCACAACACAGACACAGAGAAACACAGGGCTTAAATACACAGAGGGAGCAATCAGGGAATGGGTAACAGGAGGGAAACACAGCTGGGGCAAATCAGGCCTAACGAAACAGGGGAAGCAAAACCAGATACATTAACATCAGACATGGACCTTCAAATTAAAACAGGAAACAGCACAGACTGAACTAAAGACACAGACTCACACGCAGGCACTGCAACAGAGGGAACAGAGACGTAAACCATAAGACAGAACACAGACAAAGAAACCAAAGACTAGAAATGATAAATAATATAATAAACTCAAACCTCTGGGTCAACGACCCAGGCATCCTAACACTGTCTGATGATAAGATTGACCACACTCAGACAGAAGCGGACCCAAGCAGATGGAGAAACTGTAACATGACCATAAACTTTATTCCCTTTTTGTGGGTAATGATTAATAAAAACTGTGAAGTCTGGGTCATTGTTTTTTTAATAAGAAAGAAAGAAAAAAAAGAAAAAAATCTGTGACTTTATTCCAATGCGTTCAATGGAAACTGGCAGAGATATGCAGGTTGGTTATTATAGACATAAAGACATTAATGTACACTAACACCACAGTGTTTTACCACTCGATCGAATCATATCACTAGTTTCTGAAGGTCCAAAAAGAGCTCAAAATAGCAAGGGTTATGTGAGTGTCCCATTCTTATGTTTAATCATTTAAAATGATTAATGTCTGTTTTGCCAATGTCTGTTTTGAGAGTTAAGGTTGAGGTCAAACTAGTATTATTTATTATTTATCCTAGGATGAACAAAAAGCAGATGTTGCATCTGCTCTGGCTGCAGTGGGGCTGCAGGCTTTTGAAGCAGAGGTTGCTCTGGAGCTAACAACATCTCTGAATATGGTGCCATTACCATGTACTGGATCTTCAAATTCTTGACAAAAAACCCCACTTTAGTTTCTTCGTGTCCTGAGAATTTCTTTTCTTCTTTGTGTTTTATGAAACTATTTGAATATAATTCTCCATATAATTCATACTTTTCCACATTTTTGTATTTGATAATTTTTTATATTATAAAAAAGACACAGGCATTAGAAAGAACTGCATAAAAAACAGTTTACAGGATTTATTTGTAAAAATGAAAATAATAACATTTGTTACTAAGATTATTGGTAAATGGCCTGTATTTGTATAGCACTTTACTTAGTCCCTAAGGAACCCAAAGCGCTTTACACTACATTCAGTCATTCACCCATTCACACACACACTCACACACTGGTGATGGCAAGCTACATTGTAGCCGCAGCTGCCCTGGGGCGCACTGACAGAGGCAAGGCTGCCAGACACTGGCGCCACCGGGCCCTCTGACCACCACCATTTATTTTCATAAATTTCAAAGCAGTGTTATAATAAAGCTTAATTTATCCTTCCGCAATGAATCTACACAGAGCCTATGACATAACCTTTGCAAGATGCCAGTGCCGTCACCAAAAATTATACTTGTGCGACATTTGTTGCAAGCTATGTCTGTGTAACGTATAGTTATATTTTGTATAGTATAGCAACATATAATTAAATAGAAAGTGAATAGAAGACTAAAGTGATTTTTACACAGTTGTGTTCAAACTTATGTGCATAGAAAAAAAAATAACAGCGCTAATGTGTGAATGTTGTACGTCATTTTGTAACTGGATTATTGATAAGGAGACAGAAAATTGCTATGATGATATGAAAACATTTTTTCAGTTTCTAAAATAAATTTTGTTTTGACTTCTTTTGCTTTTTTATATAGGAAATTATTTTATTATGCTCTATGACTGCATCATCTGTCAGACATGTGTTTGTATACATGTACACATATATGTCTGCTGGAAAGTCTTAGTTACTCATTGCCACTTACTTTACAGGAAGGATGTTCCTAGTGATAGAAGTCAGAGGCAGTTTTTAAGCCTCAAAACCACAACTCTAAAACACAATGACTTTCTCATGAAAAAGATGTCCTACATAGATTTCTCTATGCCTGCCAACTCTCGACCAGTCAGTTTTTGTCTCAGCGATTTGAGATAAAAACTAAAAATATTAAAAATATAGCTGTGCTACTGAAAACTTCAGCTGTACTAATGAAAACGGCAGTATTTGCTGTTTGTGAGAGCAGTGCAGTTAAAGAAAAAAAAATCTGTTTTAATAGGGAAGAATGGTAGAGACACAGACACCCTCTCCTGAGCCTGGCTCTGCTGAGGTTTCTTCCTTTTCCTTCCCCCTATCGCCAAAGTACTTCCTGATGGGGATCATCTGATTGTTGGAGCTGTATTATTGTAGAGTCTTTGCCTTACAATATAAAGTGCCTTGATGTGACTGTTGTTGTGATTTGGTGCTTTGATATGGTAAAAGTCAGCTTTGTTCTTTTTTATGATTAGTAATTGTTCAGCTTTTAAATCATATCGTATGTGTTTGTTTGTTTGTCTGTTGCCAACGTTTAAGTAGCACGTAGGTGGAGCTTCTGTCCTTTCTTTTACTGCAGACTGCTTTAGAGCAATCTAAGTATAAAGTCTAAGTCTAAATATAAACAGATGTGACATAAAACAGCACTTATGTTGTGAGCCAGTGTTGGTGACACAGTTAAAAGAGGCTGTTACAAAGGAGGCTGTGTTGGTGCTGTTTCCTCCTTTTTATGCCCACACACCTTTGAAAGTTAGAATGAGAGCAAACCTGATTTGACTGCAGAAGCAAGTCTGTCTTCCACCATTCACCAATCACATCCGTCTGCACTGGGGTTTCCCTGTTATGTAATTATATAGCAAACTGTGAAAATACCTGTCAACACGTTTACTTTTATCATGATTGTGGCAAATTCGGACAACAGTGGATCATGTAGATATATTTGACAAGAAGAAACCACTTAGAATAAGAAAAAACCCTACATAGATGTTACTTTTCAGCCACAATGAAGATCAATTCATTCCTCTGTTGCCTTTTATATGGTAAGTGACTTTACAATGTTACCACTTTAAGCTATATTTAAATGGTAATTTCAGTGCATTTAATTCTGCACTCAATGCTTTCAATTTTAGCAGGTACACTTACTGATGGAACCATAATCAATTTAGAGGAATTCGAGGGGAGAAGTGTCTCCTTCCAGTGCTCACACAGACTCGCAGGGAGCAACAACAAGTATTTCTGCAAAGATCCATGTATAAGCACAGGAGACATACTACTTACTGTAGAACCTGGCAGAAGAGCAGAGTCAGGGAGGATTGCTCTGATGGACTCTGGGGATGGATCCTTCACTGTGACCTTCAGCAATCTCCAGCTGTCAGACTCACAGAAATACCGGTGTGCTGTGGAGCGGACTGGTTTTGACACATATGTTGAGGTACAGCTAACAGTAAAGAAAGGTATGTGTATTATACAATCAGTTTTAAATAAAATGCATTAATACCCTTAAGTTCTGTAAAGTTTACACATTCATATTTCACTAGAAGAGGAATACATTTAAATTTAAATTTACTGTACAAGTATCTTACCACTGCTGAAGTTATGTTACAGATAGACGGTATAAAATAATATACTAATAATTAATTTTAAAATTTTCATAATCCTTTGGTTCACTTTTTTTGTCTTTTGGTTTGACTGGAGCCCACAACTTCTTTTAGCTCTGAAATTTCTATTATTTTGTATTTTCCTCTTTATTCTATTATTCTCTCAAATCTTTTTAGATAAAACATATTAGAGTATTTTGAAAAATGCAGCTTTTCTAACTTATTATAGTGGATTTAAAATTATTTTTTAAATCCATAAATCATCTCTTGAAAAAGGCATTACACACTTTGGTGGGGCTTTCTGGACAAAAAGACTAAATTCTGAACATTGTTGGGCTATTCTGTTATACCTGTATGTAAAAAATACACTGCACCCAAAATATTTCATAGTTCAGCAACACTGATCAATCTAATAAACTTAAACCTACTCCATCCTTCCTATTCTGGTATTTTAAAGAGTAAGCAACCTAACTAATAGGGTTGCAAACTCTGATGAAAAAAAAAATAGGGAACCACCCCCCACCCTCCACCTCATGATGCTTAATCGATGTAATCAACTTTAATTTGATACAGTGTGAAAAAAAAATGCACAGAAGTAAATTATTTTTCAAGAATAATTAAATAGATGCAACATGTTTCTTCTACAGCATAGGTGTCAAACTCTGGCCCGCGGGCCAAATTTGGCCATACCAAATTACTATTAGAGCTGGCCTACTGGTATTATACAGCTAATATATATATTGTTTAGTATTAAGCTTTGCTTGTTCCATATTCAGTTTTTCAGCAAAACTTGTTTGAGTCCATAAGAAAAGATTCATTCTTATATCTGAAGGAAGATTTTTTTTTCAATAAATATTAATGTTAGCCCGCGACTTTGTTCCAGTTTTGAAATTTGGCCCACCGTGTATTTGAGTTTGACACCCCTGTTCTACAGAATTGCAGACTGCACAGATGGTATCTTCCCAAAGGAAAAAGTAGTATAGCTTACTAGGGTATATTAGACTTAACAGTTACTATATACAGTAATGGACTTCTATATATTATACATAAGATTAAAACTTTGGGTGCAAGATTCAGACAATTATTGATTAAAAGCTAGACATTTTAAATGAGAATAAGAACTAAAAGTATGTCTTTGTGCCCCCTTTTCCCTGTTAATGCCCTATCGGCCCCCCTGGCTAAACTTTGCTAAATCCGCCCCTGCACAGTTACCAGCCGTCAGCTACGTAGAAAACGATCCTGGTGTAGAAAGTAATATTAAATAAATTCTAACAACAGATTATCAAGCTTAAACATGCTGCTGTTGTTCAGCTGCTGGTTTCCTCTTTCTGGCGCGAAGTGGGCCAAAAACAAAGAAGAGAGACGGACTCATGACAGAAAAGCCGATCAGCTGATTATTAAGCAGTTTCATGATTGAAGTAGCAACAGGAGAGGGAGGGAGAAGAGGCAGTCGCTCCATATATTGGTTGTTAAGCTTAATGTGGGAATGCTTTACAAACATTCAGAGATGAACTTACACACTTGCTTTACTTCTCTGTGGGATAACTTCCTCCGAGATGAAATGCTGGTTTGGTAGCGAGGCTACAAATACACACAGCCACTCTATCACGTGAGCACACTGCTCCGAGGTGCTATGGTCAAGGCTGGACTGGGACAAAAAATCGGCCCGGGCATTTTGACTAGAGACCGGCCCACCAGGATAAAGATTGAAAATGTGACGTCATTCAGGGGTAAAACCGCAAAGGATTCTGGGAACTTGTGGCAAGAGGTACTAGTGCACGCAGGCTTTCAATTGAACTCGGTTACACAGCGATAAAAAGAAACACAGAAAATGGCAACAAGCTGTTGTATTATTAACTGCAATAGCCGGTCGCATGACAGCCACGGGAAGCTGACGGGTAAAGAGATCGTTTTTTTTTTTTTATCGGATTACGTCGTTGAAGAGAAATTTTTTAAGCCATGTTTCCGAAGTAAGAGCCGACGGATGGTCTGGATATACCAAATATAACGTCTCAGAACACTCCAGCTCACATATTAGTCTGCTCCAAGCATTCCCACAAAGGTCAGAGTTTTGTAGTAGTTAATACGTAATTTTTCTTAACATAATTGGTGATATAGGTTACAAGCAAGTCTGGCGCTGAACAGAAATTGTCGCGCTATGCTCCTTTGTTTATTGTGCATAAATAGTGAATTGTCCTGACACAATATTGCGTTTCGCTTCTGTTATTACCATGGTACATTGACAAAAACATATACTTTTATTCACAGGATAAAACAGTTGTTTTGTATCACTAATTGCCCAGTGCGATTACAACATACAATATTATTGTCACTGCTACATTTCTGTAATGCTACCAGAAATTATTTCCACTACTAATTAATTACCGTTGAGCTCGAAGGTTATATTAATAAACTGTTAACGAATGTGTATTTATGACGACGATTTGTGAGACTGGTAAACTTACCTTTGTTCCTACCGTGGTCTTTCGTTCTACACGGTGCATTTCATGGTCCCTGTACCCATCCGTCGGTAAACTGTACCTGGGCTTGTTGCAGTGACCTGAAGTTACTAAACTTCATGAGTGCATGCACTCACTCCAAGAACCGTATAATTATAAATCTGAGCGTGGTGAAAGTTGGGCAGCACGCTGACGTCTTTTGTCCACTCTGTGTGCTCGTAAGGGTCTGACCCTTTCACTCCTTTGATTTTTCCTCGTATCTTTTCTTTGTCTTTTCGTCGAGTCTGTCTTTGTACGGACCGGCATTGTTCTCCTTTTGTTTTGTACATTCCTTTTTTGTGCGGCAAAGAAAAAAACAAGAAGGTGTTGGAACCGGAGAATGAACGTTTTGCGTTGCTGCAAATGCTTGCATTTGATGCGGTACTTGGATTGTTTTGCCACTAGTTCCCGGCATGCAATGCGCGAAAATCATGTGATTGCTAAACAAGGGGGAGGGTGCATCCGGCCTCCTCGGCTGTAATTGGTCCAGCCCAGAGTCGATCATGACCAATTGGCCAATCCAACACCTTTCATTATAGATACCCTTCCTTAAAAAAAAATAAAAATAAAAATCCATCGGCCCATAAAAACAAAAAATCGCCAGCGGCCCACCGGGCAAATGCCCGGTATGCCCGATGGCCAGTCCAGCTATGGCTATGGTTATGAGCCGAGTTACGCCATGTCATGCTTTTTTGATATTTAATGGATCAATTACATTTTTTTATTTCTCTCCGATATCCGATCCAGTAATTTACGTCAGTATCAGACCGATACCGATACGTAATATCGGATCGGTCCATCTCTACTTTAAATTCAGTGCCATTTGAGCACCTAGCCATCAGGGACATCAGTCATTGATTTTCAGGTTCTCTTGCCCACACAGACTTTTTTAGATTCTTGAGGAACTAGTTTGAAAGTGTTCCACAATTTGTGGACATTATTTTTTTTAGATTGGCTAACCTCTGCTTCCATTACCTGGCCTCTCTAAAATACTCTTTTTATACACTGTCATGGTGCAGATGTGTTGCTAACTAACTTAAATATCTGCAAAGCATTCCTCCAGCTATTTTATTTTTATAACTACTTGGTTTTCCAGACTTTTGAGAGATGTTCCATGTTCATTTTAACCATTTGATATTTTTTGTGTTCCATTGTAAATAAAATGTGAGTTCATAAGATTTGAAAATCATTGGATTCATTTTTTTTTTTGCGTTTTACAATTATTTACGTTTACAATTATTACATTTATTTAAATATTACATACCATACATTTCCTGTATTGCTTACAAAAATAAAAATACCAATAGTCTAAATGCCTCTTACACCATTTCTTTTTATACAGCTGTTAAAATTGTGACAACGGTCATACCTGATGTGTCTTCCACAAGGACATATCAGAATACCAACACAACACATTTAACAACAGGAATAGACACCACAGAGCCCACTAACCTTTCAACAGGTATAAATATATTTATCAATCCTTATTCATATGAATAATAGATAACTTTATATGACACAATATTCCAATCTGTCCTACAGCCCTAAACTTCACAGCAGAAGAAGGACCTAACATCAAAACAGGTAATGCTTACTTTGATAATATCATTTAAAGTGTTTGCATGAACAAGACCTGAAATGTTCTTGTTTTCATCAGGCACCATCGTGTGTGCTACTGTTGGTGGTGTTGGTCTGATCGTTATCCTGCTTCTGGCAGTATGCTGCAGGAAGTCCAGAAAAACCTCAAAACTTAAACAACATGAGTACTGCAACAGTGCAAACAAAAGAAAGGTATGAACTCAAAAAATGTACGTCAATCTGAAAGCTGTGCTTGTAGTACATAACTAAAAAGCTGAATTTACAGGAATGTAGTGAGTGTGTATCAACAGACATTACACTGTCTGGATTCAGAATGATTAATATACCATTAGATAAAAAGTTACCACTACCACTCTCATGGCATTCACTGGTAGAAGTCTTGCTCTACCTGCAGCAAAACCAAGTATGTCTAATAGCATCATTGATAGGCATTGTTTAACAATTTTACATCTCAGTTTTATTTGTAGTAGAATCTTGTTAACTCCTCAAGTATTCCTCTGCCTGAAAACCCTCGTCAAAAAACATGTCTTTTGGATGGATCAAATTCAGAGCTTGTTTGATAGCCTATCACGGCGCAACTGAGTTAAGCTGAACTAAGTTTACTCAAGGTCATGATCCAGTGGGTTTATTGTCAATCACCAGACTGCATAAAGCGCAATGCGCAAAATTGCAATAAAACAAAACAAAAACAGTTCAACACCAGAAAAAAACAGAATGATACCGACACAAGACGGTGCAGACCCAACAGTGCAATAGAATGTGCAAAAGACTGAGCGATGTGCAAAATGTAACTGATATATGAAGGTGTGCGTGTGTGTGTGTATGAGATCGTGCAGATAAGTGGTTGGTAGTGACATGTATGAAGGCATGCGTGTGTGCGTATCTGTGTGTATCAGCCCAGTCACTGAGTGTTCAGGAGTTTGATGGCTTCTGGGAAGAAACTGTTTTGCAGTCTGACAGTGAGGCCCAAATGCTCCCGTACCTCTTGCCAGAAGGCAGCACAAGCAATTCATTCTGAGCATCAAACCATGCATACAAGTAGTTCAGCGCATCTGGTACAGAGGCGTCACCGTCGCAGGCAGGTGTTGCCTTCCTGTAGTTGATGTCCTGGATGCCCTGGTACATGCACTCATACATGCCAACCCTCCCGATTTTTTTAGGAGAATCCCAAATGTCAGTGCCCCTCCCGAAAATCTCCCAGAGCCACCATTCTCCAGATTTTCTCCCGATTTTCCAATAATGGCAGTACAAACATCCAATAAATGCAAGTCCCATAAGAATGTGCTAATTTGTTGTCTCTTTTTCACTTACCAACAGGTCAGCTGTGGTTATGATCACAATAAGAAGAGGACAAAGTGTAGGAAAAAGTCACCTAAGAGTTCTTATGTACCTACTCACCAACAAAGACAGGATATACCAACATCTGATTCCCCAGCAAGTGTACGCCTTCACATCTATGAAAACATCTCTTCCCCCCCAATCTTTCTGAATGTTCAGAATATTCACCCACAGGGGAACAAAAAGGACTATGATAATAACTCTGCAATCCACATTAATACTTTGCCAAACATAATGCATGAAAGAACAGATCATGGTACTCAAAGAAAACACAAAGTTAAACGTAAGACATGCAAAAATATAGAGAGTTGCACAAACAGTGTCTCCAGAAGTGATGGGAATAACGGCGTTAGAAGTAACGGCGTTACTTTTTTCAATAAAGAGTAATCTAACTAATTACTATTCCTATCGTTACAACACCGTTACTGTTACTGACAAGAATCGCATTACTATTTTTCAACAAACAGACAGTTGAAGCTGTATTCAGCTTACCGCACCTTATATCAGTTGCACGGAAGTATTTGTAAGTAATTTGGGCGCTACAGCTTTAAGAAGCTGTACACGCTCCCGCGGACGGCAATCACTTTCTGGTAGACAAATCACTTTTGCCCCCCTTGAGCTAGGGGGAAAACAATCGCATGAGTGCTGCTGTTTGACTGAGGAAGAATAAAGTAGTCTTGGTAAGCCAATCACACGACCACTTCAAGATGACAAAGCAACAATGTGATATATACCAGTTTTTAAATTGTGTTGATAGGCCACGTAAAACCAGAATCATGATAAACAATATATACGGCGTGTTTTTTCCTCAATATTTTCATCATGCTGTCTAAGGACAGCGCGAGCAAGCACTCTGCTTATGAACAAAAAGGACGTTTTAGGAGTGATGGCGAGAGAGAGAGAGAGAGAGAGAGAGAGAAAAATTCAAATTCAAATTTTATTTGTCACGTACACAGTCATAGACAGTACGATATGTAGTGAAATGCTGTGTGTAAGATAGGAAATAAATATGAAAAATTAAAAAGGGTAAATTTAACTAGGAAGGAATAAAATATAAATTAAGGTTAAAAATGAAATAACTGTACAACACAAATTAGAATGAAGGGTAAATTTAACTGGGAGAATAAGATAAAATATATAAATTAAAGTTGAAAATAAAATAACTGTACAACAAAATACACAATATAGAACTATATAAGAATGTATGAAGAAATATAAATAAATATATACACAATAACAGCAGCATATACACAATAACAGCAGCGTGATTTAAGTAATGAAGTGAAACAATGTCCAGAATGTCCAGTGTGTGTAAGAACTGTATGTGTGGGTCAGTACTGTGTGGTGGTGTGATTGAGAGACCGTATCGCCTGCGGGAAGAAGCTCCTCCTCAGTCTCTCTGTGTTGGTCTTCAGGGAGCGGAATCGCTTTCCTGACCTCAACAGAGAGAACAGTCTGTTGTTGGGATGGCTGAGGTCCTTCACGATCTTCCTGGCCTTGGTCCAGCACCGCCTGCTGTAGATTGAGTGCAGGTCAGGGAGCTCGGAGCGGATGGTGCGCTCAGCTGACCGCACAACCCTCTGTAGAGCTCGTCTGTCCTGCATGGTGCTGTTCCCGAACCAGGTTAAGATGTTTCCCGTCAGGATGCTCTCTATGGTGCACGAGTAAAAGTTCCTGAGCACCTTGGAGGGCAGTTGGAAGTCTCTCAAGCGTCTGAGGTGGTAGAGACGCTGTCGGGCCTTTTTCACCACGGTGTTGATGTGACAGGACCATGACAGGTCCTGCGTGATGTGAACTCCGAGGTATTTGAAGCTGTCCACTCTCTCCACTGGGCACTCGTTGATGACGGGGGTCTGGTAGTTCCTCTCCTGCTTAGTGCTGAAGTCCACTATCAGCTCCTTTGTCTTACTGACGTTTAGAACGAGGTTGTTCCTCTGGCACCAGTTCTCCAGATTCCTAATCTCCTTCAGGTAGGCCGTCTCGTTGTTATCAGAGATCAGGCCCACCACGACGGTGTCGTCAGCAAACTTGATGATGGTGGTGGAGCTGGTAGTGGCCACACAGTCATATGTGTACAAAGAGTACAGCAGGGGGCTCAGAACACACCCCTGGGGGGCTCCAGTGCTGAGAGTGGTGGAGGCTGAGACATGTCCGCCCATCCTTACTGCCTGTGGTCTGCCAGTTAGGAAGTTGGAGATCCACTGACACATAGATGAGCTGAGTCCCAGATGCTCCAGCTTGGTGGTGAGTGTGGAGGGAATTATGGTGTTAAATGCAGAGCTGTAGTTTATGAAGAGCATTTTAACATAATTCCCCCTTCTAGTGTCCAAGTGAGTGAGTGATGTGTGGAGGAGATGAGAGATTGCATCGTCTGTGGAACGATTTGGACGGTAAGCAAACTGTAGTGGGTCCAGTGTGTCTGGTAGTGAAGAAATGATGAAGTCTCTGACCAGGCGTTCAAAGCACTTCATCACTACTGAGGTGAGGGCTACAGGGCGATAGTCATTGAGAGAAGCAGGGTGGGGTTTCTTCGGGACAGGAACAATGATGGACTCTTTGAAGCATGTGGGGATCACCGACTGAGATAAAGAGATGTTGAATATCTCAGTGAACACAGGAGCTAGCTGGTATGCGCAGTCTCTTAGGATACGACCTGGGATGCCGTCTGGTCCTGCTGCTTTCCTGGTGTTCACTCTCTTGAAGGCTCTCCTTACTTCATGCTCGGAGATGACGAGCACGTTTCCGGTGCTGGCAGTATCTTCCTGTCTGCAGCCGTTAGCGCCGCTAACACAGAGTAAGAGAGAGAGAGAGCGAGAAAGAGCAGAAAAAGAGAGAGAGCAAGTTTTGAGATGTGAGAGATTTGTGATGTTTAGCATGTTTGGAGGGTGTAGTTAATGTGTTGTCTTGTGTAGTTAGTGTGTAGTGTTGTGGATAGTTTTGTGTTGTGTGTCAAAACAATGAGGCGACTGCTGTCTCCAGGTAGAAAAAGGAGTGATATACCTGCTGCTGTCAGATCTGCAGGTATCAGGCTGTGATGTTCTCCTTTATAGTGGACGGAAATTATTTTTTTGGAGTGGCACAAATAATTTGTGTGGCATCTTATTGAATGCAGAACAGCTGATTGTTATGTAAATAGTTTGAAATGGTTATAAAAAAAAAGAGTAAAAGGTAAATGGCCTGTATTTATATAGTGCTTTACTAGTCCCTAAGGACCCCAAAGCGTTTTACATATCCAGTCATCCACACACTGGTGATGGCAAGCTACATTGTAGCCACAGCCACCCTGGGGCGCACTGACAGAGGCGAGGCTGCCAGACACTGGCGCCACCGGGCCCTCTGACCACCACCAGTAGGCAACGGGTGAAGTGTCTTGCCCAAGGACACAACGACCGAGACTGTCCGAGCCGGGGCTCGAACCGGCAACCTTCCGATTACAAGGCGAACTCCCAACTCTTGAGCCACGATCGCCCCGCAATGGCTGCAAATAACTTGTTATTTGCAAAACTTGTGCATATGATTTAAAAATTCACAATTTATATTTGCATTTAAGGTTATGAAATATGATTCAATGAACATGTTTGTGGTTGTTACAGTGAAAAAAAATCACTTTTTCAACTCGGATTTGTTGTTTTTTGTCTTATTTTAGATGAATTGTGTTAATACAGTATTTCAAAATGAAAACATAACTGTAAATTCAGACACGTGAGGTTGTGCTGAAAAGAATGATACCAAACAAGGCAAAGTAAATAGTTTTTAAAGGTGAACTGTCGAGGAAAAATCAAAAGTGGTTAAAATGGCCAATTATACCCTGGACCCCAGAGGGTTAAACATTTTTTTTAAAGTATCAGAATCAGAATCAGAATACTTTATTAATCCCGAAGGAAAGTAACGCAATAGTTACTTTTGAAGTAATTAATTACTTTTAGAATCTGGTAACTCAGTAACTAACTCAGTTACTTTTTTGAAGTAACTAGTAACTATAATTAATTACTTTTTCAAAGTAACTTGCCCAACACTGGTCTCCAGAGTCCCTTGTGGATCCACTGAAAAGAAGCCCATATCACTTTGGTTTGGTTTAGATTTATCAGAAATAAAGGAGAGTTCACCTTAAAGATATGAGTTTTTATGGACATTCATGGACAAGTCCATAAATAATAAATGAGCAACCCTCATTGTCATCATTATTTAACTTGTACAGTAAGTCGTACTGTTAATGTTTCCATTTCATGTCTGTGGCTATATGTGTTTGTGTAAATTAAACTTCTGTTGCATTTAAGTACACGTTTTAAAGCTTCTCTGCTCAGAGTTAAAAGTGTAAAATGTTACTTCATGAGGTTAATACTTCTGCTTAAGTTCAGGGGAAGCGTTAGTAAGCATTGTGTCACTTTGTGCCTATGTTCATGAGCATGTGCTGTTGTGGTTGCATGTCAGCATGTAAATACCGAACAGTCTGTGTCTTCACAGTTAATGAGAACTTGTGAAAATGAGAGTGAATTATATCTTTACTATAAAGTGTGTATACAATTCATTATGCTAAAGACTTGGATTTTGCTTCTTCCTTGACGCCATAGCTGACACCACTGCACACTGATATGAGTAACCCAAATTAGACTAATTACTATCAACCTCTTAAATAATATAATATCACAGTGATGTGTAGTTCACACTGAAGATCTATTCTATTCTATTCTATTCTATTCTATTCTATTCTATTCTATGCTATTCAAGTGTTCATGTAATAAACAAATGATATGTAGCTTATACATATCATATATATACTGGGTTTGTTTTTTTTTAATTCATCCCAATGATAGCATCCTTTGACTGAAATTAAGTGTGTATACACACTGATGTCAGTGTCCTCTCACTTTTCCTGAATTGATATCTGATGCCCACAGCATCCGCTGGATCTTGGAGCAGTCCCCCAGTTCATCTGAAACATCACTTCTCTCTTTAAGACCACCCTGTAAGCTAGTGGTTCTCAAACTGTGGGCAGGACTCCATTAGTGAGACATGGTACTACTGCAGGTGGGGAGTGAAACAAAATTTTGGAGTGAAACAAAATCCAGTAAATATGATTTTGGTTTGGAGAATAAACAAAAGTTTACTGATGTACTTAAGTGTGGATTACACTGCACAGGCAGCTGCAGACATGACAAATGAGGTGTCACTCCTGTCATAGTGCTTTGAAGTCGCAAAGTAACCATGTCTAGTTGTCACATTGTAGTAGTGTCTTCACTGATGACGCCACGTGGTCACAAAACAATGACAGGTACACAGATGTTTGTGCAAAGTCTTAGTTCACTGTCTGGTGATGAAATTCCCATTACTCTGACACAAGTGGACTTAGGCAGATGCAGAAACTGTATCATGCCCATAAAATTTAGTGTTGCGCGGGCAAACATTAAAGCCACCTTTGTATTACTGGTCTTAAGCTGAGGTGTGATGCTTAGAGCGTCTCTTTGTCACAACCAAAATAGCATGCTTATGGGTGATGGGAGGGGTGGAGGGTAATGATTTGGGCTAGTTTCGCAACTACAGGACTTGTTACTGTTACTTTTTGTAAGGTGTTCACACACACACACACACACACACACACACACACACACACACACACACACACACACGCACACACACACACGCACACACAGAGTATTGATTTTAAACCTGCAAAGGAGAACATTTGCCACAACTTTTACCATTACAAAGTTCAAAGTAGTGTTCCAGTAAGCACTGCACACATGTACTATGGTTCCACCTTTGCACTCTTTATTCTGATCCCTTTTAAAAAATATGGCTTTAGGTCACATTTGAACCATTTTAAAGACTTCTCACCCATTTAATTCACACTTGTGTGTTGCTTGTTGTTATACATACAGCAGGCGTGTATAAAAGTCAAAGACTGAATGTAACAGCCTTCTCTGTGGAAGAAACTGGGCATCACCTTTGTCTCTGGTTATTATACAGGAAGCAAATAGAAGAGTGGAATTTTTATAGAGTTGTATTTTATTTGCATAGACATAGCAATAACTGCATATAACTGCTATTGCTATGATATTAGGTCAGTTTTGTTGCATTATTCCTAAGCAGATAATAAGCAAATATAAGTATGTAAGAATACTTGAAATGGTGACAATAAAACATTTTCAGTTTTTGAAGTGGCTCTGCTTTGAGACTTTAACAAAAATATTTTAGTACACTATGCTCTTTGACTACATCTATAGTATTTGTATACTGTACACATGATGTGTTGAGGACAGTGATAAAGTCAGAGAAAAGCAGTATAAACACATTTGTGACATAACATCTCTGGTCACATGAAGTCAACCAGAAATATTTCTTGAATATAAATTCTCTTTATTGAATGGTCACTACAGTCACCAGATATCAGTTCAACAGAACGCATTGGGGATGTGGAGGTACAGCTATAATTCTTCTATATAATAGGTCAAATATCGACAAATGATAACAAAAATTATACTCTATAAAATCAGGTGCTTTCCAATTTGTGAAATTAGAGATCTATAGAATCAAAGTTTGATCTTTACTTGGAAATGTTAGTCTGGAGAAGGGAAAGACGTGCAGTCCAGCAATTACACAGAATCTGCCAAAATTCCCTCCATTGATAGCTGTCAGCACATCTAATGACATAGAGTAAAAATTAACTTTGATAGTTATTTTCGCAAACCTTATTTTTTTCTAATGTATAAACAAATGTGAAGGGAAATGGCATTCATGCTACTACCACAAAGAAACTGTGTAACAGTTAAAGGAGGCGGAGGGTCATGAAGGATGTTGTGTACATGTCAGATTGAAAGAGACTATAGGACCTGCTCCTCCCTTGATGTCTGCCCATAAAACCTTCAAGAGTGAGATCAGTTTGCGTAAACAGAATGCAGCTGATATTTTAGCCTGCAGGATTGGGTCTGTTCTCCATTTGTGGTACAAGTGTTTAACTTTTAGGCTGTAAATGCAGAGCCCGTAACAACCACTTAGAATGAGAAGGATCTACAGAGCTGGCACTTTATCAGCCATAATGAAGAGCATTTTTTTCTTCTCCTGTTTTTTATATGGTAAGTGACTACCTAAAATTAATACATTAATTAATTTAAATGCTCAATTTGATGCCTTATAATGTCAAATGTAATGTCATTTGTTTTAGCAGCTGAACTAACAGAAGGAGTCATAATTAAAGTAGAGGGATTCGAGGGGAGAAATGTCTCCTTCCAATGCTCGCACACACTTGCATGGAAAAACCATAAGTATTTTTGCAAAGATCCATGCACACGCATGGAAGACATACTGGTTACTGTAGAATCTGGCAGAAGAGCAGAGTCCGGGAGGATAACTCTGGTGGACTCTGGAAATGGATCTTTCTCTGTGACCTTCAGTCATCTCCAGCTGTCAGACTCACAGAAATACCGGTGTGGAGTAGACAGGCCTGGTTTGGACTCATACATTGATGTACAGCTCACAGTAATGAAATGTACGTGTATAATCCTATTTCTTTTAGCTTGATTAAAAATGCATCACTACAGTGAATTCTATAGCTGTATCTAAAGGTTGGTAAAGTTTTACATATTCATTTCTTACTAGCAAAAATATATTACAAACAACATTGTTACAAACTCTGAACATAAATGCTGTGATTTTTTTCCGCATGTTAAATACTTTCAAGTATTTAATATATGAAAGGATAATTAAAATATTTAAAAAACCGGAGGTACCTAAAACATAAACCACATACAATACAAAATAACACCAAAACACAGTAACTCAAAAACACTGGGTCAAAATGACCCAGTACTATGACAACAATCAGAAAAACATTATATTGCAAAAAAAGAACTACTGACATGAAAATGTAAAGTGTTTTTTAAATGTAATTTAGTGAAAAAAGAAGAGAACTTTATTTTTGAATTTCATGTTGAAGCGAGCAAATATCACAAGTTGTACCAGAAAAAAAACCCAAACAAAAGTATCCAACAATACTCTAATCAAAATAGAAAAAAAAATAACTGAGAAAACATTTTTGTGCACATTTTTTTCCTTGCGTACTTCGATATCAAAGTATAGTAAGCAGATAATACGTTTGACAAACTTTAGCATTTTAATGATTTCATTTGTATTATTTTTACAGAACTTATCATCTCTCTAAATAACTCTTCTACCACTTCTTCTTACACAGCTGTTGAAAATGAGACTGATATTTCTTCTACATTGCCATATCCGAATCCCACCTTGAAGCAGTCCACAACAGGTATAAGTTCTGTCTGATATTATGCATTATAAGAAGAAAAAGTTGTATAAAGGCTACATGATTCAAGATTTCTTTTTAATACATCAGGCAACATCATTTGTGCTACCGTTGGGGGTGTTATTCTGATCTCTGTCTTGATGATGGCAGTACGCTTCAAGAAATCCAGAAGAACATCAAACAATAAACTACAGGTTTACACCAACAGAGCAGACACCAGAAATTCAAATGAAAGCGAGGTATGAGTTAGAAAATGGAAGACACCTGTTAGGAAGAAGGAATATAAAAGAAGTTATATATAAAAAAAACTTTCTGGGTGGAATTACAGAATTATATTGAAAAGTAAATCATGAGAGTTATACAACCCCAACTCTGTACCAAAACCACTTTCATGTCCTTCTCTTAAATATAATGGCAAAACAGGAGGTGGTTGTCTGAGATTTTCAGACACTGGGACATGGGAGAAATGGTTTGTCTGGCTCTATTACCAGATAAGCATACCCGGAGGGCACTTGCTAACATTTTTATATCTCAGTTTACTTCTATTAGAGCCTCCTTGACTCCTCAAGTATTCATTAAATGGCCAGTCGACAAAGCTAAAAACAAAATTACAAATCATGTCAAAGAAATCGTCTGGCTGACGGCTCCCTTAAAAATGCACCTGGTTTTTGTGTGTTTGTTTGTTTGTTTTTTGTCTTTAATGGATTAAATTTGACTAAATTTGTTTGATAGCCTATACCCCATGCTTTCTGTCTTTCAGTTAAACTAAGCAGAGCAAAGCCAACTGGCTGCGCATAAACTTTCATATTTCATATGTATCATTAAAAACTTTGGATTTTTATATATATCTATATATCTCAACACTTTTTTTGTCACTTTTTAATAGGTCAGTTGTGGGTACAATGACACTGACACGAGAACAAACAACTGTAGCAAGCTGTCTGCAAGTTCTTCTGTCTCTACTCATCAACAAAGATCAGATCTACAAACATTTAAACCCACATAAACCAAATGCAGCACACTCACTGCTGTCTATAAAGCCATTTATTTCTCCAGCCCTCTGGCAGGTTCAGGGTATTCGCCCATGGAGGGCTCAAATGAATAATAATAACTGGCATCTACATTAATGTCTTGCCATCTTTAATATATGAAAGAACCTGTGATTGCAGGAACCTCAGGAAGTTAAGTTATAATCTGTACTTTTTATGGACATTTGGAGACAAATACATTTTCCAATTATGAGCAACACTTGTTTTCATTATAATATGCCTATACACTGAATTAAAAGTTATTGTTTCCACTCCATGTCTGCTGTGCTCTGTGATCACAATGTGATGTTAAGTATGGGAAAGCATGGATCCATCATGCCTTGTATGAATGGTTATCCTTTAATGACCATGTTTTATTTTCTCATGGCTGCTTCTAGCATGATGTCACGAAGCTCGTATCATCTCAACTGTTTTCCTGAAAGTGGCAATAAATTCTCTGTAGATAAATGGACTGCGCAGTCATCAGATTTCAATCCAATAGAGAACATTCACATCCATTCGTTTTTCATTTTAAAAACTGTTTCCAGTCACAAAGTAATTCACTGATAAATGTCAGTGCATCTAGTGACACGCAGCAAAGATTAACTTCAATAGTTAATTTTGAAAAACTGTTTCTCAGTGTAAACAAATGTGGAGGAAAGTAACATTCATGCTTCCTCCACAGAGTAACACTGTGTGTGGCAGTTCAATGAGGCTGAGGGTCATGAAGCATGCTGTGTATGTATTGAAAGAGGTCATTGGATCGGCTCATGACCGGCTCTTGTTTATTAATAAATATATTTCATTTGCAAATGCGTACAGTGGTGCTATAAGCCTTTAACTTTGTAACTCCAAATGCAGAGTCTGTAGCAACAACAGAGCTGGCACTTTTTCCAGCATTTCTTTCATCTCCTGTCTTTTATGTGGTAAGCGAAATCCTAAATTTATACATGAATTCATTTAAATGTTGAAGTAGATGCCTTCTTCTAATAACATGAATGGCTTTAGCAGCTGCATTGACTGAGTGAGCCATAATCAACAACAGGGCAGATCTGAGCAATGCAAACAAGAGAGGTATGAATCAGATACTGCTATCAAAGGCAGTGATCAGGGTGATCTCTAATCACTGTGAATAAAATAAAGCATAAAATATATTCGGGGTTGAATTTGCTGGAGCAAAGTGAGAGTAAGTCATTAGAAGTTGTACCAGCTGTGTTGATGTTATGGATTTTTTGTTGTGTCAGACAACCAGCTGTTTGATGGCTTGGTTTAGATTTGTCTGGAATAAATCAGAGCTAATCGCAAAGATATATGAGATTTGTGTAAATTTTATGGAAATTCCTCGACAAGTGGATACTCCGGGTATTAAAAGCTTCATCTGAAATCTTCGTCACACTGAGGGTGTATGCTAAATTTCACTGTGGTTATTTCTAATTCACCACTGTAGCTGCCTGTGTTTCTGTAACTCAAAAATTTATTTATTTATTTATTTATTTATTTTTTTTGGCCTGTCCCGTTTGGCTCTTTTGCCATCAGAATTGTTGTCTAAAGGCAAAGAAAGATGCCCAACGGATTTACTTTACCAAACTGACCATCCCAGCCTTGCCGTAATGGTCCATTTGATTCACCTTTTATTGTTTATTTTATTTTCACTTACTGAATACGGGACAGACTTGACTGGGGGAAAGAAGGGGAGAAAGAAAGAGGGAAAGAGAAACAGCTGAGAAGAGGGACGGGGGAGAAGGGCAAAAGACAAAAACCAACAGAACGGGCAGAGAAAAAAAAATGCATATATCAATCACCTGGATCACCTGCTGAGAAAGAAAAAAGAAAGCAAGCAGAAGAGAACAAGAGTAATAGAATAAACAACATCACAATGATATATGGGAATATGACAGTAAATACTAAATGTTAAACATTATTGTGCAGCACATAAGATCAACAGAACACAGTGTGCTTTGAGGTAGGAGCCAAAAAGGGTGTAGTTTGTGGGTGTGATCACCCGTGTGTACACCTGTGAGCATGGACGCGCTTGTTTTTTGTTTTTTTAAAAGGTTCCTTCATGTAATAATCTGCTAGAGGGTGTGGGGGGGCCACAGCCCCGTCCTCCAGGGCGTGAAGCAGGTGTGGAGGAGATCAAAACTCCAGACATCCAGAGGCCCCCAGAACACAAGAGACCAAGGAAGACCAACAGAGGGGCAGCTGCGCCACTGTCCCGGAAAGAGCTGAGGAGAGTCCCAGATGAGGGCTCACTCAGCAGCCGCGGAGCAGAAGCCAGGGGGAGTTGCAGTGACGCGCCCGTGAGCTCCGCCGGCAGCCAGCTGCGCCTGAGTGACCGAGCCCCAGGCCGAGAGGCCGGGGGCACCCCACTTCCGAAGTGGCCCGAGCGAGCCCCAGGCTCCAGGCCCCGATAAGCGGCCGCCAAGGAGTGAGCCGGTGTGTACCTGGACGCCCATCCCCGGACACAAAGAACCACCAACGCACCGATGTCTGAGGGGGTCCGCCACTGGCAGGGGAAGTGGTGGTAGGGGGAGATAGGCCTCCAAACCTTGGAGGGCCTGAGATGTCCCCAGAGAGGTGGCGCCTGACACCCAACCTGACATATAGACACAGACATACAGGCACACACATATACAAACATCCATTCCCACCCTCATGCTCTCATATGCACTCACTCCACACTCAACCAACGTGGAGACAGACATAAAGAGACGTTGTACACACGATCACACTCCCCAAGCATACTCTACAAACCGGGTCTGCACCCAGACCCAGGTGGTGTTTCCCTTTTCCCTGCGGTGGGGGGAGGCAGACCGCCCCGACTCCGCAGCAGCAGGAAGGCTCCACACTCCAGACCGCAGTCGGACGGCCAACTCCTCCTCCTAGTCCTAGCCCCCCTGCTCCAGCAGGTCGCAGAGAATGGGGGTGAGAGAAGACTCCAAACCTCCCTCCACCCGCTCATTGTAGTGTTGATGCATGTGTGTTCTAAGGTGCATTTAAAACCCAGGAGGGCATGGAGCTACCTGCCAGAGAGCAGCAGGTAAGCGCATGGTCCCTCCTGCTAGCCCTCAATGTCTACGTGTATTTAAAATTGAGAGGTGGGCAACGATGCCAGGGGTGGGGTGTACACCCTGATGGTACTTTGGACTCCGTGTATCGTGCCCACCCCCAAGATCCTATATGTATGTGTAATGAGAGTGTGAGTAATGTGAATGTCTAAGTTGTGGGATAAAATTGAGGCAGAGGCAGCCCGAAGGGGACGGGGGGGGGGGGGGGGGGGGGGGGGGGGGTAGCCTCCTCTGCACCCTGGTGACATACCCCTACTCCAAGGCCCTGCATGTGTGGGTGGTTGTGGTGGAGCGGGAAGAGGGAGGCAGCTGGAGATGGGGAGGGAAGGAAGGGAGGGGCAAGTGACCCCTCCCTGGGGCCAGCTCCCCCGCTGACCCCAGTAGGCACCCCCATACTCCGCGACCCGCCAGGGAAAGGGGGCCCAGGCCCATCCAGACCGGGGCCCAGTGCAGCAGCGCCGCCCGGCCCCACAGAGCCCGGGACAGTCCACCCAGCCCCACCACAGAGAAAACTGCACCCACCCCACCATCCACTCATCTTCCAGACTACATAAGACAATAGACACCCAGGCTGAGATCTTCCTCCACCTCTCCTGTATCTCCCCCTCCTGCAGAGGGAGCTCCTGAGGAGAGGAAAGCTCCTGCAAGATGTGACAATCTCCCCCACCAGTTGAAGAGCCCCCCAGGTGGCTCGACGCACCGGCGGCACCCTGCTCCAGGGCTGGGCCCCCATGCACCCACCCGCCCACAACCCCGGCAACACACCAACCAGGACCCAAGCCCCCGAGGCCCGGTCCGGGTCCCAGCCCAGAGACGGAGCGCCCCCAGAACCTCACGCCCATCCCGGACCCACCCAGGGGCAGCCAGGCTACCAGGTCAGTAACCCACGTCCGTCAGCACAGACCCTCCCCTAGCCCCGCTGCACGCAGCCGCGAGGAAACAGTCACCTGAGAGCCAACAGAGCCCCTAACCGGACATGACCGCTACCCCGGGTTGAGCCCCCCAAGGAAGATGCCTCCGGGGAACCCCCCGACGCCCTAAGCCTGTCCCTACCCCCACACCAATCACAACAGTGAAGGCGGGACCAGACTATGACCCCCCACCCCCACTAGGTGATGGAGCTGATCAAAGGAGCCCAGAGCAATTGATCTGATGTGGTAGCAGAGGCTGTATCAAGACTAATGTAATCTAATAGATAATTTCTATATTGGTTAGAATTAAGATTATTTTTATTTTTCCAGTTCATGAGGACTGTTTTCTTGGCTATGCATAGGGCAGTGAAAACCATATGGGCGATATTCTTTTCTGAAGTGACATTATCTAAGCTGCCCAACAAACACACTAAGGGGGAAGTTGGAATGTTGCATTTCAGACACTTCGATAAGTCCTCACATATCTCGCGCCAAAACTTCTGAACTGGTGGACAGAACCAAAGAGCGTGGATATAATTGTCCGGTGAATTGGTTTGGCAGTGTGAGCAGTTGTTGGTAGACGTAAAGCCCATCTTGAACATCCGATGACCTGTATAGTGCACTCTATGTAATATTTTGTATTGAATTAATTGAAGACTGGGATTTCTAATTAGATGAAAGGTTTTTAAGCAAATCTGAGACCAGAAGTTTAGGTCTAAGTTAACTGATAAATCCGCTTCCCATTTTGCAATAGGAAGTGATATTGATTCATCTGTTTTAGAAAGCATTCTGTATATTTTGGATAGTAATTTGGGGGGTTTAAGAGTAAGAAATTGAACCACACTTGGTGGTGTTTGTAGTTCAACTTGACCCGGTTTAAATTTCTTTTTTACTATGGATTTAATTTGTTGATATTCTAAAAATCTTTTCTTGTTGATCCCATATTGTGTAACTAGTCCGTCAAATGAAATAAATTCTGTTCCTTCTAGTATATGTTCTAAATATTTGATTCCTTTATCACTCCAATCTGAAAAGTTTATCATATTATTGTTTTGTAATATGTCAGGGTTGTTCCAGATAGGTGTACGTTTGCATGGGATTAATGAAGACGCCGTCAATTTTAGAAACTCCCACCATGCTGTCAGAGAAGAGCTGATGTTGATGCTTTTAAAGCATTCATGTCGTTGGATGTTTGAGCTGATAAATGGTAGGTCTGAGATCTCTAGATTATTGCAGAGTGCTTGTTCTACATCTAGCCAAGGTTCATCTAAGAGGGTGTGTTTTAGCCATCCTGAGATAAACTGAAGCCTGTTGGCTAAGAAGTAGTGCTGAAAGTTAGGCAGTTCTAGTCCTCCTTTATCCTTGGTCTTTTGTAGTGTTTTTAAGCTTATACGTGGGGGTTTATTTTTCCAAAGGAATTTGGACATACATGAATCTAGAGATCTGAACCCTAACTCAAATTTTTTTTGCATTTGAATATAAAAAGCTTGTTCACATAAGGTTAACCAGGTCTGAAATACCACTTCATATGGTTGACTCCTCTGGTTAAGGTCAGAGTAAGAGGGAAGTTCAGTAGATGAAGTTTAGTCACTGTAGTATGCTGTGGTGCGTTTATTTTTTACCTTCATGACCATACTTGTGAATATTGTGGTTGTTGTCACAGAACAGGGGTTGCATTTGCAATTAGTGACACCTTGTGAAAATGTGAGTAATGTCATGTCTTTACAGATACTCTATCCTCATATAACATGCCAGATACTTGGATTTTTGTCCCTCCCAGGGGTCATATTAATAAAGACACTGTGAGGGTCAGCACTGATATAAACAACCCCAAACAGACTTTATTACTGTAAAACGGTGAAACTTCTTCTTCTTTTTTTTTTCTTTTTTTTTTGAAACATAACACCACACTGATCTGTAATTTACAATGAAGAGCAAAAGGGAAGTTTCAACATTTCTTGCATGGGTAGTGTTATAGAAGCCATGTTTACTGGAGAAGCAGATGGATAGTGATAAATTAAAGAACAGGACACAAGCCAAAAGACAGCTTAAACTGAATAAAAGACCAAGAGTGGCAGGACAAACTAAACTGTCTGTGTTTTATACCTTTAATCTTTTACAAAGAAATAATCTTTAAATACTATTTATCCCTTTTTCCCATTTTTAACCATGTTCAGATGAATTACCTGGTAATGGCCTCAATTCACACACTCGCTTGTGTGAAGTGAAAATGAATAATATATGAAAATAAACAAATACATGTCTTAGAAAGTGTTCACACAGTTTAAACATTGTTTTTATGTTGTTCACAGAACAAGCTATATCCAGTCAACATCCTGGGTAATCAAGAGTCTTGTTTGGGGCCTTCTATCAATTATTTTTGAAAGAGTGTTGTTCATGCATTTTTGCATTCATAATTCCATCAATTTTGATAAGATCGCCAACACCACTGGCTGAAATGCAGGCCCCAAAAATATCAAAGCTTCCACCACATTTTACAGATAGGTATACACAACTGGAACCAAACTTTTCAAATTTTGGTTCGTCACGTATTTTCATTCCAGGTGTTGTTATTTGGCATATCTCAGTTGTTTTTTCTGTTTTTCTTCCTTAAGCATTACTTTTTGACACCCACCCTTCCACTGAGACCATTTCTCTTGAAGCTTCAACAAGGCCGGGTGTGTCTCACAGCTCCTATGTCAAAGTGTTTTAGCCATTTAATTTCATGTTGTCATATACAGTTTCAGGCCTGCCACCTTTTCCCTCCATTTGTCCAATTTCCTCATATTTTTTTCAAAAACAAACTACACACCATACATATTATGCCAGGTTTTTAATACAGCTCTTTGGGTCTCACATTGTTGGTATTTAAAAATTTTTTTTAATAACAACAAACTTTGTCATCATGGGCTTTTTTTTTTGTAGAATCAACTAAAGAAATGGCAATAAAGTGTCTTTTTACAACAGGCTGCTAACAAAGTGCTTAAAATGATGAGAATGGCACTTATCACTGGCAGTATTTTAAATCACAAATTAGCATTCGTATCTATATACTGTCCAGATGAGCCAGACAGAGACTTTTTTTACCTATTTTGCCAACGCACTATTAGAACAAAATGACTGTTCCTTAGTGTTGGGAGATGACTTCAGTGCCGTTATTAACCCTGTTTTTGATAAATCTAATCCAGATGCAGCAACTAATCTCTCATCCACTCTGCTGAATGCACTCATTAGAGATCTCACCCTTATCAATCTCTGGCGTATGCAGAACATTGACACCAAGGATTACACATTCTTCTCCAATAAACACAAGACATTCTGTAGGATAAATTACATTTTTTTTTAGCCCTTGCCTAATTTCAGGTAGTACTTCTATTCAGCCAATCTTGTTATCTGATGACTCGGCCTTATTATGGAGCATCGACCTGCCTAATACTAAGACTAGGACCCCTAGGTGGTGACTGAATACATCGCTGTTAATCAACCCTACTCTTCTTAGCATGCTTTAGCTCCAGCTGAAAGATTTCTTAGATATCAGCACCAATGTAGACATTGACCCACAGGTCTTATGGGAGACTACAAAATGTTTTATTCATGGTTTTTGCATCTCATTCTCCTCTGTGCAGGCAAAATCAAAAGTTGCTCAGGTCTCTATTTTAGAAAATCAAATAGAATTATTACAGAATTTACAAAAAAAAAGTTAGATTACCAGTCTACACTCCTAGCATCACAGACAGATGAATACAATGCAGTAACCTTATCTAAAGCAGAGTTCATCTTCCATAGAACCAGACAGAAGTACTATTTTGAATCAGAGTGTCCTTGTCATCTGTTGGTACTTATGCTTAAACAAGGACACCCATCCCAGTAATAAAAGCTGCAGATGGTAAAATTGCAACAAACCCCCAAGCAATACCACTGCCTTTTTATATTGCTTTTTGAAAATCTGTATAAATCAGAGATCAATTTCAAGGAGTCTATTTGTAAGAGTTTTGACAGTTTGGAACTACCCCAAATCTCACAAGCAGCTCAGGACGGGTTGGAGGCCCCATTAACTCTGGATGAGCTGCATAGAGCGCTGAAAGGTCTAAATAAAAGGCTAAATCTTGGAATAGATGGCTTTGGGATATGATCGGCTCACTTATGCTTGACTCTTAATTTTGCAATCCAGAATGTCTCTTTCCAGAGAGATGAGAAAATAGCACTTATTACTCTTCTCTTAAAAAAGGTAAAGGATCCTCTGAGTGATCTAGTTTCAGACCAATATCCCTACTCACAACTGATCTCAAAGTATTAGTGATGTGTCGGTCTCGAACGAAATGGCTCTTAGAGCCGGATCTTTGACGTGAACAATGCGGGCCGTGGGGTATTTTTTCTTTCTCTCACCTTCTCTCTTGCACTTTTTTCCGCTTCACTCTGCACGCCAGCCTTGTGCTTTGTGCTGGGAAGAAGGGGGAGGGGCAGTGGTTACACTCGCAGTAGTACAGGAACAGAGAGAGAGAGAGAAAGAGAGCCAGGGACAACAACGTCACATTAGAAAGGTATAGTAGTCATCCACAACTATTTTCAGTTGCAGATGATAAAGGATTCAGAAAGTTTATTCATGCAGGCCCATATGACAGAGAATGTGCATCTTCTTTTTGTTTTCATATTTTAATTTATATTTAATTGTGTTGTAGTTTGCAGGAAAAAGCTGGAAATAGTTAAAAGTTGAAATGTGAATAGTTGGTTTTTGTATTATATGATTTATTTATTACATTTTATGTGGAGTGAATAAATAAAAGTATATTTACGGTGGCCACTAGAGACAAAGTACGTACAAACTCCGAAGCACATAAAAACTCAAAACACGTACAACACACAGCAGAAGTGCTACAGGATGCTAGGGGCAGTGTTGAGCTTTTGTTACCTAGTGGCTACACAAGCCAGCAAGTAAAATGGCCTGCATTTGTATAGCGCTTTTCTAGTCCTTAAGGACCCCAGAGTGCTTTACACTACATTCAGTCATTCACCCATTCACACACACATTCACACACTAGCAATAGCAAGCTACATTGTAGCCACAGCTGCCCTGGGGCGCACTGACAGAAGTACCAACCACCGGATTTGGTGTGTGGTAGTAACAGGTAAATGAACTTTTTTTTTTTATTATTTGAATATATATGAGTGATTGTGTATAAATATACAAACAATATGCTTTCAATTGTGTAATTTAAGTGATCTAGGAAGCTCTGTTTGGGAAGTTCAGTTAATGCTAGAAATGTGTTTTGGAATTTGTACGTGTTTTGTCTCTAGGGGCCACCGTATATATTTATATATAAACATATATGAATAAAACCACTTTTTTTGCATTAGTAATTCCTTTTGTGCATAATTTCATATTGTTGTTAATAATAAATTAATTAAAGCAACAAAACAACCTGAAGAGCCGGTTCTCTAAAAAGATCCCATCACTACAAAGTATGTGCCAAGTCTCTCGCATTGCGCTTGGAAAGAGTTATTCACGTTTTAGTTAATGCAGACCAGACAGGGTTTATCTGAGGGAGGCTCGCATCTGATAACATAAGAAGGCTGTTGCATATCATAGATGCCACAGATGGCTATCATAATCCATGTGCAGTATTCTTACATGATGCGGAGAAAGCCTTTGACAGGCTAGAGTGGGAATATACATGGACAGTATTAAAACACTTTGGGTTTAAGCAGAAGTTTGTTGCAATGATTAAGACAGACCACTCACCCTTTGCAAGTGTACTAACAGGGGACCTTATTTCTCCCTTGTTTACATTCAGTGTTGTTACATCCCCACAAATGAGATCTAGGGGAAAGTGTGGGGAGCGGTAACAAACAGGACCGGAAAAGAATGAAAACGAAACCAAACAAAGGTGTTTAGCATATATTAAGGTTTTATTACAAATACTCTTAACACAAAGAGACAGCAACACCACTTTATCAATAAGACTAAATAAGAAAAAGATAACAACAGCAAGAAAACAACTAATAAACAACAAAGTAAGGTGCACTTCCGAGGGCCCACAGGCCCACCCTTCGCTAGCAGCAGCAAGCTCTACTGCTGTTGAGGCCCACACTACTCACTTGGCGCAGTTACTGTCTCCACTTCTCCCAACGCTCCACACCACAGGCAGCACAATCACACAATAAGACCTTTCAATCACCTAGAAAGCAATGTAGAGACACAGGACAACCACCCTGCACCACACAATTCTTCCCAAGTAACCTCTGAGAGGTAATTGCTGACTGAGTTCAGGTGCCAAACGAGGGAAAGGGCATCAGCTAGGGCAGAGTAAAAGAAAGACAGAGGGGAGGAGCAAGAGAGGAGGAGGCGGAGAGAGAGGAACAGCACACCCACACACTCCCACAGCCTCACAAGATGTAACAACCATGGGACAAGGCAGGGTTGCCCACTTTCCCCTCTCTTGTTCTGGCTCTCTCTCTCTCTCTCTCTCTCTCTCTCTCTCTCTCTCTCGAGAACCCTTAGCACAAGTCATTAGACAGTCCACAGTCTCTCACATTAGAATTGGTGCTCAAAATCATATCATATCTCTTTAGGCAGATGACATTATTTTGTTTTTAGACAACTTTGAGACATCCATCCATCCATTGATTAGATAATTTACAATTTTGGTTCTCTCTCGGGCTACAAAATAAACTGGACAAATCTGCCTTGATGCCTTTGGACGATGAAGGTACCAAAGCTTCTTTGCCTGGGTGCATTCAGATTAAAAGCACTTTTACTTATTTGGCCAGTACAATTCATAACAACATACAAAAGATAAACAGGCACAACTTGAATACCATGCAAAAAAGGTGGTTTGGCAGTTCCAAAAACTTTACTTTTTGCTAAAGCATATCGTTAGGGCTGGATCAGGTGACCCTAAATCCTCCTTTAGTTGTGCTGCAAAAGTTGTAGGCTGCCGGGGGATTCCCATGATGCATTGAGTATCTCTTTTTCAGTCACCTTTCTCACTCACTGTGTGACTTCTCTGCACTGAATCATACTTGTTATTCATCTCTGGCTCTCTTCCACAGCATGTCTTTTATCCTGTCTTGCTTCTCTCACTCCAACTGGTCACAGCAGATAGCTGCTCATCCCTGAGCCTGGTTCTGCCGGAGGTTTCTTCCTGTTAAAATTGAGTTTTTCCTTCTACTGTCCTTAAAGTGCTAGCTCATAGGGGATCATGATTGTTGGGTTTTCCTCTGTATTTATTATTGTAGAGTCTACCTTACAATGTAAAGTAAAGTACCTTCAGGTGACTGTTGTTGTGATTTGTGTGTGTGTGTGTGTGTGTGTGTGTGTGTGTGTGTGTGTGTGTGTGTGTGTGTGTGTGTGTGTGTGTGTGTGTGTGTGAGAGAGGGGAGTCAGCTCGAGAAACGTTGGTGCTGAACCAAGAAAAAACATTTTTGGTGTGCTGAATAAAGTATCTGTGAGAAAGACACCTGAATATCTTGTGGGGGGCTGGATATTCACAATGACCCTTATTAAAACATATTTTACATTTTCTTTTTTCTTTTTTTTTTGTATACAGAACAGGGGTAACAATGGTAACTTTATTGTCCCCAGTGGGAAATTGATTTGCAGTCTGTTTATACAGACACACAAAAAAATAAAAAATAAACCACGCACATCCTCACCACCTTGTGGGGCAGCTGCAGAGCTGAAAAAAAATAATGCACAAAAAACTCCAGATATCTACCTCTAGCAGATCTTTTAATTTTAGTTCTACAGTCTGCAAACTGTTAATTCTTTTCTATGTTTTATTTTATATTTTAAAATTGAAAAAATTTAAATCATACCTTATGAAAAGTGAATTTTATATTTTTTTTTTACATGTGCAGCTTACTGCACAGTTGTTGATCGACATCAACAGATGCAGATATAAGAAGTATAAAGTAAGATGTATTCAGTATGTTGTTGTAGGTTTGTGGTGAATCTAAATTTCTGTTCCTGCTTTGGTTTGGTTTGTCAAGTCACCAGAATGATACTCATGCAACTGAAACTAAATGTAGGCAAATACTGGAGTCATCATTATTTCACGTCTTCCTGTTTTTGCTTTTTGTAAAGGAGACGTTGTAGGTGTCAGGCAACAATGTGAGAAGTTTATTGAAAATGAAATCAATAGTAAATATGTTTGGGGAAATTAAATATTATTAAATATATGAGGGCCGTTACCACATTTGTACTGAAAATTCAAATTTAAATCAAGTTCTTCCCTCCCAATATTACAAAGATGAGTGGCAAAATTAAATGACCCTCTGGGATTACCAGTTAATTTGAAAGCAGAAATAGAATCAGGTGTTTTCAACTGAAAAACTTTTGATTTTTTTTTTAAAGACCAATTAAAGCAAAGTCTGAAACAGTGTTGGATTTTCTTCTGGTCAAAACAACCATAGCACAAATACCCAAGAGGTTAAGACAGCAATGTAGTGGGAGTATAACCAGTCTTTAATCAGTTGCATGTTATTGTAAATGCTGTTACTGCTGAGTCCGGCTCCTCCTCTGTGTCTGGATCTAGTTTCAAATCAGATTTCCTTGATGACCATTTTGCTGCTTCCTCCTCGCCCTGCTGTGTCTGTGCCCCTCACTGGCTGGCACTGTGTGATTCCTCTGCCTCTTTTTAAAACCAGCTGGACTGAACGGGTGTAATTCCTATTGTTACTTGCACAGATGTCGACGGGAAGTAAACCAGTTTTCAAAATTAAAGTACGGTCTTTGATTAAAATGAGTAAAATCCTGTTTGGAGAATCAGAATCAGAATCAGAATCAGAATACTTTATTGATCCCTGGGGGAAATTATTTTTTGTTACAGTGCTCCATTTTAAACCAACATTAAGACAAGACAGACAATACGCTAACTAAGAATAGTACAATATATACATATATATACATACATACATACATAAGTCACTTATGAATAAATATTTGGAAAAGAAACATGTGTAGTTGTAGCAGCAAACAGTGTGTTAAGTGGATGCGTTGTACAGGGAGATGGCCACAGGCAGGAATGATTTCCTGTGTCGTTCAGTGGTGCTTTTCGGTAATCTCAGTCTCTCACTGAAGGAGAAGGAAAACACTGTAGCTAAGCTTTTAAACAGGGAGGTTTCAGAACTTTAAAATGTATTCACTATCAAACTCATCTACAGATGTAGATGACTTGATCACAAATCTAACGCTACGTGCTAAAAGAAAAAAATATAGACAACTATGGCATAAAACTGTGCTGCTGTCAACGAGTAACTGTCAGTTAACTGAGGCCGTCATCAAGTTTGTGTAGGTGTCAGTTCTTTGAAGCAGTTCCTTCCTTTCTTTGCTTTCACAAGTCAGGTCAATTCACGCGAGAGGAGTGCAGCTGTGACACATCTGCGGAGGCGTGTTTGCCCCCCACTCGTCACAAACAAACGCTTCTCTGCACACCGTGACTGCTCTGTGCGCTTATAGTAAGCTCGCACCTTGTATTCTTTCGCAATCATTTGTATGTGACAGTGATTTCATTTACTTGGTAAATATTTTCGACTAGTTTACAGTTTTATCGCGATCGTGACTTACAATATAATTCAATTCATGTGCACAACCTCGTACAGTGGTGGAGCAAACTGAAAGAGTTTGACCAGTCGTAAATACCTGAAAGGACCACCAAGATAAGAACCACTGAGCTGGCAGTTTATCAGCCAAAATGAAGACCATCTATATCATCTGTCTTTTTTGCAGTAAGTGGCTTAGAAAAATTATATTAATGTAATTAATTAACGTATTAATGTTTTCTAACATTTGTTTAACTCCGGGATGCACTATATCTTGCCAATTTTAGCAGCTACGTTGGCAGATGGAAACAAGTTGATGAAGATAGAAGGATTTCAGGGCAGAAATGTCTCCTTCCAGTGCTCACACAGACTTGCATGGACGTATAATAAATACTTTTGCAAAGATCCATGTGGGAGCGAGAAAGACAGGCTGGCTACTGTAAAATCTGGTGGAAGAGCAGAGTCCGGGAGGATAACTCTGGTGGATTCTGGAGATGGATCCTTCACTGTGACCTTCAGTGATCTCCAGCTGTCAGACTCACATCAGAAATATTGGTGTGGAGTGGACAGGCCTGGTTTGGACACATACACTCAGATACAGCTCACAGTAAAGAAAGGTATGTCATCATTTTATTTCTTCTGAGTTTATTTTATCAGTACGCTTAATTTGAATTATGCATCTGCATTCTTACTTCAAAAGATAAGGAAAAAAAAATACTCCACGTTTCTTATAGTTCTTTATTTCAGAAAAAAATTACTGCATATAAAAGCATAGCTTGTGAATTAAAATGCATTTTATAATCCGGTTTATAATCTGGTGGTTCCAAGTAATTTCCCCTCGTGGCTTGACTGGATCTTCTTGTTAAAAGATTCAAAAGATTTATTTCCCCTTTTTTTTCTTCTCACGTGGATTTATTGTATTTTTGGAGGCTCAGTGAAGAAAAACATCCAGTTCATAACATATTAGAAACATCAGAGCATTAAAACAATCAAATAGGTTTATTTTAACTTTTTGTTTTTCTTGTTCTAAGTCATCTCTCGATAAGCTATATTAATACAAAGTTGTTAAAACTAGCTTCTGGACACCTGTAGTGAATACATCTGTAAAATGCATCAATTCCTTTTTGCATCAGTATATTAAAAATTCCACTTATATATCCATGACATAAAACTTATTTTGCAGAAAACATCCCTAGATATATATAAAAAATAAAGGTATCTAAAAACAGTAATCTTATTGCGGAATTAAATTTTGAATGAAAAACTTTTACTTTTAGAATATATATATTGTATATTGATTAGTTAATAATAGTACCATAATTTGCCCCTTTCTCTTATACAGCTGTTGAAACTGAGACACCTGATGTTCCTACCACATGGACATATCAGAATACCAACACAACACAGTTAACAACTGGAACAGACACCATTAAGCCTACAAAACCTTCAATGGGTATAAAAACAATGTATTACAAATTATTGATTTACAGTCCTTACAAATATAAATTCTGGATACATTTTACATAAAGAAGTAATATTGAGTCCTGTTTTGCAGAATCATTCTCCACTAAAGAACAACCTAAAATCAGCACAGGTGAGTTTCCACTTGAGGATGTGATTGGTGTATAAGTTACTGATGAATAAGATGATTCTATAATCTTGTTTTCATCAGGCACCATTGTGTATGCTGCAGTCGGGGGCATTGCTATGGCATGTCTCCTGATGCTGACAGTATGCTTCAGGAAGTACAGAAAAACCTCAAAACCTCAACTACAAGTTTGCTTCAACAACACAGATGTCAGCAGTGCGTATCAACAAGAGGTATGAGATGGAAAATTGGAGATCACACTATCAGGAGGTTCATTCCCTCCTAGAGATCAGTGATTGCCTTAGACAGCAAATTAAATAAAGTAGAATATGATTGGGGTTTTTTTTTTTATACATCAAATGTAAGTATGTGACGAGGGGTTTTCCAAAAGTCATTTCTCATTTTTTTATATTGTGGAATTTTTCAATGGGGATGTGTTAAAACCACAGTGTTACATTAGTGTTGTGCTAAAGGAATGGTTTGACATTTTAAGTAAAATGCTTCTTCCCCTTACAATTGAAAAGTCAAAAGTCATATTGTGTATAGCTCTGGTGATAAATCTGGGTCAACTAAAAAGGTATTCTTGCAAAGTAACAGATACTGGCACTGGAAGTCACTCCTGTTTCAGAAGCACACACTCACTGACACCATTAGATGCAAAGATAAGTTCTACTGTCTTCCTGTTAAAAGTAGCAAGATAAAAATACTAACCTTCAAGCAACATGATGGTTAACTAAGCACAATTAAGAAAGTGAGAAGGGGGAGAGATAGTCTGGCTATGTCTGGTGATCTGGTACACAGAGAAACTGAATTCTGCATTCAAGTGTCTCAGAAGTACACTGACTAACATTTTACATTTCTGTTTAATTTGTAGTGAATTACATTTAAAGAAGAACACAGAGGCCTTTTTGAGTAGAAAACTCATACACTACCAGTCAAAAGTTTGGACACACCTTCTCATTTAATGATTTTTCTGTATTTTTACTACTTTCTACATTGTAGATACATACTGAAGACATCAAATGTATGAATTTATGGATATTTGCAGCAAAGAAAAAATATAAATAACTCAAAAAATGTCTTATATTTTAGATTCCTGAAAGTAGCCAGCCTTTGCTTTGTAACAGCTCTGCACACCTTTCTCTCAGTGAGCTTCATGATGTAGTCACCTTTTCCTTCTTAATGGCATTGGGACCATTGTGTTGTGCAGAAGTCAGGTTGGTGCACAGCTGACAGCCCTATTTAAAAACTGTTAGAATTCATATTATGGCAAGAATCAATCAGCTAAGTAAAGAGAAATGACAGTCCCTAACCCATCATTATTTTAAGAACTGAAGGTCAGTCAGTCCAGAAAATTGCAAAAAAAAAAAAAAAAGGGCTAACTGGCTCAAATGAGGACTGCCCCAGGAAAGAAAGACAAAGAATCACATCTGCTGCTTAGGATAAATTGATCTGAGTCACCAGCCTCAAAGATTGCAATTTAACCACACCTCAGATTGGAGCCCAGATCAATGTTCCAGTAGCAGATATTCCTCTCTACATCAACTGTTCAGAGGAGACTGTGCGAATCCGACCTTTATGGTCAAATAGCTTCTAAGAAACCACTACTAAGGAAAAGCAACAAGCAGAAGAGACTTGCTTGGGCCAAGAAACACAAGGAATAAACATTGGACCAGTTGAAATCTGTATTTTGGTCTTATGAGTCCAAATGTGAGATCTTTGCTTCCACCCACCATGCAGAAAAGGTGAACTGATGGTCTCTACATGCATGGTTCCCACCGTGAAGCACAGAGGAGGTGGCATGATGGTGTGCTGGTGCTTTGCTGGTGACACTGTTGGGGATTTATTCAAAATTGAAGACACACTGAACCAATATGAGTACCACAACATCGTGCAGCAACATGCTATCCCATCTGGTTTGCGTTTAGTTGGACTGTCATGTGTAATTCAACAGGACAATGACGCCAAACACGCCTCCAGGCTGTGAAGGGCTATTTGACCAAGAAGTATTGTGACAGCTAACAACGAGTCTTTCACATCACTGTGGAGGAAATTCAGTCACTTTAGGAAAGCTTTTTAAGCCTGATCGCCTATTTAAGGTCATACAAAAGCATCTTTAAGTCTGGTCTTTGATTGGACCTAGTCTTTGACTCCCAACACCCTCTGGAACACAAACTCTCAAAACATGTGGTTAACCAGACTGGGCTTTCATCAAATCAGCAAAGATGCACAGGAAAAAAGGTCAGACACCAACTAGGGAGAATCAGGACAAACAGAACAATATTGCCATTTTTCTGCATAATCCATCATACAAAATGTAATCAAATGGAAAAGTCTCTTTTTAAAACTTGTTTTATTAGTTTTAATCTTTTAACTTTATGCATCAAGCAAAAAATTTAATTATATGCAACATTCTCTGACTGGAAGAAATTTGTTTAACATTTAAACCTATTTTCTGCACATTCCAGCACATAAAATATTTTATTGTGTGTTTACACTCACTCTTTCAAATAGATGCAAGTGAAACACAGCAGAAAATAAATAAAATCAAAGACTAGCGGTCCTGTTGTTCTATTTTCACCTGTAAAGCAGGAGTGGGGTAGGCGGAGGTTTGCCCTGGTGCAGGTGTGCCGCAGCGGTCAGTTGAAGAATCCACGAGTTTCTCTGTGAATTTCCCATTAGCCTACTTTTCCTTGGCAGACAGGCTCTATTTAAGTGTTTTCTTTATCAAACAGGTCTGGACGTTAGCAATTCTAGGTGTGTAGTGAAATTGAACTCAGCTTTTCAAAAACAGGTTAATTAATTACTTGATGATTTAACAAGAGGATGCATTTACTTTTTCACAAAGGGCCAGAAAGATTTGGATTACTTATTTTTCCTTAATAAACATTTTTAATGCATTTTGTATTTACTCCAGTTCTCTTTAAATAATAAACAAAAATGTATTTGATGCTCTGAAACATTTAAGTGTAAGAAATATGCAAAAAACTGAGAAATCAGGAATAGTGGAAATACATTTTGATGGCACCGTGCATGCCTCTATCCTTACTGTAGAAAGATTTAGATTTATACATTTTTGTCTAATTCACATAGTAATTACTCAGCTAATAAGTAATGCTATTCAATGCCATGTGAGTAAAATAAAATAAAATAAATATTTTGAACATATAAGAAAATTCTGATTTATTTATTTATGTTTGTTTTTTTATTTTTGTCTGTTTTCAAGGGAGCAGAGCATCTTCAGAAGTTACCTGGGCGTTCCTCTATTCATACACACCATCAAAGACTGGATCCACCAGCAACTGAACCAACAGAAACGACATCTAGCCTACACCTTCATATCTATGAGAACATATCCGTGTCCAAACTTGCTGCAGCTTCAGAACATCCACCCGCAGAGCATCAAAATGACCACGATAATAACTCTGGGATCTACATAAATCCTTTGCCAGATGTAATATCTGAAAGAACAGGTGTTAGCAAGTGTAGGAAACACAGAGATAAACCTTTGACATCCAAAAATACAACGAGCGGTACTAATAGTGCATCTCCTTGTGTCTCCAGAGCTCCCTGTGAATCCACCGAAGAGAAGCCCAGAACACTTTGGTTTGGTTTAGATTTATCAGGAGTAAATCAGAGTTGATCTCAAAGATAGAATGTATATATTTTTCTGACAGTTATAAGCAAAACCTATTTCCATCATTATAAGCTTTTACACTAAATGGTGCTGTTAAGTGTTTTGATTACACATGTGGTTTAATATGTGTCTTAATCAAATTTACCTTACACTGGAGAAAAAAATGTGTGTGAACTACCATTTGACACTGTTAATATTTCTAGGTAAGTTCAGGGGAAGTGCTGGACTACATCCCTAGTGAATGAATACATTTAGCAGCTAGACTGCGTATTTGCCTTTGGTGTGAGTTTGTAGTAAAAGTGATTTGCACTTTTTCACTTAGTTAGTTGTAGTAATGATGTAGTTCTGCATTTGTGATACATGTAGTGTATTTTGAGGTTGATGCTTATCTGGAAGTATTTTGTGGGAGGGTAGTTTCAGTAGCTCCCTTTAAAAAAAAAAAAAAAAAATAGAGGTCACCACAGGAAACGCATGTATTCCGATGACTCCTAGTGGTCATGTGAATAAAGACACATTGGCAGTGAGGGCTGATATAAATAACCAAATATGAACTTCCTGTACCTTACTACAAAAAAATCATATTTTTGTAATATAATGTCACACTGATGCCTAGCTTTCAATGCAGCAAAAAAAAAAGCTCTTTCAAGATGGCGTAATTTATTTGTCAAAAAGACAGTGACTTGTTGACAGTACATCTAACATAAAAACAAAGACAAAATTAATAATTTCCAACTGGAAATAAGCCATGAAGCAGTTTCAAAAAGATGCAGCAGAGAGAAACAAACAAAAATGTTGAACCCTCTAAGCTTTTTGTTTAATGCTTTCTATAAATAATAGTTTCATGTATTTTGTCTAATATTAAAAAACTAAATCTTCTACTTAAATGTCTGCTTGGTAAACCTAGTTGGCCAACCAAGTCTTGTTAATCATGCCTGTTAACATGCAAATACCCCTAATTAATACGAATACTTAATAAATGCTATATTAGACCTCAAGAGTGTTTGTTGTTTGTTTGTTTGTTTGTTTGTTTGTTTGTTTGTTTGTTTGTTTGTTTGTTTGTTTGTTTGTTTGTTTGTTTGTTTGTTTTGTTTTGTTTTGTTTTGTTTGTTTGTTTTTGGGGGGGGGGGGGGTTGACTTGGGAGTAACAGGCTATATGGAAAATTTTTCCAAGAACCTACCAAATTTTAGTCCAACATTAGTTTCTTTTACCATCTCTATGAAAAATATAAAATCTCTCTACCTGCTTAATGCTGAAGAAAGTTCGACAGTCACTAAACGTGCTGAATAACTGGTGCACAGTTGGTTTATTATAAAAAATGAAACCGCTTCCTGCAGTGGTTGAATGTTATGGGTGTACAGTTTTTTACATGAAAGAGGAAGAGTTTCAAAGCCATAACCATGAAAGCACCTGACTGAACACAGGGAGACAATCATTAGTCCAGGTTGTTACCTTCTTCAGTGGCTGAGGGGAGAACCTGACTCTGGCCTGAAGGTAAATTAGAAGTAATGGGAACCATCTTAGACTCATGGAGAATAACTACAGCTGTCATTATTACTATACTACACATCCAAGGTGAGTTTTATAGTATTTAGATTTAAAACCTAGTACTAGACTGCTTATTACAAAAATAATTAAAATGTGTAACTAACACCAATGTTTTATGACAGCAGTAATCAGCACCAAAACCACAGTTTTTTCTGGTGTGGAAGGTGAGAGTTTTGTCTTCAGATGTGACTATCCAAATGGCCTGACGGAGAATTTGAAGTACCTGTGCCGTATTGATGAATGCTCCAGTTACTTGATAATGACAGACAAACATAACCGGTGGGAGACCAAAGGACGCTTCTCCATGTACGACAACACCACTGGAAGCTTCTTCATTGTCAAGGTGGATAAACTGAGGTTAAATGACAGTGGGACGTATCAGTGTGGAGTGGATATCAGCCTCCAACCTGATTATCACAGCGCCATAAAACTGAATGTTTCCCAAGGTATAGTATAAATATTTACACCACAGTTCTCAGTTGGCTGGCTAAATATGGTCTCCAGTTATGCATATTTCAACTACTCAGAGCAGACTGGTTTCTGGTTAGTGGGAATTGTCCCATAGGACAACCACAACTGATCAAATCAAATCAAATCAAATCACTTTTATTGTCACATCACATCAACTGAGATGATATAAGTAAGTTAGATAAGTTAACTAAGGCTAAAAAATAGAAGGTATATGTGCTGTTCAGCAAGGTGATGAATTCACAGGAATAAAATATTATAGCTCTTATGAATTCTGTTTGTGACCCCAAAAATAATAGGCCATAAATGACATTCATGAGAAATCAGTCGTACTAATTCCATGTTCTGCTTTCATGAGGTTTCTGTTTCTGTAAAGATGTACAGTGGAGTCGAAAAGTTGGACTTACTTTTTATTTTAACTTTATCTTTTAAAATATTTCTATGTAAATGTGAAAATATCTTGAAAAGCTTTAAAGTACACACTTATAAATTAATTTTGTATAATTAACTGACCAAAAGCAAATTTGTGTTATTGATTGTGTTATTGCTTTGTTACAAAAGGTCAGATTCAGTTATCTCCTTTTCATGTAAACAACATTCAAGCAATATTCAAGTGTATTTAAGGACATTTTTTCCCCCGTTTAAGCATTAGTGTAGTTTAACGTTCATAGTTTCATAAGTGAAACTCAGAACATAAGGGACTTTCTCGTCAATTGACTGGAGGTTTCTTCTGAGGAAGTAAACAAGACTAAATCATTTGGGTAACATACCAGTATTTCACAGACATGATCGGAAAGGAAGCCATGTCTGCTGCTGAAAGTTTGAGACTTCTGGCCTGAACAGCCAAAATAAATGGAAGCGTTTATGAAGATAAAAAAGGAAAAGAGCGATGCAGCAGCATATCAGACCAACAGCGAAACAGGGTGGTTAGAGGCTATTTTGGGCTTGAACACGTGCACAGAATCAATTTCACTCTTAGCAAGGAGAAGTGGTACTTCAGTCTCATGAAAACTTTTCCACCCAGTAGTTTACATGCTTGCAAAGAAAAAGTCACGCTGCAGTAACATATTTAGCAATTTGAAAAAGAAAAGCATTTTTAAAAATTGAATAAGAATTCAATTAGAATTTTCAATGCATTTTCCAAGGGTTGGAGGGCCAGAGACTAAATCCCAGCCACTATAGGGTGGCCTTAAGCACACCCTGAACAGGCTGCCAATCGTATGCAGGGCTAACACATAGAGAGAGACAACCACTCACACTATGGGGCAATTTAAAATCACAAATTAACCAAACCTCATTAGTTGCATGTCTTTGGACTGTGGGAGGAAGTCGGGGTACCTCTGTGCATACTTTCATTTTATTTGCTCATTTATAAATTCCTCTTTTTGTATTTTCATTTTCCTGTAAAAGTAATACCAGCCAATAGTGAAGACACAATAGAGAGTAAGTGATGTGTTTGATGTGTTTGTGTGCGCGTGTATTTTCATCTGTTTTATTAGCACTGAGATTTGTATTTGTGTAAATGTTCCAGCATATGAACCTCAGCTGTTGTTCCACCTGCCGCTGGTCCTGACTGCTGTTATGTGCGTGGCAGCACTCATGTTTGTGTGTCTGTTCACATTATGTCTTCTACTGGTTCTGAAACACAGAAGATCAATCCCACCGCAGAATAAAGAGGTTTGTCCACCACAGACACTTTTAGATATGCTAGCAGTATAAGCAACAGCAAAGTGGTTCAACACTGTACATTTGAAGTTTCTCATTATTAGTCAGTAACATTTATGAAATGTGAAACATTCATGAAACCTAAGGTTATATCGCAATAACAGGTCAAAATGTGAAGAGGATGTCAGTGATGAGTCATAAAGGTAGAACATAACATGTCATAAGCTTACTCTGGAAAAACACACCTTCAGAAAGGAAATAATAGTAAAATCACTGCATGGAGTTGACAGGCTCACAAAATACCTTTACCTGGCAAATGTTTTCTGATAACTATTTTCCTAAAGCTAATGTAAGCTGTGTGTTAGCAGAGATACCTACAAAAACAATAACATTGCTGACAAGTTCTCTGCTGTAATAACACAAATAAAAACACTTTGACCAACATAGCAAAAAGTATACAGTAATCTAAAGTTCACTTATCCCCTTAACATCTAGTTTGATACATACAGTTGAGACTTATACAGCATCAGTCTGATTTGAAGATGAATAAATACATTTTAGCAATAAACTGCAATATAAGACAAATTAAAACTCATATATGCATTTGTTTTACATTGGATTAAATTATTTCATGGTTCAGGCTTTAAAGTCTTATCATGTTTATCTTATGAGTAGCAAAATGATTCCCACAAACAGTGTGAGTGAGTGTCACGATCACACATGCATTGTGTCTTAATGCTCATGCCCACTTCTCTGGCCTGATAAAAGGTCTGGATTTTTAGTTTGGAAGCTTTAAAAGTTTCGTTTTTTGTTACAATATGTCCCACCATCTCCACTACTTCTTTGGACATGTTTTCAGATTAGTGGTAGCCGAAGGAATTGACATGGAGGTATGTTCACAAAATACACTGGAGAATGATATGCTTGTTAGCCCTGTAGTGTAGTTGAAATCTGTGTGTAATTACTCGTGTGATGACTTCTTTAATTTTCCAAGTCTCTGCTTTGATTAAAAACTGGTAGTTTTTGAAGATGTATTTATTTCCAATGAACCCTTCCTCTAAGGCAGAGGTTCTCAAACTGTGGGCTGTGCCCCCACTGGGGCATAAACAGAAGTGGTGACTTTCCATAGAGTATAAAACCATTTTGATGCTTGTTCATTAAAAACCTTTTTTTACCACTTATCTATTTTATTTTTCAATAATGTATTTAAAATAAATTAATTAATTGAAAAGGACCAGAGTTGAGGATGAGGTTGATGACCAACAAACTGACTATCGTCCTCACTTTTCCCTTACAAAACATGTGGGAGAATCTTTGGCAGCTGTCACTTGAATGTAATGTGTGGTTTGTCTGCTCTGGCCTACTGAATCTTTTTTTAAAGAAGGCTCTGTAGAAAAGGCTCATTCTAAGCTAACAAAAATACAATCATAAATAGTTACAGGTGATGAATCAAAATCTATATACTCCATGTATGCCTATAGATACACAATAGTGTTGTAATGTGTAATTTGACTGCAGAAAATGCCACATTGTTTACTCAGCACAAAGAAAACATGATCTCACTCTAAGTGTTCTTCTGGTATCTTGCAGATAACGTCTGACTATGAGACTATGATGCCAGGTCTAAAAGCTGAGCCTCAATGTTGCTGCAGCTGTTCAGCCCCAAACTGCGGTGATCCTTCATCTTTACCATTACCACCACCACCTGACCTCTGCTCCAGCTTCCTACCAAAGCATCGGGAGTCTGCTCTCTCATTCGGCGTTGGTGAATATGTTGATGTGGATGTACTAGGAAATATCTGCCAGTACCAACATCTGGATCTCAGCCAGTTAGAAGAGCATGTCTATCACAGTCTTCATGTACATAGTTGTCCTAAACATGAACCTATTAAAGAGGAGATGAACTGTTTAAATGTCAAAAGATAATTCTGGGCTAATCATACCTTAAGTCTTAGTAGTGTGGTTTCAATCAGCCTCTCACAAAAAGTACCAGTGATATAGAGTAGCTTGGTAAATCTGTAATTAATAATTCAACTAATGAAATCAAATGACCAATCCTGATCCAGATCCTGATTTAATATATTAGTTTTATCCTTTTACAGTGTTTGAATGACAGAAAGAGCTGAGTAACTCAAAACTTTTGGATCTTTATGCAATTTCTTTAAGTGTATATTTTTGTTTTGTTTAAATGGCAAAAAGAAAAAAGAAAAACAAAAAAATCTGAGTGGATGGTTTAAGCAGTGTCACTGTGCTCTACAATTTTTATAATATTTACCAAAATAAACAAACAGGTTTATATCTGAAGTTTTGCTTGTAGTTATTATTTACTGACCTGTTACCTCTTGATTACTCATTGTGAGAAAAGCGCATGGGAGGGACATGCTGATGGTCATGGTTTTTGGGGAGAGAATCAGACAGAGGAAACTGATGAAAGACAGGAAGTGAAAGGAAAAAGAGGAACCCGTGAAGAAAAGCAGACTTGGTATTCATTTAGAAAGACTCGCAAGGGCAAAGAATCAGGGTGATTAAAGTAAAGCCCAAGGACGGTAACAAAAAGAAACCTTACGTGAAGCATGGAGATGACTGTGATCTTTGTGATATTTCTTTTGGAAGGTAAGTTTACTGTCCTCTTTTAACTGATCCTTTTACAAAAACCTTTGCACATTTCATGGGAAATGCCTCATTTGCGTATTTAAACACAAATTTTGCGTAACAAAAATAATTATCAAAGTAGGATTGAGCGATAGTGAGAAACATCATCAAGAAATTCAAAGAGAGTCAAGCAGTACAGAATAATCCTGGCAGACACAAGAAAAGAAATCTTTCAAAGACTTCAAAAAGAAAAGAGATGTGGCTAAAGACCTGAAAACAACTGCCAAGAAATTAGTGAATAACTAAGTTGGGAACTGTAGTTTCAAAGAAGACAATCACTGCAAGGTTGCAGAACAAGAAATATCTTGATGCATGCTCAATCATCCAGGTAAGTAAATCCCCAAGAGTTGATTCTGTTCCTCTGGACGTAGTGTTTTCAATGGGAGAAACATTTGACTTCTTCAGTCTCAGTTGACTGCAGGTTTCCCCAATCTTATAAACAGTACATTTGCATTATGACTGAAACTAACACCACTGAAGGAACAATGGGCTGGGAGGTCAGTTCCTTGATGATCTCGGGATGATCTGGCTCTAGAGTTGGCAGTTTGTCTTCTAATCGGAAGGTCGCCGGTTCGAGCCCTGGCTCCAACAGTCTCAGTTGTTGTGTCCTTGGGCAAGACACTTCACCCGTTGCCTACTGGTGGTGGTCAGAGGGCCCGGTGGCGCCAGTGTCCGGCAGCCTCGCCTCTGTCAGTGCGCCCCAGGGCAGCTGTGGCTACAATGTAGCTTGCCATCACCAGTGTGAATGACTGAATGTAGTGTAAAGTGCTTTGTGGCCCTTAGGGATTAAGTAAAGTGCTATACAAATACAGACCATTTATCATTTTACCATTTAATATGGAAATTCTCATGACCATTGATCAAAGATGACTGATCAAAGCACATTGGTCAAAGGCCACTAATCAAAGACCCTCTCTCTGAATGAGTACCATTCAGAGAGAGTTGGGGAATGGCTACAATCACAGCATTGTAAGATGGCGAAAGATGTACCCTTTGCTATCCTACCCTGGAATACCATGAAGTCATTGGTTCACGTATGTGGATGACACCTGGGTGAAAATCAAATCTCAGGATGTTCCACAATTCACGGATCACATTAACTTGGTGGACCAACACATCAAATTGACCAGGGAGGACATGAAAAGTAGCAGGTTAGCCTTCTTAGACTGTGAGATTTCCATCACTAACGGGGGATATCTAAAAGCTGATGTGTACCGTAAACCTACGCACAAGGATTAGTATTTAAGATTTGACTCTCATCATCCACTGGAGCATAAACTGGGTGTCATTAGGACACTACAACATAGAGCGAATACCACAGCGGCCAGGGAAGCAGAATCACATCAAGAAGGCCCTGAGTAAATGTGGTTATCCCAGCTGGACATTTGTAAAAGCTGAGAAGGCACCTAAAGAAAGTCGATCCAAGAGAGAAGGACAACAGCTGAGATGCATTTTTTCTAAACACCGTGTCTCTGTGGCTTTTAAACCTTTTAAACCCAAAACACGCTTCACCAAAAATTGGAGAAACAGAGTAAAATAGTGTACGCTGTCAAGTGCCAGGAGTATTCCCAGGATTTATACATTGGGGAAACCAAACAACCTCTGGTGAAGCGGATGGCACAACACAGAATAGCTACCTTGTCAGGCCAGGACTCTGCAGTCTATTTACACCTACAGGCCAGTGGACACTCTTTCAAGGATGAGGATGTACACATCCTGGACAGGGAGGAACGCTGGTTTGAGTGCAGAGTCAAGGAGGCCATTTACGTGAAAAGGGAAAGACCATCTCTGAATCGAGGAGGTGGCCTAAGGGTACATCTTTCACCATCTTACAATGCTGTGATTGCAGCCATTCCCCAACTCTCTGTGAATGGTCCTCATGGCCTTTGATCAGTGGGCTTTGATCAATGGTCATGAGAATTTGCATATTAATGATCAAGGAACTGACCTCCCAGCCCTTTGTTCATTCAGTGGACTAGTTTCAGTCATTATGCAAATGTACTGTTTAAAAGATTGGGGAAACCTGCAGTCAGACTGAAGAAGTTACTTTTTTTAGTGATGAAACTTTTCGCCCACTGAAAATGTTACATCCAGATGAATCAACTTTTTGGGAGAAAAAGAAATACTAAAATTCTGCAAAAGACACATCTTCAAGACTGGAGTATGCCACGGATAACCTGGAAAACCATTATGCATACTGTAAGTGTGTCCTTTGGTCAGATGAGACAAAACTGGAGTTCTTTGACCACAGACGCGCTGCTTATGTTTGGCAGAAAATGGGAGAGGCATACAATCCAAAGCCATCCTCACAGTGAGTATTATGCTGTGGGGATGCTTCAGTGTCTCTTAAATTGGGAATTTCATCAAGGTGGAATAAATCATGAGGAAAGAAGGAAGATTTGAAGATTGTTAAATAAAACCTCAAGCAGTCAGCATTAAAACTGGGTATTGGCTGTTGATTTGTGTTCAAACACATCAACAACCAAAAATAATCATATGTCACTTCTGCTGAAGAACTTCCTCCAGAAGATTAAATTGAAGGTTGTTGACTAGCCTGCACAAAGCCCTGATTTGAATCACATTGAAAGGCTGGGGGGTGACCAACGTCCATAAGAAATATTAAATCTGGAGGTTAAATCTGGAGGAATTTGAGAGATTTCCCAAAGAAAAATAGCTGGAATTGCTCAACATAAGACTTATTGAAAACTACAAAAAAAAGACTGCAGGCCTTTATCCAGCAAATAAACAACTGACTATTCACATCCATCCATCCATCCATCCATCCATCCATCCATCCATCAATTCGCTACCGCTTCTCCTTTTCAGGGTCGCGGGGGGCGCTGGAGCCAATCCCAGCTGTCATAGGGCGAGAGGCGGGGTACACCCTGGACAGGTTGCCAGTCTGTCGCAGGGCTAACACACAAAGACAGACAACCATTCATACTCACATTCACTCGCACATTCACACCTAGTGGCAATTTGGATTATCCAATTAACCTATCCCCACAAACTGCATGTCTTTGGACGGTGGGAGGAAGCCGGAGTATCCTCCCACCGACTATTCACATCATAGTGGCTAATAGTTTTGATTAAAAACTGTTAGTTTTTGGTTTGATTAAATAAGTTGTTTAATGAGTGCAAAGACCAAAAAAATGTAAGCATAGCATCTAGAATAAAACTATGTTGATGTTTGAAAAAACAAACAAACCCCAAAACCAAAAATAAGCTCCTTGCTTATTTTTGTACGTAAGCAAAATACTGAATATTAAACTATATTTGCACATAATACTAAAAAAGGCTAATGATTAATGCAATGAAATATGAAAGTTTTCTTTTAACTGTATTTGGTATTATAGACATGGACTCTGTGCTGCTGGGAAGTAAAAAGGATTATATATTATATCAAATGTAATGAATCATTTTTTTCCACACTTGGTTCTGTATGATGCGTAAGAGAGGGCATATTCATAATATGGTTATCTCAGAAACAGAAAGCTCTGTCTTTTAGCTAAGAAGAGCTGCCTACCAACTATTCTTATTTTGTTTTTCTGCAACAGCCAATTCAACGTATGCTGGCTGAAAGGCGGTAGTCCTAAAGAGAAGACAGCAAAAATGGCTTCAGATAGTGGATGAACTACAGATAATACAGAGTATAGTTCAAATATATACTTCTGATTATAAACCACAACATGATCTGACTGTTGGTGCTCTGTGTGTGTGCGCGTGTGTTTTTTCTAGGATTATGGGAGACTAAAGCTATGTCAGTAACAGGAAACAAGGGCAGCTCTATCACAGTAACCTGCTCTCACTCCAACGCCTACTCCACCGTCAAATATTTCTGCAAAGGACAATGCACATATCAAGACATCCTCATAAGCAGCACTACCATTTCAAATAAAAAATACAAAATTGAAGATAAAGGAAATACATTCAGTGTCACTATCTCTGACCTGAAAGAAGATGACTCTGGAACTTACTGGTGTGGAATTGAACGAGTTGGTTTGGACACATATAATCAAGTAATCCTTACAGTTTTAGGTGAGTTGATTATATTCTGTACGTAAAGCTTTCATTATGTTATCTGTTCTGACTTTCAAATTTCTTGTCATTGACAATAGTATTTCACAACAGGGTCTCAGATTGTGTTTTCTGCACCAGACAGTGAAAAAAAACTGAAACACTAGCTCAGCAGAGCTGAGGCAAAATTAACTTACTTCACTTCCTGTTATTTGTGCACAGCTAACCAAGATAAGGCAGCCGATACACATGCTTCTCTTTCTGGTAAGGAAATGGCTGTGTGTGTGTGTGTGTGTGTGTGTGTGTGTGTGTGTGTGTGTGTGTGTGTGTGTGTGTGTGTGTGTGTGTACATATATCTGATAAAGTCCAGTGTGATATATTGTTGCTGATTTATAAGACCTATAACGTTTTCAGAGATGGTGGTGTATACTGGAGTAACTCTCGGTGTGGTGGTGCTAGTGCTGGGCGTGGGACTTCTGATTTTCTTCAGACATCGAAACAGCAACATCAATGCATCATCTGGTATAAAAAATTAACAAACTTTTATTTGCGTAGCTTCAAAATACTAATTTAACAGCCGTTTCAAACACCACAGTTGTTGTCACTGGCTGATTAATTCAATAATGTGGAACTACATAACTAACTATTCTCAGGAAGTCAAAGTCGAGTAAGGATGAGGGTAGTTTTGATATCAGAGGAATGACTGATTGCTGGTTCGTCTTTACCTCTTTACAGGACAGTACTATGACCTGGTGTTCAGGTCCTGTCAAAAACAAGATGCCTGCAATGACAAGAATGCCTCTCCATCCAAGGAGGATCAAGAAACAGATGGTGGAACTAAGAGCGCCAATCAGCATCAAGATACATCAGAGCCTCAGAAGGACTCAGGCAATCTCATCTACACGACTGTTACCTTCACAAATCAAACAGAGTCCAGCATGGCTGCACCCGACTGTGTAGCGTCTATAAAATCATCCTCTAAGCCAAAATCATCAGAAGAATCTACAATCTATAGCAACATCTCAACTCAATGCTGATGTTAGACAAAGTATTTCTACTGGAACATTTCACTTCTTGATTATAACATGTATTTTCTTCTTGTGATTTAAATATTTTAAAAATCCAGCTCCAAGTTGTTATTTAACTTCATATCAGGCATAATGTGTAATGTGAAAATTATATACATAGCAAACAATACATAGATTTTTTCAGACTCTGTTTTTCTATTGTATACATGCTTATTTATATGAGACTGAAACTGAGAAAGTGATATGAGCAAAGAAAGAGGTTGTGGGTTCATTCGCATGTGTCTAACGTAGCTTTGTTTTGATTAAGGTCCCTAGAATAGGATCAAAGCCCTAATTTGAATTTTGACTTGGTGACCTGAAACCTGATGGATTGAAACCAAAGTTTAAAAAAAGACCATTCAGACTCAGACCATTTACCATTTGACTGTGCAGTGAGTGTTGAGCACTGAGCACAACACATCTCTTTTTCCAATGATTTAAAACAGGTTTATTGTGTCTAAAATCTTGTTTAAATAAAATCTCTGAAAATAAACAGTTCAAGTATTTCATAAACAACTCAAATTCTGCACATTTGTTTCCTCTTTGAAGATGACTGAGCAGTAGCAACAATTTTGCATGCCTTTTTGACAGAGCTGTGATTGGGTAAGACAACTAGACCCATCAGTCACCAGAAGGTCTTTTGTAAGTAAGAAACTGTTTGAAGGAAAGCAGAGTTATACTTTGAGTCTGAATACAAAACACACAGATGATATGTGTGCCCCCAGAACCTACTTGTCAATTGTTTCTTTAGTGTTTAGTGTTGTTCTGTATGTCATTACAAATGGACTGCAGTTTGCTGAGAACCTTGTCAGTTTGCCTCTTGCCCTGTGAGAGCTGGAAGGGGCTCCAGGCTGCAAACCATTTTAGAACATTTAAGCTTGTTCTCTACTAGTGATGTGTGAATCATGAACGAATTGTTCAATACTCGAGGATCACTTTACTGACTCATGAATCATGATTCACAAGCCCAACTGACTCACTGACTCATCCCTGTTGCTGTTAGCAGCAATTTATCTAGCTTATAATTAAAATTGTGGAGAAAAACACAACATCCAGTATCTTAACAAAAAAAATTCTGCTCTGAACTGGAAGAAAAAACCCTGAGTAGAAGCTCACATCAAGAAAATAGCTCCTCGGTTCACAGTAGCATCGCTCTGCTAACATGCTAGCAGCACATTTGACCTACTCAGAATCAGAATCAGAAAGGGTTTTATTGCCAAATGTTGAGCAGGTTTACAACATTAGGAAATTGCTACTGACCCCCTCCCTTCCTGTGCTGAATCATAGAGCGAACGAATCACTCACTCACCCCCTCCCTCCCGGCTCACAGCTTCTTCTTTATATTTAACACATTTAAGGAAAATACTAATAAAATAAAATAAACAAAATAAATGTTTATTAAGCAATTTTGATAGGGAATTGCTTACTTTTAGAAATGTTTTGCTCTTTTTTGCTCTATAAAATAGTTGTTTTCTTTTAGAATCATTCATCTTAGCAGTAGGATATACATGAAAAGAGAAACAAATTAAGTTTGAGTGAAAATGTAAATTTTTTTCACTCTCTGGTCAACTGACTCAGTGAAACAAATGACTCAAAAAATCCGATTCACTTTGGTGAGTGACTCATTAAAACTCGATTCAGTAAAAAGAATCAAATTTACCATCACTATTCTCTACATCAATTAATGTTACCAATCTATATTAATATGACACAATTTAACTCAAATTCCTTCAAGAAAGTGCGCTCAACATTCTTCTGTGTCTCTCATGTTTCTTGTTTGGCAGGATGATCTTGCATCATGGAACCCTTTTGTTTTTTTTAAGAGAGTAAATTGAATTTTATTTGCTCTAACTGCATTGCAGATATGCACAGTTTCACACAGGTTTCAAGCTACAGCAGTAGTAGCTGCAGTAGATTTTTACATAATTCCTTTTTGTGACTGATCTTGGGAAAATTTAGCTAAATATATAAAAGGATCCTGACTGAAAAAATGAGGATATTATTAAAATTCACTCTCTGCATATTGACTGGTAATATCATTATCATTTTTAATATTATCATTCTTTTCAACATAAACTGTAAGCACAGTAACAATGGAAAGCACAATAAAAAAAATGCCTTTGCATGATATATAAGTAAGTTAACTAATTAAATACAATCCTTGAACACAAATAAATTTCTCAGGTAGTTCTACTTACTTGGGTACTTGTATTAATTTTCTTGCTGATTTTGTAGCTGTGCTTTTTACTCAATAAAACTTATCACATGTGCACAGTAAAATAAAATAAAGTGGTCAAACAGATTTTGGAAAGTGGAACATTTTGGAATTTCTCCGCTGTACACCACCACTATACATTTATAAAAAAAATAGATGAGATTGAAGAACAGACTTACACCTTAAAGGACTTCACATACTGGACACATAGAAATATTTGGCTTAAAAATATGTTTTTGGACTCACCTATTCTTAATGCAGCCGTTCACACCAAATGCTTAATTGCACATGACAGATTTGCAGCTCAAGCCCAATTTGTCCAACTTTGTGCATGTGATTAAATACACCTGACCAATCGGCCCACTGCATTTGTTAACAAGTGCCCCTGTGTCTCAAAATGCACTGAATGTGCAATGATCTAGATATTTCTATCTTTTCTTGTTTAGAAACGTCACAAACAGCCCATCATTGCTTAGCATTTACTCCACTTTTCTGTAATGCATTTTTTGAGGACATATTTTTGCAAAAGATGCTTTCACTGTTACACAATAAGTTTTTCTTCCAAAAGATTCTGAATTTTTTATGGTTTTGTCACAACATGCTTGGTGCAAAGGCCTTTAATTCAAGTTATTTAAAAAAAATGTCTTGTATTAACATTTAGGAATTACAACCACTTTTGTCCACAGGCCCCAATTTTTAACGGGCCTAAAGCTGTTGGACAAACTAAAATAATTACACATTCAAGGAATGATTTTAACACTTAGATGAAAATTTGTTTAGGTCAGTGACTCCCTGAAGTCTTGAGCCTATGAACATCACCAAATGCTAAGTTTTCTTTCTTTGACATACAAGGCCTTTACTGTAGCCACAGTGAAGCAGTTGGTGGTCCTGGTGCTGTCTCCAGCAGCGGCTCTGGCTCTGCCTCTGGTGCCGGCTCTGCCTCCAGCACTAGACCACATTTCACAGGTATGTCTCACTAAGAAACACAGAAATAAAGATCCTCAAGTCTTTACATTTATCCTGAAAAAAAAAATAATTTGTGCTTTGATTTTTACACTCACTGAGACTCAGTTGGTAGACCTGGTGGTGGCACTTTCTCTGACGCCAGCACCAGTGGCAGTGCTGCCTCTGGCGATGGCTTTGTCGGCACCCCTCTCTCCAGTGACAGTGACTCATCCACATCCACTCATTCCAAGTGAGGGCTGGAAATATCATGAAATATACATACACATTCTGTTTCATCTATATTTAACAGTATCAGCTGTCAGATCAGAGACTTTCTTAAATGTGAGTTACGCCTAAATATTTCAACCATTGTCAATGGAAGATCACTAGTCCATTTTGGAGACCTGTCCCTCCCTCAATGTCCATATATGAAAAGCTAAAAGAGAGTGCAGCATTGTAGAACAGAGAGGGCATCGGGGATTATAAATATCACACTCATTAAATCTGATATAGCATGAATGGAGGATCTAGGGTGAAGCTATACTGAAAAGCAGCTTGCAGATGTTCATTGGTTGCATAGAAAGGTGTTTAGCTGAGCCATCAAATCAGCCAGATCATCTTGATTTACATTGGAGTTTCAATTTGTGGCCTCTCTGAACAAACATTCAGCTCAACTTTTGAAACAGAGTGTGTGATTTAACAGTTGAAAAGAGAACATTTACTCGCTCAGGATAAACAGACACACAATTTATGGTTTATATTTTTTCGTTTGTATTTATTCAAATCCTCCTACTCCATCTCAGCATGTCGTTGTTGAGAAATCATCAAAGGAGAGGATACAAGCTAACAAAGAGGTATGTGTGAATGCATGTGTGTGTTCAGTTGCATCATCATCCTATCATCCTGGTCTCCTTTTTCTTAACAGGAAAGTATAACAGATCATCGTTATGATGAGATAAAGGAACAGTAACAGCAAAAGACCTCACTGCCATCTGTTTATGCTACTGTCAGTCCTCTTGCAGACCTGGTCCACTATGAATCTGCCAAGTTTCAGAAAAACGGGAACACACTTCCTGACAGTAATAAAAATTGATTCACTGAAAAAGAGCAGGAAGCCACCAGTCCTCCAGCAGCAGAACCAACTCTCTATTCAGACGTCACAAAGGGGCAACACTAATAATATAGTCACTCTGTGAAGAATGTCTCAGGTCTGGTACTACACACTCCAGTTCCGCACACTCCAGTTCCACACAATCCAGTTCCACACACTCCAGTTCCACACACTCCAGTTCCACACACTCCAGTTCCACATAATCCAGTTCCACACACTGAAACTCCAGGGTGAAAACCTCCAATCCAGCACTCAATCTTGCACCCTCCACTTCTGCATCCTCCAGTCCCAGTTTTGCAACACTTGCACCAGATGTCATAGGTATGACACAGAGACAGATCCTCTTGTCCAGGTGTTTCCAACTCCAGTTCTCGAGAGCTACTCTCCTGCAGCTTTTAAATGCATCCCTCTACCAACACAACTGAATCAAATGGTTGAATTACCTCTTCAGCATGCCATCAAGTTTGGCAAAGGCGTGGTAACAAGCTATCCATTTGAATCCGGTGTGTTGGAACAAGAATGCATCTAAAAGCTGCACGACAGTAGCTCTCGGGGACTGGAGTTGGGGACTCCTGCTCTAGTCTATACATGACTCCAGAGGGCAATAAATTGTATGCATTGTTGTTTATACCTTTTTGCAGGTTGGCCTATCGTTATTGGGGTGTGTCTGGGAATATTGCTGATGATTTTTGTGATTGCACTAATACGGTACAGACAGAAACTACTCAGGATGTCAGGTGAGGACTAGAAATTTGACAAAAATGCCATTAGATCAGCCAGATCTGCCAGGATTACAGTAAAGCTTCACTTTGTGGCCCGTCTGAACAAACGCTCTGTTCAAATTTTTATAACAGAGTGTTAACAGTTAAAATGACATGATTTACTTGCTCAGGATAAACAGACACAAAAACAAATATGATGTCCTTTACATTTATTCAAATCCTCCCCCTCCTCCATCTTAGCACGTTGTGTTGTCGAGAGATCGTCAAAGCAGAGGATACAGTCTGGATATAACAAAGAGGTACGTGTGTGTGTGTGTGTGTGTGTGTGTGTGTGTGTGTGTGTGTGTGTGTGTGTGTGTGTATTTGTGTATTTGTGTATTTGTGTATTTGTGTAGTTTGCATATGAGCACTACACCTGTATCTATCATCCTATTATTTTCTTTCTAGGGAAATACTGGAGATCCTAATCATTATGATAAGATAAATGAACAGAAACAGCAAAAGAGCTCATTGCACACTGTTTATGCTACTGTGAGTCCTCATGCACCAATCCTCCAGCAGCAGAGCCAACTCTCTATGCAACTGTCACAAAATAGGGTTAACAACAACAACATCATCAAGCTGGGATGTGTTTTCCATGCATAAATATTATTCATACATCTAAAATAGATGGAGAAATGTTGAATGGATTTCAATTTAGCATATAATTTTATCAAATACTTTAGTTAAGGCTTGTTTGATACTTACGTAGACAGCTACTTCCGTGCAACTGATATAAGATGCGATAAGCTGAACACAGCTTCAACCGTCTGTTTGTTGAAAAATAGTAAGGGACCGCATTTTCTTGTTAGTAACTGTAACGGCGTTGTAACGATAGGAATAGTAATTCGTTAGATTACTCATTACTGAAAAAAGTAACGCTGTTAGTAACTCCATTATTTGTAACGCCGTTATTCCCATCACTGTTTAACAGCGCTGATAAACTATGCCAATAAACCATATCACCGTAAAAAATGAGTGAACTCCCTGAACACCCACCACACCCTTAACTGGAGGCCACTTAACTGTAGAACTAAAACCTGATAAAGGGAATGAAAACTGATGATACTGAAGCTGTAAGATAAATAAAGATTGAAAAAGCTGCTAATGCACAAAAACAATTAAACACCTATTAATTTATTGTTATTATATATATATATATATATATATATATATATATATACAGACGCAAACTGCATTATTTGCATATAAGTGAATAGCGTAACATGCAACTATGTAGTCATGCCAGCAGCCAAAAATAAATACAATAGTGAAGTCTTGTGTGTTATTACCTGTAATAAATACACAATAGGATTGGACCCAAAATTTGTAACTAGGTATTGTCAAACTACCATGTAAAATGAGGCATAGTTTTACTGTAACTCTGAATACACAACCAGAGGCACAGCACAAAACTCTTTGCCCTATACATAAGCAGTCTCTGTGCCTCCCCTTACTTTTACAATCAATATCTCATGTGCATTTTTGGATTTTTTTAATGATTAATAATTGAGTCAATAACTGTATTGGCCACTCTGTAGTGGTCATTGGGGTTGCCAGTAATGAACTGGTCACATGCCAAATGTAATAAAAAAATCTATAAGTCTCATCATATTCTAAGTGTCATTTCTGAGCATACTACAGTCTACAGTTATTTTCTGGTTGGATGCATTTTGTGAGTCGTATTATTAGTATTATTATCATTAGTAGTAGTAGTAGTAGTATTTTCTTCACTGTAATTTACATATTACCATGTCATGAAAATCTTAAGAGTTAAGATCTGAGTTGTCTAACATATTCTGCCTTCTTATTTTTCCCAACACAACCTTTATTTGCCTCTCTCTCTCCTCATCTACATCCCCATCAATTAAATTGTGCCAAATCTGACATTCACACACTGTATTTTATTAAGTAAAACATAATTTGTTAGTTGTGCAAATCAGAGTGTCACGTTTGCCACCAGGTAGAGCAGATCTCAAATGCAGGACTCTTAAAAGACCAGTGAATTTATTTACAAAGAGGATGTGCAATAACAATCCCAAACATGAATCCCATAACAATGCTAGTCCTGATTCCCAAATCTCAAGGATTCTCTCCAAGTCAGCTCTCCACAGTTTGTATACCACTGGTCTCTAACAGGTAACTCTGCAGGTTTACTGTATACAAGAGGACACAGGTAAGTTTCTTTACTAAACAAAAGTAGCAAACCAACTAGTACCAGAGCTGGGATTTACACTGACATAGTAGCGCAACAATTCAGCAAAGACTTAAGCGCAGCCATTCCCTTAAGTAAGGCCACTGCATAAAATCCAGAACACCACAACACACATGTAGACACACAAACGAGGACAGTAGAGAGGAGAGGCAGAAAGCACGAGTGGGATAAGACAGACAGAAAACAGTCAGTTAGACGATGACAAAGGGACCATGACAAAGACAGCCTCTACTATTTTGGAATCAAAGTGCAGGCACACAGCTACTTTATCCGGAAATTTAATTATAATAAAACTCTACTACATTTTCATAATTCCATGCCTCTGGATAGACTACATTAATACTTTTTCATGCAATGGGTAGATACGTAGAACACCTGCTAACTAATATCTGGTATTATAATTATTTTGATCCAAAGATAAGAGAGACATTGTGGACATTGTTTTATGATGAATATTTTGCTTGAAGCAGCGAAAGACGTCATAACATGCAGCTGATGATTAGCTACTATGAGTCAACACTCTCGCTCTCCATCTGTTTCTTTCTCTTCTCCTTTTCTATCTCTGTTTCTATCACTCTGCATAAAGAGATTCAAATCCTGTTTCTTCATCATGCAAATATTTGAACTTCTGTGGTGGAAAAACAAAGTTGGCACTCTCTCTTTTGTGCAGAGACATCACAAGCAAGTGAGAATATAACAATTTGATGAGAGCAGAGTACAGGTGTCATGACTGATCATAGGGGCATGCAGCTTATTTAGCTTTTTTTAAAATTTTGGATCATAATATTATAATTTTAGCTTAAAACTGTGGAAAACTATAAAACGTTTCTGACCAAAACAATGGCAGCATCATTACAAATCATCCACTTAATAACAGGTAAGATTATTCTTCTATTTGATTTTCTTGGGGCTGAAACTCATTTTAAGTGTTATGATTAAATTATAGTTTTATTCATTTAATTTTCTATAACAGCTGCTGTGAGCTTTTTGTCTGTAATGGGAAACAAGGACAGACGTGTCAACATTAACTGTAAGTACAACAAAGATGTAAACCAACCAGCAAAATACTTCTGCACAGAGGCATGCTAGTAATTTGAGTTATTTACTGCTATACTTGAATACAAATTTCAGGTAATTAGGTAGTTACAGGTGTTTGGATTTTATGATTGTTTTTATACCTCTACTGTTCAGTTGTGAGAAAAATGTTTTTACGACATTTATCAGACAGCTATAGTTACAAACGTTGCTGTGATTAAGTTTTAAAACATGAAAGATAGCCATTGGTTAAATCATAACGCTGTATAGCAGCTAAAATTAGCTTATTTTAACAAACAGCGCGAGTGATACTCATTACTGTGCATTTGAGTTTCTTTGAGTACTTTCTTTTTTATTTTATTGCTGTTTTTATACCTTTAGTCTTCCGTTCTGATGAAAATGTTGTACATAGATTTAACAGACATCTATAGTCACAAGTAAATCCAGTGGAGTGGTTTGGTTTAAACTAGATTTAAACTAACAATGACCTTAAAAATATATAGATATTTTAAAATAATTAATTAAACATACTAACCGAAAATGGATTTAGCTACATTTTGGACCCTGTTTCCGGAATGCAGTAGCTAGCGAGCTGCTTGGAGACCGAAACAGCCAATCAGAATTTTTACATTCAAGTCTGTGATTGGCTGGTTTTATGGCACACTTATAATGCTGTAAAGAGTTAAGTGTGCACGGAGCAGAGATGTTGTGAGTGCTAACGACACACTGAGAGACGGGTTAGAAAAGTGGTAATTTTTGGCCCTGATGGCTTGCCATAGAGAGCAGATCCGCAGATGTCAGCACACAGAGCAGAGAACTGAGCAAGAGCAAATGCCAACAGCTGAGCGAGAGGGGCTGTTATTGTGTGTGTATATGGATAAGAGCAAACACTGAAATACATTTCTTGCACACAGCAATGTTTGCTCAAATTAAAATTTTCTTCACTCAAAATTATTTTTTCCTCAAAATGCAACATTTCGCTTGCAAAATTTTTTCTAAGGGCGCTCAGGCACAAATAACTCATACTACTTTTTCTTCGTTGGCGTTTAACAGCAGCATTGCTACCATCTTCTGTTTCAGTCCGTTATTACACTATTAAATCCTACAGCTCATTCCTGCGTCTTTCAGGATCTTACAAAGCTTCAAATGAGCGTTGACTATTAAATTAGTCATCGGCGATTTTGATAGGTGACATAATCGTGACTGGTGAACTAACCGTGGCAGCCCTAATACACCTGCATAGGTGCTAAAATGAACTTATGAATGAACAGCATGAGTGATGCTTTTTACTGTATATTAATGTATTAATAATACAGGTTGTCTTCTTGCTGCCTAAAAAAAATGTCAAACAGCATCTACACTCTACTAATAAACAGATTAGTAATTTTAAGTGTTGCACTGATTGCACTATACACACATCTGCTGACTTTGAGTGAGAAATTAATCTTTGCTTCATACGCTTCAACTCTCTGACAGGCTACAACAAACCAGTGAACCAGACCACATTTCTTGGCGCCTCGGCTACCATCAACTGCAACTATACAAGAGTAAAAGAAAGTGGAATCAAATCCTTTTGTAGAGAAGATGCAAGCTCTTATTGCAATAATCTGATATCATCTTATGACTCAAATTACACCAGACTAGACAGATTTTCTCTCAGAGATGATAAACAGCAAAGAGTCTACACTGTGATCATTTCTGCACTGACCCAACAAGATGCTGGAAAATACCAGTGTAGTATAAAATCTGGTACATCCACTTCTTGTTTAACTGAGATCCACCTCTATATTTTGAGTGAGTATTGATCTGATTTTAATTTAACGTAATAATAATTTTAGTAAATGAAAACACATTTATAAGTTGCAGTTTGTAAAGAAAATAGCTGCACTGACATGCATTTCCTTTTTTAAGACTGGGACGAGGTTAAACCACATGAAATAATTGGTGTTACTTCAGAGACTGCAACAATTACATGTAACTATTCTAAGAGTGAAGAGGACACTGAAAAATACCTTTGCAAAGGAAAGAATCCCTTGAGCTGTGATGAGTTAATACGGACAACAGAAGAAGACAAAGTTGTAGTTAAAGACAGATTTTACATGAGGGATAATAAAAGAAGGAACTGTTTCTATGTCTACATCAGTGACCTGAGGAGAACCGACTCTGGAACGTATTGGTGCGGATCTGGTAAAACAATGACAAATGCTGAATACACCAAAATATACCTTTCTATCAGTAAGTACCCAATTTGTATACATATATATATATATATATATATATATATATATATATATATATATATATATATATATATATATATCTGTGGTGTTTCACAACAACACCTTTTTATTAGAAGAAAAACCATCTGCAATAAAATTGGTTGAGGTAGAAGGTATCATTTTATTGTTCGACACATGGTTATAATTATTCTGACTTTAGTCCTGGTTTATTTGTTGACAATCAATAAACATATTTTACCACTGAAGCCATAAATTGAGTTACTTTATAGGAAATACAAAAAAAATGTATAGCAGGGGTGTCAAAGATAAGGCTCAGGGGTTCGAATTGGCTAAGCTGACTCCAGCCTACTGGATGGCTTTGGAAAAGGGAATAAACTTCAGACTGTTAAATGTATTTTCATACATTTTAAAGCTTTTCCTACATTCATACTACATCAAATTAATTAATTAATAGAAAAAAAACACTCTTTGGTACTGTATAATGATTATTTTCTGAGTATTAACAACATCAACAAAAATTGTGTAACCTTCTTTCTTTTTTTTCTCACACAGCTGAAAGACACACTCAAACCAAAAAATCAGTCAGTTTACGTTTGAAGAGAGATGACGACAACGAAGATAAGCATTTAGGTATGTGTCTCTGCCAAGCAGTTGCAGTTAATATCTCAGTATACGAATACACACAAATGTCTACTGCAGAAACACACTAAGCCACAGTCTCTATTCTATAAACTTTTAAGCCATATCTCTATGGCTGTCTCCTTTTTGCAGGCCTGCATATTGGTATTGGAGTGGGTGTGGGTGTGGGATCATTAGTGGTGATTGCTGTGGTTGTGCTAATACTATACAGATGTAAAGTCCTCAGGATGTCAGGTAGGAAAATACATAAATACAATAAACAAATACATATAATTGTTTAATTTATCAGATCAAGATTGGTGTAAAACATTCAATGAAAGGTTTTTCTGACCTTAACTACAAAAGCAAAAATATTTAATTCATTTAAATATAGATAGATAGATAGATAGATAGATAGATAGATAGATAGATAGATAGATAGATAGATAGATAGATAGATAGATAGATAGATAGATAGATAGATAGATAGATAGATAGATAGATAGATAGATAAGACATCAGTGAGAACAAACACACAAAAAAAACTCTTGTTGTTTATGTTCAAATTCTTCTCATCTTAGAAACTGCTGCTGAGGGGTCATCAGAGCTGAGGACAAAGTCTGGACATAACACAGAGGTGTGTGTGTGTGTGTGTGTGTGTGTGTGTGTGTGTGTGTGTGTGTGTGTGTGTGTGTGTGTGTGTGTGTGTGTGTGCATTTGTACATGTTTAGACATCTTTGTGAGGACAGAAAATTAGCATGTGGGGAATAACAGTCACATCTGGGTATAAAATGCTGGCCCCCACGAGTTTGAAGGCATTTTTGAGGCTCACAATGTGTGTGTGTGTGTGTGTGGGGGGGGGGGGGGGGGGGGGGGGGGGGGGGGGCTGTTTAGTTTGATTGAGGGCACAGTTTTGCATCTGTCCCACCATTGCTCTTCATTGCTCCCCCAGGGAAATACTGGAGATCATCAATATGAAGAGATTAACATACGGAGGCAGCAAGAGAGCTCACTGCCCTCTGTTTGTGCTGTTACCAGCCCTCCTCCAGACCTGGTCTACCATGCTAATGTTGACTTTCAGAAGGATACCAATGTCAATCTTCCTGCAGACATAGTCCACTATGCCACTGTGGATTTCCAAAAAGATGAAAGAATGCTTCCTGTCACTAGTGAAAATGGCTCTACTCCCATGGGACAAGACGTCATCAGTCCTTCTGCAGACATGCTTCAGTATACCACTGTGGGTTTCCACACTGGTGGAAAAACACTTCCTGACACTAAGAAAAATAGCTCCGCTGGCAGGGGACATAGTGCTACCAGTAATCAAGCACCTGAGACAACTCTCTATTCAACTGTTATAAGACAAGGGGAGCAATAATATAGTGATGCTGTGAAGGAGCTGAATATTCTCTATGCATAGATACTATCTGTAATCTTAAAATAATAGGAAAAAGGTTGAAGCACTTCAGGTGTAACTATAGAAATGTGGTTTAAATATTACAGTTATTACAATTACAAATATTTAGGTCGCATACACGTCTGATTTCAGTTAGTGGTTTTTAGTAAAAATTTGATTTGCTATGGTCGACGCTTCAGTGTCACAAAAATGAGAACATAAATTATTGGGTTTTTTAAACAAGTAATTGGTCAAAAAGTAGTTTACAATATTTAGAAAGTGTATCGTCACTTAAATATCTGATCACTGATTAAGAAAATGAATATTCCTAAGAAATAGTTCCCGGTTTGTTTCTTTTTCAGTCGTAGTTAATGAAACAGTTTAATACAGTTCAGAGGTTGGCAGTACCTGAAGGTGCAGCTGATGAATAAACCACACACAATTTGACATGGAGTAAAACATGTTTAGTTTACATTTCTTTAAGATAAATTAATATTTAAACTACTATGAGCTTTTCCTTGTGTCTTGTTATGATTTTTATCCTATTTGTTTTTATAATTCAAGCATGCAGTTATGATTTCCTGTTTTACGTTTGACCACCGAGCATCTTATTTTGCTCTGCAACTCCCTCTTGTGGACTCTTTGGTGATCAGCTGCTTATAAGTAGATAACTGTATTTGTTATCGTGTGCTTCATTGTATGAACCATATCATAATTCACTATCACATTGCCTGTAAATACCTCTCTGTAACAGTCTGTCATAGTAAGTAAGTGTTTTGTTTTATTCTTTTGTATTCGCTGAAAAGTAAAGACAAAGGAAATTAATGTGGTAATACAGTAGAGAAAGTGCTTCATAAAACAAAGCAGTTTGTGTAAGATTCTTTGAAATAACGAAATATAAAGAAAAGGGTTGTTGTTAATAAAATGTTTATTCCTTCTGGGGATGTAAGTAAATTTATTGTTTACATAAGAAAGTTATGAGCCTCACTGCAGATGCTCCTAAAATAATTTCATTAAAGAGACAAAAAGTACAGTCAACCTTGTAAAAAAAATTAAATAAAGCAAAAACATTACAGACAAAACAAAGAAAAATACTGTTTAGGAATTAAACTTGAAATTCAAAATCGTTGTTTCTTAGTACCAGTGGTGAAACGAGTGTTTTTATGAATAAGATAAGTCTCTTTTCTAATTTGTCAAAGTTCAAAAACTACTGTGCTCTGTCATAAAAATGATGACATATGTATGTGTACACTGACAGACATCCCAAACGACCAATAACTGACCAAAATGACGCTCCAGGCGGAGCTACAATCTCCGGCGGAGGCTGGGTGTCGCCTGACCGGATGATGACAGAAGTTTTCAGTCTAATGTGGCGACTTTTATCATGCGATCACACATTTAAGACTCTTGCGAGTTTACTAAAGGCTGGTGGGACTTCTGACTCTTAGCTCTCTCGTGTCGTACTGAAATAAACTCCCCGAGCCTGTGACAGACTGCACTGCCATTCGGGAACTTTTGGTTTGCTGGACAAGAGACCCCCTTGGCTCCTGTTTGACCGTGGAGGAGAGCAGAATAAAGCCCACTGAGCTGACCGAGCTGCAGCTATGGGAAACCGGGGAATGGAAGACTTGATTCCCCTCATCAACAAGCTCCAAGACGCCTTCAGCTCTATCGGCCAGACCTGCAACTTGGACCTGCCTCAGATAGCGGTCGTCGGCGGTCAGAGTGCAGGGAAGAGCTCCGTGTTGGAGAATTTCGTTGGGAGGTTGTACCATTAATATGTAGAATTGGCTAAAACTGACACTGTGAAGCTTAACTTTCTTTTTTTGGCAGGAGTCTCTCGTTGTTCTTTTAATAAAAACAACACAGAGCTTTTGCGTAAAAGTCGCCAGCTAAACACTTGGTTACGCGTCTGTGTGTCGGAGCCTCCCAGTTTTCCAACAGATTATTTCCATTATGGAGCTGTGCTATTCACGATCGATAATTACGCATTTTACGCAAGAACACAGCTGTTTGTTTAGTGACTGGCAGAACTGGTACAAAACGAGTGTTAAAGTAAAGTGCAATAAAAAAAATAAAAGCTTTCGTCTTAGCGTCCATGTTCTTGAACTATACAGTCAAGAATGTGACTTTCTCATTAGATCTGTGTCCACTGTTCTTTCCAGTCATTGCTTCCTATTAGGCCCATTCTGTCAAACATTTACAAAGGCTGTTTTCCTTGAGACTGCTCATTCTGAAAAGAAAGATAGCTTCATAGTCCTCAAATTACACAGGTCAGGTAAATGTTTTACTTTCAAGGGTGAGGTATGTAAAGGTTGTTAGCAGTTATGATGAAGTCATCGTGGATTGATCATTTATTATGAGACAGTTACACCCATCGTATATATATGAAAATGCCTTGACTCTGCCCTCTCAGCATGCTAAGCACTGTTGAATTTCTTTGTGAGGCTGATGAATGAGCTAGAAGGAATTCCAGTAAGCAGTGTATGATTCTTCTTGATGATAAATAGCAGTAAAACAGCTGTTACATTATTGCCATATGTTTGAGGCACTCTGCTCACTTTATTACGTTGTGTAAAATAATCAGTATTTTACATTAAAAACACATTGACATAGCTTGAAACAAAATCCGGAAGGGGAATGTGACATTGCCGTAATGCAGTTATAGGGGCCTAATCCACAGTTTGAGTTTAGTAACAAAGTAACAGGACCACTTTAATCGACTACATGTCCAAATGATTTCATTTGTTGTTCAAGAGATCGGGAATGTGGATTAGGCTGCCATGTCTCCTTTTTCCCCGTTTCCTTTTGTCTCCAAGTCCCAAGCAGTGGCCGAGGGAGACAGTAGAGGCATTGATGTGTTTGTGCTGGGGTCATCAGTGATGTCACCAGCTGCACTGTCATGTGTATATGACACACTGGGTACCACCAGATACCCACAGAAGAGCACAGAGCTGTTTTCATGTTTGTTAGTTGCTCCACTGACATTCAGAGATGAAGCACTGCGTTTTGAGATTGGGGGGTTTACTTGTTTTACGAAGGTGGAAGTTAGTTTTTGTCAGACACATCCGGCTAACAGTTTCGATTATTGATGTAGGTTTTTTTTTTCTATTTTATTGTTTTATTTTATTGTTTATAAAATGTTGACAAGTTTCCCTTATTTTAGTTCTCCACTAAATGGGAAAAAAAGTTCCTTTTACATTTTGCTATAATGTAAAATTATCCCCCAAAATTAAATTTTTGTTTGTTTAAAAAAAGAAAAGAAAAGATTATCATAATGCAAAATGTTCATGATTAATTTTGTGTTGGTGGACTAAATCATCAGTTGTTGTTTTTTTAAATTGTACTTGGTTTAGAGGACAAAAAACAGTTAGCAGTGTCCTTTGCAATTCCAGTTTAGATGACCCGCTGCTTCAACCGATTCATGTTGTGGTTGTGACAGGAAGAGAGAGAAAAAAACAGGATGGGTCCACAGTTGTGCAATTTCCTCCCTGCGCTGTCAGCAATGACTACAAGCAGAGGCTGTATACATGTGTATAGCTTCAAATCATTATATGTTAGTGCGTGGGGCTTATTTACCTTACAATAAAACTTGGACCTTGCTGCTGGCTGGGCATGCAAACAGAAAAACAGATAAGGACATATTTTCATGGCCCAGAGAGATGTGTAGTCGGTGACCTGGAAATGATCACGATTCTATCGGACAGGAGTTTCCATTGTGATGAATGTGTATGTAATGAGAAGGGCAAACAGTGGGAGACATCTATTTGTCTTTGATCTATTTATATTGAACAGGGATGCAAGTCAATCTTGGGTTTGCATTAATAATGCAAAACCTCAGATGGAGGCCTGCATTTCCAGTTAATGGTATATGAAAGCTGTTTTACACCATGAACTCTTATTTTGGTAGGGGATGCTAAATATGTAGGATTTTGATATAGTTTCAAAATGAAATTGATGTTTTTTGTTGTTGTATTTACTTATAAGTCAAGCCCTTTTTGTAAAGCACCTTTTATTTGCCGGTTTTAAGATCACTTCACAGATGCCGTACAAGCTGATAATAAGACAGAAAAATGTTACAAAACAAATAAAAAAGTAGATTTAGTGCTATGTAAAATATATTACTAAACACAAGGAATTATAAAGTATAATAGAATAAGAAATGCAAAAAACATAAGTGCTGTAAACGCTGTATGAAACTAAAAAAGAAAAAAGAAAAAAGAAAAGCCTGTCCATTAAACATTACTTGTTGTGTTAAACTTTACCTGCTTCTCTCCTTCAGGGACTTTTTGCCCAGAGGATCTGGCATCGTCACCCGTCGCCCTCTCATCCTCCAGCTGGTTAACAGTAAAGCAGGCAAGTTGTTTCTCAGTTGTTAGGAAGTAGTTCTTGAAAATCTGGTCTTTCTTGAAGAAAGCTGGAGAAATGTACCACACAGGATTGTTTTGCGTTTACAATCCTGCACTCTAAATCCATATCAATACAGGTTTAATAATTGCATCATTTATGCCACTAATTGAGCTTCACTCACTACATCTTACAGCTGTGTTACTTTGTGCCGTTTCTTTCCAGTCCATTCGGTTTTCTCCTTGCCGTCTAAAACTTGTTTATCTCCATGTAGAGTATGCAGAGTTCTTGCACTGTAAAGGAAGGAAGTTTGTGGACTTTGATGAGGTCCGCCAGGAGATCGAAGCGGAAACAGACCGTCTCACTGGATCCAACAAAGGCATCTCCCCTATCCCCATCAACCTCCGTGTCTACTCCCCTAATGGTACCACACACACGTTTACAAACTCAGCCTTCTTAGTGCCAGTGCTCAACATCCGTCTGATCACTTTCACCGTTCCCTCTTTTCTCTGTCAGTGCTGAACCTGACCCTGATTGACCTACCGGGGATGACTAAAGTGCCTGTCGGTGACCAACCCCAGGACATTGAGCATCAGATCAGAGACATGTTGCTACAGTTCATCACTAAGGAGAGTTGTCTGATCCTGGCTGTTACCCCTGCAAACACAGACCTGGCCAACTCAGATGCCCTCAAGATAGCAAAGGAGGTGGACCCTCAGGGTAAGCCAATGTTCAGAATATGTGGACCTACACACGTCTACATATTTCTTTTTGTAACTTTTTCGGTATAATTTTTGCAGCAACTTCAGGGATTGTACAGCAACTGCAAATTATTTGTTACTCAACAGTTATTAATGCTGATGACAATAAGTTTTTATTTGAAATCATTCTGAGATTATCTATCTGAATGCTAAAACATAATTATGACTTTTCTTCAGGGCTACGGACCATTGGTGTGATCACAAAGTTGGACTTGATGGACGAGGGGACAGATGCACGAGACATCCTGGAAAACAAACTTCTGCCGCTCCGCAGAGGTACGGACACAAAACCAAAGCATTAAAACTCCCACGCCATACCCACAGCAGTATCACCTGTTGTTTTGTGGACAACAGGTTTTGCTATATTGTTGTTTTCTTTAAACCTCGCATGACTATATTGGGACAACAGCCAGAGATATTTTAAGATAGAGGCATGTCTCTCAAATAATCCCAAATTAATTGATGAATTGAATGAGGCGGAAAAAGAACTACCAGGAGGGAAAGAATTAGGCAAAATTAGCAAACATGGAGCAAAAAATCTGTGATAAACTTGAACCTAGGTTGCTGCAGTGGCCTTTGGAATATGGATTAGCCTGTGCATAAGATGCACGGTAGCAGCATGCAAGTCAGCCACATGTTTAAGCTTTTTTAAAATTTTATTTTATCTTATTTTATTTGTCAGATTTGACTGATGATTCCATACACAGTTTTTATGCTGCATTAACCAATGAAATAGAAGTTAATATTAATAATGATACAAAATAATTGCCCGATTAAGTGTGCATTTAAAGATGGCTGATTACTTTCCTTTGTAAAAGGATGTTGTTTTACACAGTTTTGTGTTGCCAATTAACAGCCACAGTTAGCATCATTTTAGTTAGCATCCTATTTAATACTTACTTACTGGAATAACTGAACATCAGCTCTTTAGAGTGCATTCGGGTAAAATGCTAGACAACACGACACCTACCTATTACTCAGACAGCCACAAACATAATAAAGCATAATGTGGTTGCCATAAAAACAGGGGGATTAACTGTAAAGACCAAATCTATTTTGTTCCTGACTCCAACCTCCTGAGACCCAAGGACAAAAGAATCTTCCCACTGAACTTTTTTGTGATTTCCTGCCTCTTTGGAGCTAAAAGAGGCCACCCAAACACATGAGATATCAATGGAAAGTCCAGGATGTCCTCTATTTAGTACATCAGGACTTAGTAGGGTAGCTCAAATGAGTCAAAAAAGCAAATGTCCATTACAGAGGTCATAAATGAATAGCCTGGTTGTCAGGAGGATAAACAAGAAGTTGAACATTTTAATACAGGGGTAAAAAAAGCTACTGCATAGCCTCTAGTGGGGATTGGTGGAATTGCAGCTCATGTTTCAAAGAGGCTCTTTTGACTTAAGGTTTGCTTCAATTTTTACCTGTTATTTCAGATTCTGACACTTTATTGTCATTATCATTTCCACAGCAACAAAATGAAATGCATCCAGTAGAAGAATAGAGCAATAAAAAGAAAGCAAATTCATAATAACTAAGGAAAAACAACATAATAAAACACAGTCACGTGTTCTTGTTTTTTCACATATTACACATTGCCTTCCCACTGCTTTCGAAAACAGCAGTCAAAGGGCATTTATTCAGCATTAGGTGGAATAATTACTTTAGGAAAGAAACTGATCTTTAATCGGTTTGTCCTTGATTTAATAGCTCTGAATTTCCTCCCCAAGGGCAAGAGCTCAAACAGAGGTTTACTGGGTGTGTGTTGAGCCTTTGAGAGTATTTTTATGAGTTTTCTTTTTTAAATTGATGTAAAACAAACACTGTTTTAATCAGAGTTTAAGAAATTAACTTTGTAGGAACTGCATGTAGCTTTTTGTATAATATTTAGTTTTGTAATTTTTAACATATTTGGCCTAGCAACCAAAAGAACTTTTTAGTCACATGTGCTGTTGTTTTAGTAAAGTGTGGGGGGATATTCCACTTTGTGAATTCTGTCTGGTCTTTAGTAAATCCATTAAATTTCTTGTGTGACTACAAATCAAAAAATGATGTGGTTCTGGTCTTCTAAACTCCCTGGGTGCCTTGTTTGTACTTTTCTTTAGGCTATATTGGTGTGGTGAACCGCAGTCAAAAGGACATTGATGGGAAGAAAGACATCCGTGCCGCTTTAGCCGCTGAAAGGAAGTTCTTCCTGTCTCATCCTGCATACAGGCACATTGCAGAACGCATGGGTACACCACACCTCCAGAAGTCCCTCAATCAAGTGAGACACACACCTGATTATACAAACACATATATCAGGCAACGACAGTCACTTATAGCACAGAAGTGTTCATAAAAACGTACAATCTTTTTGTAACTTCTTTACAGCAACTCACCAACCACATCCGCGACACGTTGCCAGGGTTACGCAGTAAACTCCAAAGCCAGCTGCTATCACTGGAGAAGGAGGTGGAGGAATACAAAAACTTCCGTCCTGACGACCCGGCACGCAAGACAAAGGCGTTACTTCAGTCAGTACCCACTTCCACAGACCCAGATCCACAGATGCATGAAAACTCTACAGGATATTACATTTAATATTCATTTTGTAAAACCTGCAGGATGGTGCAGCAGTTTGGTGTGGACTTTGAGAAGTGTATAGAAGGGTCTGGAGATCAAGTGGATACTTCCAACTTGTCTGGTGGAGCGAAGATTAACCGTATCTTTCATGAGCGGTTTCCCTTTGAACTAGTGAAGGTGACAAGTGTTATCATCCCTTTTCTCAAAAACAATTATTTTTCTTTGTTTTTTTGAGTTCTTTTAGGTCATATATTTTTTATTTGCCCCTGAATTACCCAAAGAACACAAGCGCCTCTTAGACTGTTGCTACTGTTAATTTGGCTGCAAGTATCACCGATGATACACATAATGAATCAAATCCACTGTGTCTTAGATGGAGTTTGATGAGAAGGAGCTGAGGAAAGAGATCAGCTATGCCATCAAGAACATCCATGGAGTCAGGCAAGTTGAGCCAGGCTGTGAAAAAACCCCACACATTTGTCTGCTCACCTGTCTTACCTCTTTTCTGTCCGCGCTTTATGTGTCCCTCTTTTGTGTCCTGGCTATAATGTGTTTTTTTTTCTGTAACCATTTTCTGTAATCTCTCGGCTGCTTGTCAGCCTTATGTATATTTTCTTTCCTCTGCTCTCCCTCGTTTGTTTTTCTCCACTCTCCGTTCATGCCTTCCCTGTGTGTATGTACCTGTTTCACACTGTTCCCATGTGTCTCCTACTCCATGTCTCCATGTTTGTCTTGTCTGTATGTCCTTCAGGACAGGCCTGTTCACCCCAGACTTGGCGTTTGAGGCCATAGTGAAAAAGCAGATCATTAAGCTGAAAGAGCCCTGTCTGAAATGCATCGACCTGGTCATCCAGGAGCTCATCAACACAGTCAGACAGTGCACCAATAAGGTATCACTGCATGGTCGCCTGCCCGACTGCTACTCATGCATAGCTTGTACTGCCAGATGTAATTTTTCACCCAACAGTAGCCATTTTTGTGTGCATCTGGACATTTTTTTTCTTGGATTGCACAACTGAAACAGGAATTTAAAGAACTATTTTATAATCCTGCTTTGAGGTTTTCTGATATGAAGAAAACAATATAAAGCTACGTGTTCTGGCTGTACTGCAGTGCATTGGAGTGTGTAGTAAGAGATAGACGGGCTGTGACACATTCCTGTACAGGTTCTTTGCAAAAAACAAGCTGCAGGCCTGGTTTGAAGAAATAGCTCGAGACAGCGTCTACAGCCACAGCTGCTTCCTGAGATTATACTTAATCAAAGCCCTGCTTTGAACTAAATTTCAGCATGCTATTGTTTCTGTTCAATCGCGAAACTCCAACATATAGCTGACACTGGGGGGAACTCTTTTTGGGCAAGTTGAAATTGTGTTATGAAGGTGGGACTAACCAAAGTTGTTAGGCTTTATTGTGATTGCCTGTACACAGTTTGATGTCGTGTTTCTACAGCGACAAAGAAGATATAAGCCGACCAGCTAACTTGCACATGTACAGGAAGCTGAAACCTCCATCAACCTGCAGCTTGTTTCTGTTCTGAACATGAAGTAGAACTAACTAACCACCTGTTTTTCCCTTTTGTCATATTCCTCAACCTTCATCTTTACATCCCCTCTTTAAATGCTTTGTTTTCCCAAACTATTCCATCCAACATGGGCTTTTTGGTTTTTTTTATCACCATTCCCTTTTTTCTCCCACCATGGCACATACAACACTTCCTCCTCTTTCTCCTGATATTAAACCTCCAACTCCCACGATGCATCACTACAGGACAGGCCTGTTCACCCCAGACTTGGCGTTTGAAGCTATAGTGAAAAAGCAGATCATTAAGCTGAAAGATCCCTGTCTGAAATGTGTTGACCTGGTCGTCGTCGAGCTTGTCACCCTGATCAGGAAGTGCACTGAAAAGGTAAACATGAATAGCAGAGAGGCATGTTGAGGTTATGGAGAGAGAGCTAAAGGACAAAAGAGTGAAGGAGAAAAAACAGACAGGCTAAGACTAAATAGTGATAAAGAGCAGATAAATTCAATAAACTAACTCGTCCTGTCAGTGTCCCGCTGCTTGAAGGCTTTGCTGAACATCCATCCTGCTGCTCCCCTGGACCCCCAATGACAAATCCAAGAGCCCCTTCCCACTCTGATCCTGAAATCCACTCAGCCCATCATCACTGGGATTAGTGATTTAACACTACCTCACCAATATCAAATCCATTCCCCTCTCACAAGACATGTGGCTGCTTAAAATGGCACAGCTGTGGCTGGTGTTGTGTATATTTCAAGTGGTGTACCTTTTCTACACTATTCACATCCACAATGAGACACTCACAATGCTCTTCCAGACTGTTTTTTCCCTCTTTCCTATCTTTTAACCTCACTGATTTCCTGGTTTCTCTATGAGCTTGAGATTATAGTACAGTGGAAGGGGTTAATTAACCCGGTGCTGTTTTATAATATGGTTACATTTTCATAGATAAGAAAAAATCTCAAGCTGATAGAGGACTTGTTAACGCATGCCTCCTAAGGTGTTGTGTGTTAGTTGTCTGACCTCAAACATGTGTTCATGGTGTAACTTAACTGTCACTGGTTGAGTGTAGCTGCTGACAAGGAGACACAGATTGTTTTACAGTGTTGAGCCTGCATGCAGTAACAGTGTATCCGTGTGTAATCTGCATCAATCTGCAGCAGTGCATGTGTCTCTGTATGTGTGCTTTCTACAGCTGACCTCGTACCCCCGACTGAGAGAGGAGACCGAGCGGATTGTCACCACTTATATCAGAGAGAGAGACAGCAAAACCAAAGACCAGGTGCGTGCTAGAGATGGAGCTTGCCTGAACAATTATAAAGCTTGCCTTGTTTGTGTACACAACACGTCATGTTTTGCCCTCTTTGGCAGGTGCTGCTGTTGATTGACATTGAGCTGTCCTACATAAACACTAACCATGAGGACTTTATTGGATTTGCCAAGTAAGACCAACTTAAAATATAGATTATTCAGTTTAATTAGGATAAGTAAATGTGGGGGTTCATATTCACTTTTTAATTATATACATGATAGTAAAATCTTTCCATTTCCATGATAAATCGTAGTGACTAAAACATTATCTGCCTTTTTCCACCACTAGTTGCTGCCAGAAAACATCTAAGTCTTAAATCATTTAGCAAGCAAGTGGCTGTCATGTGACCTGCCTCCTGTGTGCTCCAAACACGAACCCATAACTGAAAACTCATCTGAAGCAGACTCATATGCCACATGTGAGAAAGGGCATCTGCGTAAACAGCTTTATTCTCTTTAAGATCAATTCAGTGTGTAGAGTTTATCAATCAAATCTTGAGCTTTATCGTGTGGAACTTTCAAACTGTTCTGTAGTATCAGGAAAAAGTAAGCCTAAATTTGAAATGATGCATACACAGGCTAAGATTCTTTCTCAACACAAAAAGCATTCACTTAAATTTATTGGGATTATTTTACCTTTACAGTTAAAATACAACCTAAGGGCAGCACCGATTACCTCACACCTGTCAGTGGAATTACCCTAGAGCAGTTTCTTGTAACTTGTCAGTTAACGTGTCAGAATTTGTAGAAGTGAGAATTTGCAGTTGTTTTTCTTTTTGTGCTGTTTTAGTGATAGATATTTCGTCACACTGTTGTAAACCACATGTTTAATCATCAATTTCAGTTCTAACAATGAACAAACATAATCATTAGCCATGACTGTAGGTGATTAGTCACTGGGCACTGTATTAGGTACACCTAGTACCTAGGGTGGAGCTCCTTTTGCCTTGGGAGCTCCACCTTATGCCTTTTTTCATAGCAGAGAATCAACAAAGCACTGGAAAATATATTTTTCAAAGATTTTGGTCCATATTGAAGTGATAGCACCACAGTTGGATTTGTCAGTTGCACGTCCATCTATTCACCACCTCCCCAAAGGTCCTCCACTGGATTCAGATATAGTAAATGTGGAGGCCTTTTAAGAACATTCAACTCATTTTCATTTTCAAGAAACCAGCTCGAGATAATCTGAGCTTTGTGACATGACACTCTATCCTGTTGAACAGCCAACAGAAAGCAGGTACATTGTAATCATAAAATCATAAAAAGGTACTCAGGGAGCCTCTGTATGCTCACTGTGTATGCTCACTTGGTATTAAGGGGCCTAAAGTGTGCCAAGAAAACCTGTCTCACACCATTACACCATCACCAGCCTAAATGTTTGACACATGGTAGGATGAATCCCTCCTTTTAAGTTGTTTATGCAAAATAAAAGGAGGGATTCATCCTACTCATCCTGGTCCAGTGAGAGTCCGATTTCCACTGCTGCATTTGCATCAGAAAGTTGTTTATGCAAAATTCTGATGCAAATGCAGCAGTGGAAATCGGACTCTCACTGGACCAGGCAACATTTCTCCAGTCTTTTACTGTCCTTTTGTGTAGCCTCAGTTTTCTGTTCTTCTGCCTGTTGTGTGCTCAGTGATGCTCTTCTTCATAGCTTGGTTGTGACGAGTGGTTATTTTTATCAGCTTTAAGCAGTCTGGCTATTCTACTCTGACCTCTGACATCTACAAGTCATTTTCTCACAGAGAACTGTCGTCAGCTGCATATTATCTTTTTTCAGGACCATCTGTTGTAAACCCTAGAGATGGTTGTGTAGATCAGCACTTTCTGAAACACTCAGACAAGCTCGCCTCACACCTGTAATAGTGCCACATTCAAAGCCACTTAAACCACCTTGTTCTCAATTTTGATGCTCAGTTTGAACTTTAGCAGGTCAGCTCGAACATGCCTAAATGCACTGACTGTCTGCAAAGTGACTGACTGATTAAATATTTGCATTAATGGGCAGTTGAACGGCTAATAAAGTGGGCATTTTGTGTAAATATATTTTGGTTTGGTTAACGTTTAATCTTTCTGCCTTTTAGTTTAAAATGAAATTCTACTAAACCCAAATGCATTTAAAGGCTACTCAACAGTTCATCCTGCTCTGCCTTAACCTCCTAGGACCTGGTGTCCACATATGTGGACATCACATTTTGGGTTATTTAGACCAAAATACTCAATTCTGCTCTACAAAGGCCTGATATCCACTTACGAGGACATTATACTGCTACTGTTCTATCCAAATTTTAAACTAATATCCTCATATGTGGCTCTTATTTTTCATAAAAACAAAAATAAGGTAAAACAAAATCTGGTAATTCTTTGTTTTTACATTCATCCGGCCCCAATCAGCCCAAATATCAAAGAGAAATTAAAAATGCATGCCGTGGAAGAGTTCGGGTCTTAGGAGGTTAAAGATAAAAAATATATATCAAAAGCAAACTGATCAAAAGGAAACTGATGTCTTAGATTCTTTTATGTTGCATGAAAGATTCCAAGAGTAGTGACAGTTATTGACTTTCTCCGTCATCTGTTCCCCGTTTGAAAACAGTTCTGTATCTGATGTTATGAAATCTGCCTCCTACAGCGCCCAGCAAAGGACTGCAGCTAATGCCACCAAGAAGCGAGCCATGCCCAATCAGGTGATCAAAGATACAGTCTACACCTCATCTAAAGTGCACATGCCTCTGTGATGTCATCATAGACCCTGCTTCCATCTGCTGTTATTCTGTTTTCATTTCTTGATGTTGTCTCAGCCTATCTCTCCTGCCATTACTACCTTGTTTCGTCACACGTTCATACTCTTGTCTGTGGCCCTCTAGTACTCTCCCTTAATTTCCCTTTCCTCTGCCTCTTCTTGTGGTTCTCCTTTAAATAGCCCAGGGAGAGATTCTTGTAAGTATGAAGCCCCCACGTCTCCATTTGTCACTTCCTTCTTCACTGCAGAGTGCATGGTCATTCGGACCATGCCGAGAAGCAAGATTTGTACTCCGTGATGAGAGGAATTGGGAAGTGAGAGTTACACTAACAAGGATGTGTTATGAGAACTGGAGTAGCTGTCATTAAAAAAAAGCAAACAAACAAAAAAACTTACAGCTTCCTTTTTTAAAATTCACTGTAATGTTCTGTATACACAAGGCAAGTTGATGTGTGGGAATTTGGGACAATTTTTATTAAACTTACGATAAGTTCACAGTCACATGTACTAAAAAAAAATTCTGGAAAAACTTTGTTGTTTGGAGTAAATTGCAGCAAACCAGTAAAGACAACCCACTACCTAAAGAAAGTAGAAAAACTGTCTGTAAACTTGCAGTTTCAGCAGGATTTACCGGCGTTAGAAGCCCAACAGTGCATCATTTGTCAGGAGAAGCTGATTACTGATATGGTGCCAAATTAGCTAAAGAGGCGCTTGGAAATCAATCATGACATCTTAAAAATCTTAGAAAGATTGAAACCAGAAGAAAATGCCAACGGAGTGAGATTGTAGGTTTCCTGCTAGGTCCAGGGTCCACTAATGTGCCTCAAATGTACCTAAGCTCCCTCCGTGTGTGTCAGGCACAAAGAAATTGAAAACCACTGGCCAAATCATAAAGGATGCCCGTGTGGATGTGTTTTAACAGAATAGACTGATACAAACTGCTGCCATAGCATAAACAGCTGTGGCTTTGTTATTTTGTAGCTCACAGGTCAGATGCTCAGTTCTTTTGCTGTGTCAGTGACAAGAAATTTGTAGCTCCACTCCAGCACATTTGATTAATGAAATTTAGCCATCAGTAATCCCTTCCAAGCTGAACTACAGGCTCTTTTAAAAATCACATTTTAATTGCAGTATTAAGACTTTAAGTAATTAACAGTGACACATATCTGCAATTATGACTAATTATACTGGGAAATTCGTGCACTAGTGGTCTATAAAAGTTACATTTTGAACCAATTTGTCACAGCTATCCACTGTAACAAATTGTCTGCAAGGCTGACGCACCAACTGTGCAATCCATCTATGGTTACGCCAACCAGATTTCAAGTATTGCATACGTCTGCTCATTATCCCTGTGTGTTCATTTGTCTTCCTGTTCATCAGTCTGGCAGTAAAAAGGATGCAAAGAAGGTGACTTTCCATTTGAACCTATTATCACTTGTTTGTACTCTTTGTGGTGCATTTATTGATGCTGTACGGACTGATCTGATTGCTTAGTGATCTCCTTTTTTTTATTAAGAACATTGTTACACCAGCATGGCTGTTATGTTGCTGTTTTTAATGTTGCTGTGGCATTTTTTGGGGCATATATTCGGAGTATGTTTAGGTTTCATTTGTTTTTACCATTCTGGTCGCTTGCTGTTGATCACCTGTCTGTACAGCTTAATCAACTGTTGGACTTAACTGTGTACAGGTCATCCGCAGAGGTTGGCTCACCATCAACATCAGCATTATGAAAGGGGGATCCAAGGAATACTGGTTTGTCCTGACTGCCGAGTCTCTGTCCTGGTACAAAGACGAAGAGGTAAGGCTGCTTTCAAAGACAAAAGGTTAAGTAATAATTTACTGGAGTAAAGCGGAAGTTACAGCATACCAACAATGGCAATATCTTACGTGTGCGTTTAAAGAAATGTCTTAAAGTTATTCCGAGCAGTGAATGAGTTTGTTTTGAAATAACTTTATGCATATCAGTCTGTCTACTTTTCAACTTGTCAATACATAACTGTTTCTTTTATCAGGAAAAGGAAAAGAAGTATATGCTGCCTCTTGACAACCTGAAGCTGAGAGATTTGGAAAAGGGCTTCATGTCCAGCAAGCACGTCTTTGCCATCTTCAATACTGAACAGAGGTGTGGATGCTTTAATCGTCTATAATCATTACAGTGATGCTGGGATTGGTTTTTTAGATATGATCTTTGGTCAAAGTTTGTGCATGTCTTTTTTACAGGAATGTGTACAAAGACCTGCGTCAGATTGAACTGGCATGTGACACTCAGGAGGATGTTGACAGCTGGAAGGCTTCCTTCCTGAGAGCTGGTGTTTACCCAGAAAAGGACCAGGTATTTCATTGTTACACTTACAATCTAGAAAACTGGGGAACCGTTTATTCTAGTGCTTTCAGAGGTGAGTATTACAAAGCATTATGTTCAGAGTACACTGAAGGAAACTGCAATAACAATCACAACAGTGCATTGCAAACTGTTGCATTGTCACAGGAACAACATGCAAATATCTTTATCTTTGACAAATTGCTGCTAATTCCATTTTACACAGCTTCAACTATAGAAGACAGATTTTAAAAATGGAATATTTGAGCAGCAAAATCAGTTTGGCTTTGATCTGCCCAAAAGTCATTTACATGTCTCCTTAATTGGACTATGGGGAAGTGTCAGACCTACATCTTTTAATCTTTTACGTATAAGCATAAAGTTTCACACCTTTAATGTGCAGCTGTCACATTAGAAGTGAAAAGCAGCAGCGTTAAAATTAATATAATGTTATAAATTCATGATAATTAACCACCATCTGCAAGGACTTCACTTATTCCTAGCACTATTGTGCCTTTTTCACCAAGTCTCATTTTATGTGAGCACACACAGAGGCTGAAGAAGAAACTCTCGATTCACAAAGGAATTGTATTATCGTTTATCTCTGACGGAGGTTTTATTCATATATTTATTTAAAGCTAGCTCACAAAAGAAAGCCTGGCTGTGTTGAAATACCTTTGCATCGTACCCTTCTGCTGGTACAGTCCAGAATTGGTGTTTCTAAATGTGTTAACTTTTTATCTAAAGACACCTGCTATTCATGGTCATTTTTGCTTCGTCTGTCTCTGTCCATCTGTCTGGTGTCCTGCAGACTGAGAATGAAGATGCGATTAATTCTAGCGACACCGTGTCCATGGACCCGCAGCTGGAGCGACAGGTGGAGACTATCCGCAACCTTGTGGACTCATACATCAGCATTGTCAACAAGTCCATCAGAGATCTCATGCCCAAGACCATCATGCATCTCATGATCAACAGCGTATGTCTACTGCTTTACTGCTGTGACTCAACATTAGTCGGAGACTTTACTCAAAGCAGGCAGGAAGCAGACAGCTGCTGAGTGTAGTGGTACAGATAAAAGAGTCATACATTTCCCCTCAGGAGTTGGCAAAGACTAAAACAGTGTTAAAAAGGGGGGCTGGGAATAATTATATAATAATTTAAACATTGCACTTTATCTAAAAAGCAACTTTATAGAGTCCTGCTCAAAATTATTTATAGCTTTTCAAATATGGAATACCAAATCTTATTAGAATTCGTTTTCTAAACTGCTGCCCTTTTCCCACTCGCACTTCCAGGCCAAGGACTTCATCCACTCAGAGCTGCTTGCCTACCTGTACTCTGCAGGGGACCAGGGCAGCTTGATGGAGGAGTCAGCAGAGCAGGCTCAGAGGAGAGATGAGATGCTGAGGATGTACCACGCTCTGAAAGAGGCTCTGGTCATCATCGGAGACATCAGCACCACCACGATTTCTACTCCAGTCCCGCCACCTGTCGACGATACCTGGATTGCCAAAGAGCCAAGGTACAACATAATTTTGGACAAATTCACACAACACTTACATAAAATATTACATTAAAACTTAAATACAAGATAAAACAAAGCTGCTGAGACTATGGAAATAATAAAGGGAAATAAAAAAAACAATATTAATAATAATTAAAACCCTTTTCACACTTGTATTAACAATGAACTCGTGTGATTTGGGAAGTACCCACAACATCTGTGTTTTGGGCAACACAAAGACAAGTTCACTCTAAATTTACTGACATCTGTGGTCACCAGGTAGAGACCCAGTGTTACTATTAATAGACATATAGTCACTGTTGATTTGTTTCAATGTTTCCAAACCACTGAATATCCCAAAGTAATGTTAGTTCTCTGCAAAACAGACAAACTAGGCTTGACTCATTTTATTACTCCAGATGTCCAGCAGAGGTCAGCTAAAGACTGTTTTTTCCACCAATGCAAAAGAGCATTTTCAGTTATACCAGCATCCAACTATGTTCATGTTTTTTGCAGTAATGAAACAGATTGAAGTATAAAAGTCACATAATATGAGTTCTGTCGGCTGGAACATCAAAAAAGACAGTATCGTTTACCCTATTTAAATATATGCTATGCTAAAATTAAATATATGACATTTGTTTTTGACATGATATTAAATATCTTTCCGTATCTTTCTTTCAGTCCTCCAGCATCCCGTCCTGGCACCGCATCAGGGGCCCCTCCCAGCCGACCCCCAGGGGTGAGGGGGGCCACTCCAGGTCCTCCATCTGCTGTCAACCCATCACCAGCATTTGGACCTCCCGTGCCTTCCCGGCCTCCAGGCGATCCCAACTCTGTTCCTCTAGTCCCATCAAGGCCGGCCCGTGTGCCTCCAGCGCTGCCACCGGGCGTTCCTAGGTAAAACTACACACACACACACATACAGACCTTGAAGCTTTTTTTGTGTGGCTTTGGTATTGGGGAAAGTTGCACTGAAACATTTGGTGAAGGGCTGCACTATGTGTTACTCAGGCTTTTGTTGGTGGTTTGGGAAAAACTGATGCATGACCTTCTGATAATATTTTTCCTTGCATGTTCCCTCCCCTTCCCTTCCCCCAATACCTCTTCTCCTCTCTTTTCCTGCAGCAGAAGACCACCGGCTGCTCCCAACCGACCTACTATCATACGTCCTTCAGAGCCCTCGCTTCTTGATTAGAAACCTTTTTTTTATCTGGTCTTAAAGACTTTGTTTACACTTATATATTTCTTTTAAGCAGAAATAGTCACTAATTTTTTTCCTGTAACTTTAGACTACTGTTAAGTAGTAATCTGATGCTGTTTCAGTCTGTGCATTTCAGAAGCATATTGTATGTAATTGTGAGATTTTTTTTAACAAGTACATAATGACATTTCCTGCATTTAGTATTATGAAAGGGGATAAATTTGATGACTTTAATGGCTCAAAAGTGTGGAACCAGCAAGTCAGGCTGAATTTTTCATTGTGCATTTAAATTGAAATGTGTCTTACAACAATACAATTTATAACTTTTTGTATTATGTGTACTTGCTAATATTTTGTCAGCAATTTTACACACTATTCACCTCAATAAGTAAAACCGCACTTTTCTCTCAATTTTTCTCAGCTTCAAACAGGCGTATACAAATTAGAGTGACCAGTATTTTATATGCTTGATAATTTTGACTAATTAAGTTTTTATGGGTAAGGTTTTACCATTTCTGTTTTAAAGACCAAGTAAACAAGAGACAGAAGAGGGGAAAAACCCACTGCTGCTGGAGCAGTGGGGTTTTTTCTGGTTTAACAACAATAAATATACAGTAGTTAAGAGTGAACTTACCCAGTCAAACACCCAGTCTGACAATTACCTCCCACAACTGTTCATCCTCATTAGTGCCTACAGTAAAGAAAGAAATTATAATTACTTAAAAAAAAATCTAAGCCATAATGGAAAAAAATGTAAGGAAGACGTTCTTCTTCTTCATGAAGTGATGGAGTGAATAAATGAATAGAAAAAGACAAGTGTTTGGTGGCTGCAGCTTCTTCTTCTTCACTTTTCTCAAGTTTTTTTTTTTTTTTTTGCACAAAGAGTGAAACATGCAGAACATGCTTCTTGTGACAGCATTTACACAGAATTGAGGTTAAGAACTTTTGATTTGTAAGATTAGGAGACCAAGAGAAAAATTTCACTTTCTGTATGCGGCATGATAAGATCTTCTGCAAAGCATGATGAAAGCTAGTTGCTTTTGGTGTTTTGCTGTTCATGTAGCTGGGAAGGAATTACTAAAGGTATGCAATCCTGTTCTTCCTCACCTTTTCTTCTGTCCGCTGTGTTTTACTGATACCGTTACCCAAAATCTTTTTTTCTTCTCGTGACCTTTTAATACAGGCGGCCACCGCAAGTCCCTGCTCGTCCCAACCACTGGTGAGGGAAACTCAGACTCTACAGCAGGAGGAAGATTGTCCTACGTATAATTGTTAAGCTAGACACTTAAATAACAAGTGCATGCAGAAATAATGGTTATACATTACAAGAGAAGTCGTGGCTGGACAAAAGTTGACACTCTGTATGCGTTGGCTTCTAGAATGAGAAATGCTGGCATCCTCTGTATATTCAAGTAGACTATTAAGTTTACTTAGTATTTCTATTATTTAATTTACTGTGTAGCAATCATGAAAAAATTATTTGTTTTGTTCTTTATCAGAAATGTTTATCAAACCTGAGGAAATAAAAGTAAATTGAAGGCAAAGCTTTGTGATAACATTTAGCTTAACTGTCCTACTAGGTGTGTTTACCTTGGCATGCTGATCTACTGCATGTTATTCATTCAAGACTGATGTGGAATTCATCATGTGACTTATTTATAAAGACAATTCTTTAATCAGTTCTGTTTGCAGCTGCTTTTTATCCCGAAAAAAAATCCTCACATCAAAGTATTTCTGTGTAAAAATGCATTTATTCTGATCAGTGACTCCCATGAAAACTTGATTTTTAAGTATCTCACACACAATGCATCTGGTAAAAAATAAAAAGCTGAGTAGAATCAAAATTACATTCTTTTCACACACAAACATCAGAAGAAGAAAAAAAAAGGCCGATCTGATTCCCCAGAAGCCAAAATGTCAGAAACCAAACATGCATGTAACAATCCTGATATATACACATGAACTTACATTCACATACATCCTGCATGTATACAAGTCTAAAAGAGAACTGACACGCGTTTGTCATCATTAATCACTAAAAATAATCCCTCATTCTTGTTCTGCATTTTTATTTGTAAGTATGTCAGCTGTCCTTTAATGGCACATAACAATAAATCAGTAACCTCTCAAAGAAAAAGAAAAAGATCCCTAAGGCTATAACCGAGGAAACACTTGGAGTGATGACAATTAAAATCGCTGTTACGATGGCAGGATCTGTTGAGGACAAATAAGCCAGCAACACTATTGCACAATGTTATCCCCTGTAAACCAGCAGTCAAAGAAGTTACACAGCTCAATTGTTAAGTGTTGTTACACTATTGACCTTCAAAGGTAATGACACCTTTGGTGAAAATTTCCCAAAACCTTTACACAGTTTCAGAAGTATGGGACAGTACAACAGGACAACATTTCCTCGATGGCTTGTGGTAAGATCTGACGTTAAAGGCACTAAATGACAGAAATGACTAACTAACCTAAACTTCCTAAACCCTTTACTCATCTGGTTACCCTTAAGGGTGTAACAATGTTACTTATTGCTCACAAAGAAATGTGGAACAAGGTCTCAGAAATTAAATACAACTCCAGCAGAATTTATTGTGACTGTTTGTGTCCATGTGGATTATAAGAGCAATAATACACAATAGTAATAATTTGAATGGGTAACCAAATGCCTTGTTCTCAGCTGATTTTCTTCCCGGTCTGTCATGTATTACTTCAAAACAATCCCTCTATGTGCGGACCCTCCGCTTATCATCAAACAGTTTGCGGACTGTGTAGACCTGTGAACAAAGATGGCAGGATATCAGGTTTGAAAAGTGTCTGCCTAAAGTACAAAACAAATCATTTTCCCTTATTGAGGTTGTGAAGCTGAGATGTTTATTTACCTGTGTAAGAGCCACGCACAACATCACCACCACGCTGGCACACGACCAGAACGAGACTCTCCACAGGTTATCTTCCAAAAGGTTTCGGTCCCGTGCCTCGAAAGCGCGCAGCACCGTCTGCATCTGTCGGCTGCGCTCCAAGCGTTTGTAAAGAGATTCCATGGATTCCTGAGGGGAATGAAGCCCGGCATGAAAACATGGATAGCAACAGGGAGCAAAGATTTAAGGGATTTGAAAAAGAAACGAGAGGGGAAAAAATGACAGGCTATGCTTGGTCTCAAAAGTACCGAGCTTTCAATTGTGTAGTTGGTAAAGTGGAAGAAATAGAAGTTGCAAATGGCTTAATGACTTTTCTAAACTTCCATTTTGGTGTCAAAACAGAACTTAGAGATGCGTTTTCTGTGCCGTTTCAGTTCATGTCAAATGTAAGTTTGTCAGCTAGAAAACCCATAATACGTCATGCAGCAATCGTGTGGTTTAGTTTAACTAGTTTGACTTGCCAAGTAGGCAATGATTTTCCAGCAGGTGCATCAGTATTTAAGTCTTCAAAACTGGCAAACACTGTGTAAAGATTGAAGCAGATGTTATTTGACATTTTCTATATCGTCGGCAAAATCCCACAAAAACAAAACAAAACCAAGAGTGTATTAGTTTGTCTTTTAAAACTTTCCCACTTCCCCTGCCTGTCTGTGTCTCACAGCTCAAGCATAATTTGTTCGAACTGAATATCAAAGAATGACAGGTAAAAGACATATGATTTCCTTTTCTAAAAACACTATCCAAGTAGAGGCTAGTAGCAGAAGCATACTAGTATGTGTAGTAAGTGTTGGTCGAAAGCAGCTGGACATCTTTCAGGTTTTTGAAAAATCACCTTTCAACTAAAAGGCCTTTTCAGTTTCATAAGCTGTACTTGCATATATGGGACTCTCCATCATCTCTAGTGGGGTTAAATAAAATAGTTTGAAATGTGTTCAAAACCCAAACGAAATTCAGTTCCCTTTTACTCAAATACTTTAATGATCTGATCACTTCACAGATGAGTGTCAGAGTATACGCTGCTTCAGACACATGGTTAAGTTGTGGCTAATTTCTAAGTCTGTATAACCACCATGGAAAGTTGCGTCGTAAGTCAACTGTAAATCAACTGTAAATGACCACATGATCACATGTTAGAAAGGCTTTATTAAGATGTGATCAAGTCATTCATCTCTCAGTGTCGCATCTTCCCGTCCTCTTCTCACCCACTGTTTCTCTGTATGATGGTTGCTTTTTATTTTCTCCTCCCTTAATATCCGGTGAGGTAAAATAACGTAAATAAATAACCATTTGTCATAGTGTGCATTTCCCTTGCATATATAATTTTGGAGCCTGTGAAATATTTATGTAATTTATACCATTTTGAGTTTCTTACAACATGCTTAGTGTGAAGCAGATGTTACACACTAAAAGCAAAGTGTAGTATTTCTAATGAAATGATTTTTTTCCTAAACAGTGTAATGTAATTTTAAAAGAGGACGCCAGTCAAAGAACACTAACACCAAGTGGCAAACACCAGGGCTAAGTAACGAAGCCAAGGCAAAATAGTGCCAAAAATAGTCAAATTCCTCTTTAAGCCACTTGAAGCTCCAAAAGAGAGTCAACACAAAAACTCGCATGTTAAAATGTCCAAGTTTACACCATTAAAAAGCATGTTTACAGTGACTTTGGTCTCTATGAACAGTTTGCCCCATTTGTCACAACTAAACTAACATGGATTTTTTTTTTTTTTTAATATTCTTTCATGATTGTGTCCATGTGAACTAAGAGGCACGCCGACACAGGCTAATCTGTAGCTCCAGTGCTTCACTTGGTCCGCTACGCTGTGTTTGTGCTTTTTTCGCCATTTTTGGCAAATTTTTAATAGACTGTATGGCAAATACTATGTCTGCCTGTGAGACCATCCAAGAAGTTGGTTCTCCAGTTTTTATGAGTGAATTTCAAGTATTTCACTTGGCTTGTAATTAGCTATAATTGGTAGGCATATGTGTGTTGGTGTGCCACATGCGTACTCCGTATTAACACAGTTGCTAACCAAGCTTGCTGGTGGTAGCCTATAACAGAGCACTAACAATCTCCTGCCCCAATATGGTGAATTTAAGCCTCAAAAACAAACAGACAACATTTGCAGGTGTCCAAAATGCTTTGAAGCTTTAAACCGATTAGTTATGTCTATAACTTCTGTTCCCTGAAGGAGAGGAACGAGGTACAACACATAAGTATGGGATATCACGCCCTCGCGTGTCCTGGCTGAAGAAACCTTTATTCACGCCTTTACGGCAGATGACGTGTGATGACACGCGCAAGGCCCCGCCCGCACATATAGCCGCTGCCATCACCGTCATCCCTCAGTTCGATAGCCGCTCTTCACCGAGCCAACTGCTCAGTGGGGCCACCCTGTGTTGTACCTCGTTCCTCTCCTTCAGGGAACAGAAGTTATAGACATAACTAATCGTTCCCTTTCAGTCGATTCACTCGGTACAACACATAAGTATGGGACCTATATACACGCCCCGCAGAGCAGCCACCGAACCGGAACGGGACCACCACATCCTTAGTGAGTGGTAGACCCAGCAGAAAGGACAGCATGAGCCACCGAAGGGGCTGTAACGTCCAACCGATAAAACCGCACAAAAGTGTGCGGCGACGCCCAATTAGCCGCTGCACAAATATCAGCCACAGGCACCCCTCTAAAAAGAGCCCATGAGGTCGCCATCCCCCTGGTGGAATGAGCTCCCACCCCGTGGGGCAACGCAAAACCTCCGGTGCTGTATGCCAGCGAGATAGCTTCCACAATCCAGTGGGACAGCCTCTGTCTGGACAGAGCTCTACCTCTATTCGGATTAGCGAAGCAGACAAACAACTGGTCACACAAACGCACATCCCGAGTGCGCTCAATGTAGGTGCGTAGCGCACGCACCGGACAAAGAGAATGCACCCTCCTCTGCTCCTCAGATTCAAAAGGAGGGGAGCAAAAGCTCAGCAACTCAAACTCCATTGAACTATAAGATGCAGGCATGACCTTGGGAAGATAGGCGGCATTCGGACGCAATACGACCTTGCGGCCATCAGGAGAAAACTGTGTGCAGGCAGGATGCACAGACAGCGCATGAAGGTCCCCCACTCGCTTCGCCGAGGCCAAAGCGAGAAGTAATGCGGTCTTATACGAAAGAAGTTTCATATCTACCGACTCAACGGGTTCAAACGGAGGGCCACAAAGGGCCTCCAGCACCAAAGACAAGTCCCAAGCCGGGACACTGGACTTAAGCACGGGCCTCAGCCGGCGAACCCCTTTCAGAAAACGCACGGCGAGGGGATGCGCACCTGGTGTCACCCCGTCAAAACCGATATGACAAGCAGATATAGCCGCTAAATAAACCTTGATCGTTGAAAACGAAAGGCCTTTATCCAACAGCTCCTGCAGGAATGTCAAAACATCCACAATAGAGCACTGAAATGGGAGAGTGTGGCGGTCCTGGCACCATCGCTCGAAGGCTCGCCATTTGTAAGCGTACAAGCCTCTAGTAGACGAGGCCCTGGCGCTCTGAATCGTCGCTACCACACTAGGTGGCAGACCCTTAGCAACCAAGTTTAACCTCTCAGCAGGTAAGCATGAAGGTGCCACAGATCCGGGCGCGGATGAAACACTTCCCCCCCCGCCTGAGAGAGGAGATCCCTGCGGAGAGGAAGCTGCCAAGGACTTGCTGCAAGCAGGCTGATTATTTCTGCATACCACGACTTCGCGGGCCACCAAGGGGCCACCAGGATCAGAGAGAGGGAATGCCGACGCACCCTCTCCAGAATTGGAGATATCATTTCCACTGGGGGAAATGCATACAGGAGCACGTCTGGCCATTGGTGCGCTAGCGCGTCCAAGCCCAAGGGTGCATCGTGGTCGATTATGGAGAAGTACAGGGGGCAGTGAGCATTCACCCTGGAAGCAAAAAGATCTATTTGCGCCTCGCCAAATAGATCCCAAATCTGAGCCACTATTGAAGGGTGTAACCTCCATTCTCTCACCAGAGGACCCCCCCTGGAGAGAAGGTCCGGCCCCAGGTTCAGGTGGCCCGGGACATGGGTGGCTCTTAGAGTCAGAAAATGAACACTGCACCATAACAGCAGAGAGCGAGACAGCTGCAACAGGGGAAGAGAGCGTGTTCCTCCCTGCCTGTTTATATAAGACACCACTGTTGAATTGTCCGTCCTGACTAAGACATGCTGGCCCTGCAGGACTGGACGGAAACGCTTTAGAGCTAAGAACACTGCCAACAGCTCTAAGTGGTTGATGTGCAGCTGGCGCTGAGCCGCGGACCAGATCCCTCTCACTGACGCACCCTCGCACAGCGCTCCCCACCCACTTAGGGAAGCATCTGTGGACACCACCTTGCGACACAACACCCTCCCAATCCGAGAGCCCTGGTGCAGTAGCCCGGGCTCCCTCCAAGGACGGAGAGCTAGCATGCAAGACGCAGTTACCGGCAGCCTCCTCCGGAGGTGACGCGAAGCACACAAACGGTGAGAGAGAGTCCAGCGTTGAAACGCTCTCATTTTCAACAGCCCAAGCGGCACTACGGCGATCATAGATGCCATCATGCCCAACAAGCGCAATATCGTCTGGAAACGCAGTCTGCGTCCCAGCTGAAATTGAGCGAGGCAGCGATGAAACGCGGCCACTCTGTGCTCTGACAACCGTGCGCGGCTGGAAAGAGAGCATATTTCCAGACCGAGAAAAGCGATCTGTTGACCTGGGATTAGCGAGCTCTTCTGAAAGTTCACAGAGAACCCCAGTGTCTGAATGTGTGACAGAACCCGCGACAGCTGCGTCTCCGCCTGTTCTCTGGAGCAAGCCACGAGAGCCCAGTCGTCCAGGTAGGCCAAGATGCGGATGCCCCTCTTCCTGAGGGGCGCTAGCGCTGCCTCGGCACATTTCGTAAAGGTGCGGGGAGCGAGCGACAGCCCGAACGGCAGCACTAGGTATTCGTAGGCTACGCCCTCGAACGCAAACCTCAGAAACTGCCTGTGTTTCGGGTGTATAGCGACATGAAAATAAGCATCTGTTAGATCGATTGTCGCAAACCAATCTCCCGGGCCGACTGCACTCAGGAGCTGTCTGAGTGTTAGCATCCTGAACCTGTACGTTCGCAGGTACGTGTTCAAGACTCGCAGGTCGAGGATGGGACGAAGCCCTCCCCCTTTCTTCGGAATGACAAAATAACGGCTGTACCAACCTTTGTCCGTCTCCGAAGCGGGGACCACCCGTATTGCTCTCTTCTGTAATAGCGCCTGTATTTCCTCTCTGAGTACCAAGGCTGCCTCGGGGTTGACAATCGTGTTCACGTCTCTTTGGAAACGAGGCGGCTTGACCCGGAACTGCAACCGGTAACCCATGGCAACGGTTTGCAGCACCCACGGAGAGGGGGCGCAAGCGCGCCACTGAGGGAAGTGAGCAGCCAGCCGGCTGGCCTGCAGCACTGACGGCGGGGCGCCGTCGCCCCCCAGTGTGTCTGCAGGGGACTGCATCCCCTGCCTGACCTGGCTCATTTCGCCTGCAGGTTGAGCATTTGAGATTGTTTGAGAGTAAACAACACTCTTTATTGATTGCAACATGGGAACATGTACATTTATACATTTTGTTGGGTGCACCTTTTCCGGGGCATAACAATGAAAAACAGCGGGAACACTCGATGTGGTCGCTTGAACATTCAACACATCTGAACCGTGTGCAGGGGTTATGTGCTTGGGAGACCGCGATAGGGAAGTGCAGCGCCTTCTGGGGCTGACAACCTGAACAGAACTTAAGCGGCACCTCTTGTGCGGCAACAGAGGGGTAAGAGCAGCGTCTCCCTGCGTCTCCCGGCCTTTGCCCCAGGCCGACTGGCGTGGAGCTCGGGCCGGAGTACGTGCTCTCGCCGGCGGCCCTCCCACTCCAGCAGTGGGCGCCGGTCTCTTGCCAGCTGTCAGAGGAGCGGCGGGCCTGTGAGAGCTAGCAGTGGGCTTGGGCTGGCGTCTGGGGATGATGTCGCGCAGAGCTTCCGTCTGCTTCTTCCTCAGATCGAATCTAGCCTGAATGGCTTCAAGTGAATGTCCGAATAACCCAGCCGCAGACGCTGGTGCGTCCAGATACACAGCTCTGTCTCTATCAGGGACGTCGGAGAGGGTCAGCCACAGGTGCCTCTGCGCCACCACTGTCGAAGCCATCCCTCTGCCCAGGGAGAGCGCTGCACAGCGAGACGCACGGAGGATGTAATCCGTGGTGACTCTAACCTCGTTAAGAAGAGGTGACAGCGGGCTGTCCTCCGGAACCAGCGATCCAAGCTCCGCCAGGCACATTGCTTGGTACGTCTGGAGCATGGTGACGGAGCTCATGGCTCGAGCGGTGCCGGCCTGAGCCCGATAAATCTTCTCCAGCTGCGAGGCCGAGAATCTGCAGTGCTTGGACGGCAGAGTTGCGGGGCCACCGACACCATGGTTATGGGACGGGGCCAGATAAGCAGCCAGAGACGGCTCCATAGGGGGTGGGTTAGCTAAACCAGCTCCCTCGGCGCCGTCCAATTCCATGTACTGTCCATAGCCGGGCACAGTGACGCGGGTAGACAGAGGTTTGTCCCATGACGCTGTTAGCTCGCAGAGAAAGTCTGGGAACATGGGGAGGCAGTTTTTGGCCGTTGCGGGCTCCGGTGGAAGGAAAAAACCCGCAAACCGCGACGGCTTCCGAGCTGGTGGAGGAGAGGGCCAGTCCACCTGCAGCTTCTCAGCGGCACGGCGAAACAGGGAGAAAAGAGAGGTGTCATCGTGGCCGACCGGCGCAGCAGCGGCGGCATATTGGGTCGACAATGAGCTCTCCTGCTCATCCTCCGACAAACCATGGATGTCCAGGCCGATGTCCAGCACGTCATCGTCTTCCTGGGGAGCGCTGGCGGGCTTCAACCCAGGCTGAAGCCCGTCAGCGCTCCTGCATGGTTCCGGTCCGTCATCGGCTAACCCGTCAACGTATTCCATGTGGTCAGCCCAGCTAATCGCGGGGACATCGACCTGAAAATTTTCGTCTTCGGACTCGGACGAAGCCGGGGCTCCAGACTCGGAAAGAAGAGGGTCATGCCGTGCGACAGCCGAGCGTCCCAGCACTCTTTCCACAAACGTCACCCGTCTTTCCAGGGTCGAGCGTCGGAGCTGGCGACAAAACGCACAAGCTTCGGGCTCCGTCAACGCTCTCCTAGCGTGGACGATCCCCAGGCAGACAGGGCAGGCATCGTGCTGGTCGCTGTCGTGCAAAGAGAAACCACATCCCTGAGGACAGGGGCGAACAGAAGATTTCTGCTTTGCTCGCTTCGGTTTGGAGTCCATTCCCAAAACGCAAAGCGAAACGCTGCACAAGAAAAACTTGAAAATAGCGCTCCGCGGGCAGCCTACGCACCAGCTGGGCGGTGGAGGCTAACACCAACAGGGGCAGTTAAGCTAGGTTCAAGTTGGCAGACAACGGAGCTAACTAGCAGTAGCTAGCTAGCCCAACTCAGCAGAGGTGTTCTCAGCGAGGTGAAGAGCGTAAGAACTGAGGGATGACGGTGATGGCAGCGGCTATATGTGCGGGCGGGGCCTTGCGCGTGTCATCACACGTCATCTGCCGTAAAGGCGTGAATAAAGGTTTCTTCAGCCAGGACACGCGAGGGCGTGATATCCCATACTTATGTGTTGTACCGAGTGAATCGACTGAAAGGGAACCAGACACTGCAATGGATGACATCACAGTGTCTACATTACCCACAAACTGGGACTAAATTACTAATTTTACTAATAACTTATTAAAGTAAAGGGAAGAGGATACAAACAGTTAAGGTAAAAAAGAAATTAAATAACAGTAAATTACTATAAAAATTACAGTATTTATGTGAACGAATCAAAAACCGTATCCTTTTGAGTCAATGAAAAGCAGCTTTCCAGCATGCATGAGTTTACGCCGTGAATCAGTAAACACACTGTAAATATCATGATGACAGTTTTGAGTATTCACTGTGTGTTTTATGATTCACTTGAATTTATTTTTTTAATGATGACTCATTTTCAAGTGGACTGAGTGAGGATGTCCAAACTTCCTCGCTTGGGAACTATTTTTATAACAACAAACGACACACTCTGAAGAAAGTTTCTGTAAAACCAGACGAGGTGTGTGGAACTGATGACAAAAAAAGCTGCGGCGTTTTTAAATTCCTAGTGGTGACGTTAATTACGCAATAAGGTATCAATGACAGTAAAAGGATTTTTATCAGTGGAACAAATGATGCAACTTGCCCTTTTTCTGCTTGAATTCAAAAAGCTAAAACTCACCCTGATGTCTTCCAGTTTGTATTCAAGAAGGCTTCCCTCAGGCTCCTCTAAGCCCGCCCACTCATCATCTCCTCCCACATCTCCTCCTTGGCCCTCAATAATGATCTCAAAGAACACCATCTTTTCTGAGAAGCGACTGAAGCTGTTGTCAAAACAGATTTCATAGTCTCCCTCCTCTGTGGGCTCCACCCTGAAAGAACAGAGAATGCAAATATCAAATATAAACTAAGTTGTAATAACCCACAGGGTATATATGAAGAATGATCACAGATTCAGGCCACTTACACGTGGACTCCATCAGAGCGTCGTGACTCATATATGAGCCGGATGCCCTGAGGGGAGACTACTGTGAAGTCTACATCCATACCAGCACCTGCTATTACCTGGAAAAATAGACATTCACATAAGCACATTGTGCACCTTCAAATTCAAATGTCAAACATTTTGCAGTAAAAGAAAAGTCTCTAGCCAAACTAATACTAACACTTTCAAGAGGGACTCTCCCACTAAACAAACAACAGGTTGACTTGTATTACTTCCTGTCTTAAAGCCTTACAAGGTGCTGCCTTGTTTGGACAGTCATAAAGGTAATATAATGCCTTCCTCCATGAATCAGCAACAAGTTAGATCAGTGACTAAATCATCTAATTAGAACAATATAATTTCACAACATTGGGTCCCACATTGTTTTTTGTATATTGTGCAATTTGTAATTTTTCTGCAGCATACAACTTTTAATACCATGCCCAACAGTTACTTTTCTACTTCTGTGTTCAGCTGATTTTCCAACTGGTCTCTGTTGTTATATTTACATAATCTTTTTTTTACATTATTGTTTGCATTATTGTTGAGATACTGTTTAATATTTCTGCCGTTTAATGAGATTGGTGATGTTGCTGATTCTTTGCAGTCTGATTTTACACAGCAAACAATGAATCCTAAGAAAATAGAGCTGCTCATTTAGAGCAAAGACTACTGCATATTCATAATTATTTTGGTCATGATTCTTAAACACTTTAACTCACAAACTTCTTTTTTTTAAAAAAAGGAAAACTTCACTGTTTCTTCTTTCTTTCTTTTTGCATCACACAGAATCACAATGAATCAGTATGAAGAGACTGTCTGAACTGAGATCTGAGTCACTGTCAGTTTTACACACTTCTTACTGGCATAGACATTTCCCATGGGGGTTGTTAGACCATGGTTTTACTAGTTCTAGTATTAGTCCTAGTACCAGCTGGGTCAAGAACTACAGCGAGTTGGCATCACGGGTTTACCTCGAACAGCAGGATCTGAAACCATCAGACACGTGACTGATTAAAATCTTTTATGTTATTTCCGGTACGCTATTTTTTTTTATCATTGATCTGTACAGGGAAAGCATCTGACTTTCGGGAAGCACCTTATTTATAAAACGGTGGCAGATAAATTAGATTTGATTTGACGTGTTGGTTTGGTTTGACTTGCTTACCGTTTCAGGAAAATGTGGAACAAAAGATGCATTGGTAATAACTTATTATTCTTCAATGTGACGTTAATGGTGGCTTATTAAAATACCTGCACAATGCATGCATGCATGCCAGCTAACGTTAGCTGAAAGGAGTGACGCAAGGCATCTACAACATGTTCCGCTATCGCTGCTATTATGAAATAAACTGTGTAGACATTGAGTGGTTATTTCTTCGGACCCCCCATACACAGTTACCTGATATTCGACCTCCATCGTACCGTTCTTTACTGCGTTTTGAAAGAAACACTCGGATCTTCCTGCTGGCAACAGAAACGTAAACTCGCTGTCTTGGCTCTGACCGAAACAGCTCACAGACCCTGCATACCACACAAAGACTGCTGCAAACACAAGCAGCCGTCCTCTGTTTCTAGATTTCCTCCAAAGTGCATCCATGGCGAAAATATTATTGGAAAAACACAGGGCTATCTAAGTTGAGCCATCTCCTTAGCATCCCCTCTTCCGCAGCAGAACTTTACGATGCCGGGATTGGGTGGAGGCCCGCAATAGATGGTACTGCTACGGGCCAATCAGAGAAAGAAGAGTAGCAGTCTTCCTCCAATCAGTGAGGGCTGAGGTCTTCGCTGAGTCAGCTTGTACATGCTCTACTCACAGGACTCCGGATGCAGTGACAAATGCGACCTAGTCAGTAGGCGCGCTCCCGGAGATGGGGGAGAACAACGCAGTATGGGAGTCTATGTTAAATCCAGATAAATGAACTCTAAACATTGCCATAAAAAACACTGTGTATGATTTTAGGGCTCATGCAGTCGGCACCAGAGCATGTGAAGTGGGACAACCAACCAACCAACTTTGACAAGGAGACATTTAGCTCAGCTCAGTTGAGTAGACATTTGTACTGACACATGCTACCATACAAAACAAAAGTTATAAGCCTATATCTACAGTAAAATAAATATATAAATAAAGTGCTGCAAGGGACAACCTTTAATCCTCATGATAGCCCATATACTGACCCACTTTTACAGGCTGTACAACCAATGTATGAAATAAACCGAATATACATCCTGTATGGGTAATCACAACCATACTGTGCTTATGGAGAAATATTATTTAAGGTACAAAAATATCCCTCATATAGTATACTGTGCAAAAGAAGAGAAATATTTTCTCAAGGTGCCGACATGGATTAATGAAGTTGGAGTCGCCGACTGTGAGTGTAGAACATCCTCAACACATTTTCGTTTGTTTTGTAATTTCTGAGTGAGATCATGTTTCATAGCTGGACTCAGAAGCTGGTGAATGTATCCAAAGAGACAACTGAAAGATACTTTTCAAAGTCTGTCTTGCAAAGGTCAATGCAGTCCAGAGTTAATGTCCTCTTCATCATGCTAGTTTCCACGGTTGTTGTGAATGCACTAAGCTATTATTAATCGAATAATAAAGATGATCTTGGGTATTCCCACAATGAGGTGTCAGTGATGAAGTTTTCACTACCAAACTGTGTGACTTAGTTTTACTCATAGATGTAAAAGTGTTCTCAGTAGAATTCAGCCGAGCGGGCACAATGGTGTTTGTTTTTGACAGGCCTAGACTCCACGGGCCTGTACATAACATCAACACTGTACACACACCCAGGGAGCTAAATCAGGATCAGTGTAACTTCCTTCTTACTGGAAAGACATCATCCCCGGTTTTCCAAACCACACTGAGCTAAGATGGTAAAGCGCCTGATCTTTGCTGACGTAATTCCCAGTGTTTCTCATAAAAAGTGAGATATCAACACTGAGAAATATTGCTGAAATTGCATTTATTTTTCTTAAGAACTCTCAAGCTGTTCACCGCCTGTTTTGGATGGTTTATTAAATGCAAACACTTTCACATGTACTTTTACGATCACACAAAAAAGGAGGGATTTTTGCTTTTGTGGGGTTTTTTTTAAATAGGTTATTATGCTATTGGTTTACTTATTTGGGCCACTGAACATTTATTTGGGCTATGTGTGGTCCCTAAATTAATAAGACTTTGACAGTAGTAGTTCTAATGCCTAAATAAGATGACAAATGTTTTATCAAAATATACTTACGATGGATAAAGTAAAAGTACTCATTATACAGAATGGTCCTTTTCAGAGTTTCATGCAATACAGTGGGGCAAAAAAGTATTTAGTCAGCCACCGATTGTGTAAGTTCCCCCACCTAAAATGATGACAGAGGTCAGTAATTTGCACCAGAGGTACACTTCAACTGTGAGAGACAGAATGTGAAAAAAAAATCCATGAATCCACATGGTAGGATTTGTAAAGAATTTATTCGTAAATCAGGGTGGAAAATAAGTATTTGGTCAATAACAAAAATACAACCCAATACTTTGTAACATAACCTTTGTTGGCAATAACAGAGGTCAAACGTTTACTATAGGTCTTTACCAGGTTTGCACACACAGTAGCTGGTATTTTGGCCCATTCCTCCATGCAGATCTTCTCGAGAGCAGTGATGTTTTGGGGCTGTCGCCGAGCAACACGGACTTTCAACTCCCGCCACAGATTTTCTATGGGGTTGAGGTCTGGAGACTGGCTAGGCCACTCCAGGACTTTCAAATGCTTCTTACGGAGCCACTCCTTTGTTGCCCGGGCGGTGTGTTTTGGATCATTGTCATGTTGGAAGACCCAGCCTCGTTTCATCTTCAAAGTTCTCACTGATGGAAGGAGGTTTTGGCTCAAAATCTCACGATACATGGCCCCATTCATTCTGTCCTTAACACGGATCAGTCGTCCTGTCCCCTTGGCAGAAAAACAGCCCCATAGCATGATGTTTCCACCCCCATGCTTCACAGTAGGTATGGTGTTCTTGGGATGCAACTCAGTATTCTTCTTCCTCCAAACACGACGAGTTGAGTTTATACCAAAAAGTTCTACTTTGGTTTCATCTGACCACATGACATTCTCCCAATCCTCTGCTGTATCATCCATGTGCTCTCTGGCAAACTTCAGACGGGCCTGGACATGCACTGGCTTCAGCAGCGGAACACGTCTGGCACTGCGGGATTTGATTCCCTGCCGTTGTAGTGTGTTACTGATGGTGACCTTTGTTACTTTGGTCCCAGCTCTCTGCAGGTCATTCACCAGGTCCCCCCGTGTGGTTCTGGGATCTTTGCTCACCGTTCTCATGATCATTTTGACCCCACGGGATGAGATCTTGCGTGGAGCCCCAGATCGAGGGAGATTATCAGTGGTCTTGTATGTCTTCCATTTTCTGATGATTGCTCCCACAGTTGATTTTTTCACACCAAGCTGCTTGCCTATTGTAGATTCACTCTTCCCAGTCTGGTGCAGGTCTACAATACTTTTCCTGGTGTCCTTCCAAAGCTCTTTGGTCTTGGCCATGGCGGAGTTTGGAGTCTGACTGTTTGAGGCTGTGGACAGGTGTCTTTTATACAGATGATGAGTTCAAACAGGTGCCATTCATACAGGTAACGAGTGGGGGACAGAAAAGCTTCTTACAGAAGACGTTACAGGTCTGTGAGAGCCAGAGATTTTCCTTGTTTGAGGTGACCAAATACTTATTTTCCACCCTGATTTACGAATAAATTCTTTACAAATCCTACCATGTGGATTCATGGATTTTTTTTTTCACATTCTGTCTCTCACAGTTGAAGTGTACCTCTGGTGCAAATTACTGACCTCTGTCATCATTTTAAGTGGGGGAACTTGCACAATCGGTGGCTGACTAAATACTTTTTTGCCCCACTGTATATTACTGGGCCATGGTTACTGATTAACTAACATCTATCTATCTATCTATCTATCTATCTATCTATCTATCTATCTATCTATCTATCTATCTATCTATCTATCTATCTTTACAACACTGTAGCCTCCTATATCACAGAAATGCCTCGTAAGCTATGACTACATTAAAAACTGTACTTTAGCGATGCTATTGAGTAACTGCACCTAATTACAGCTCACCAGTAATTCTCATTATTTCATCTAGTGACATATTAACGGTACAGTGTTCTAGTACTTTGGTGCCACCTCAGTGCTTTTTCCATTTCATGGTTTCAGTTGTTCTTTTTTTCTTTTTTTAATAAACGAATCAGTGAACACTATAAACTGAAAAACAAAACTGAAAACCAACTTTTATTTTTCACAGAAAGCCGTCTCACATTTGAAGAACAAGAAGGGTTTTTTTTTTTAGTAAACTGGCCAATCAGCAAGCAAAGCCAGTATTCAACATTTCTTCCAAAGTCTAAATAAAACCTAATGATCATTATTATTGGTGTCATATGCAGCAGTGTCTGTCCTTCTCTGACAATTCACTTTTCGATTAAAAAGTATTGGATATCGACACACTTTGGTTATTTTTCCCATGTACACCACCACAGTGGATTTATAGTCAAACATTGAGGGTGGCTGTAGCTCTGAAGGTCTCCGGAGGTCCATGATCAGTAACGTACAACTCTATAAGCAGTCTATAATCTACTTAGACACTTGTGAAAGTCTATAATGAAGAGACTCCTTCATGAAAATATGGAGGGTTTGCAACAACATACAAACCACTAGTTACAGTGGTTAAAAAGAGATTTCTTAGATTAGAAATGACCAGTTAACATATAAAAGAGCCTAGACCGTTCTGGAAAAAAAATTGACAGATGAAACCAAGTTTAACATGTACCATAAATATGTGAAGAAAAGGCTAGAGAAGGAAAGGAACAACTCCTGATCCAAAGAATCCCATGTGATCTGTCAAACATGGAGGAGGCCACGTTATGATGTTTGATTTAAAATGTATCTAAGAGTTCTGTCCTTAATATTTACATAACCTGGAAGGGAAAGTCTGCAGATTTATAATACGTTTACAATGTCTGTCCTGCACCAAGGCAGACAGTTTTTTATGTTTACTAAATAGAGTGATTGTGTGAAACAGTGCTGTTACATTTGCAGACATGGTTTACCACTTTACAGTCTGTATAATCAGCACATTTGGTTTCAAGGAAAATGGGTAATTTTCTGGGTCTCGGAACTTCTGAAATAGGACACAAACTGTGACACTCCTTGACACATCCATCTCTGTCTGTTGCCCTACTTTGTGCTCTTTTAGTACCAACCACAGCCCAAACAAATGTTTTCCCTAGATATAGATATAAATTATTTTTACGCAAATAAGCATCAAAGATGATTGAAGTAGGCAATGCACATAATGAACCATTACAAATGGAAATTACAAAAAAGAAATGGCTCATGTTGAAATAAACGCATTCATGTATTCTTGTTCAAAATATCGACTCCTCATTTGTTAAACTTATATCACCCGTTGATGTTAATTTCATTATTTTGTTTTATTTTAATATGTTCAGCATAATTAGTTACTGCCTTAACAAGTATGGCAGCACGTTATATTAAAGCTCAGTAATAAATAAAATAATAGGTAATATTAGGGTAACAAGGCAGAAACAAGAATTTCATAAAGTGGTAATTTCCACATTTTTACATTATTATTATTACATTATTAAGTTATTACCACTCAATTAGCAAAGTTATAACCAGTTAATATCCAAGTAATACCATGGTAGCAACAGTGGTTACAGATGGGTAATATTACACATGTCAATATCAGAGGTGTGGACTCGAGTCACATGACTTGGACTCGAGTCAGACTCGAGTCATTAATTTTATGACTTTAGACTTGACTTGAAAAAATGTTCTAAGACTTGTGGCTTGACTTGGACTTTTACACCAATGACTTGGGACTTGAATTGGACTTGAACCGGTTTACTTGAAAAGACTTGATATTTTACCCCAAATATAAAATTTAACATGCATATTATATAGAGATTGAAAATGTGACGTCATTCACGGGTAGAACCGCAAAGGATTCTGGGAACTCGTGGCAAGCGGTACTAGCGCACGCAGGCTTTCAATTAAAATCAGTTAAACAGCGATAAAAAGAAACACAAAAATGTCAAGAAGCTGTTGTATTATTAACTGCAATAGCCGGTCGCATGACAGCCACGGGAAGCCGACGGGTAAAGAGATCGGTTGTTATCGGATTACGTCGTTGAAGAGAAATTGTTCAAGCCATGTTTCCGAAGTAACAAAGACGCGACGGATGGCCTGGATTGCAGCCATTCAAAGAGCAAATATAACGTCCCAGAACACTCCAGCTCACAGGTTAGTCTGCTCCAAGCATTTACACGAAGGTCAGTGTTTTTTAGTAGTTAATACGTCATTTTCATAACATAATTAGTGATATAGGTTACAAGCAAGTCTGGCGCTGAACAGAAATTGTCGCGCTATGCTCCTTTATTTATTGTGCATAAATAGTGAATTGTCCTGACACAATATTGCGTTTCGCTTCTGTTATTATGGTACATTGACAAAAACATATACTTTTATTCACAGGATAAAACAGGTTTTTTGTATCACTAATTGCCCAGTGCGATTACAGACTGCGGTAAAGTGAGCCGTCATTTGTGAGCCGCGGTCAAGCCAGCCGCCTCCTATCCGCGCGGTGATTACAGCATACAATATTGTTGTCACTGCTACATTTCTGTAACGCTACCAGAAATTATTTCCACTACTAATTAATTACCGTTGAGCTCAAAGGTCCTATTAATAAACGGTTAAGGAATGTGTATTTATGACGACAATTTGTGAGACTGGTAAACTTATGATACGTACGATGGTCTTTCGTTCTACACGGTGCATTTCAAGGTCCTGCACCCATCCGTCGGTAAACTGTACCTGGGCTTGTTGCAGTGACCTGAAAAGTTACTAAACTTCATGAGTGTATGCACTCACTCCAAGAACCGTATGATTATAAATATGCATATAAATATGCTAAGATGAGATAGCTGACTTCATCTAACTAGCAAATGTTGTCCAGGCTACGTTGGTGATAGTTTTTTTTAATGTGTATGATATTTTTGTCATGCGATTTTAAAGCCGGTCCTACAACCGCATCCAAGAATAACATGCAGCTTATCTCAGAACTGTCGGTGAAAATAATTCTTGGAGCTAGGTTTAATTGAGCTGCATTTTAAAGAGGTGCAATTTCACAATTTGTGTATATTTTCTAAGTTCACTATTTTGTCATGTGTTGAGAAAAACACAGATTTTAAAATTACATGGTCTAATATTTACATTTAGCATAACTGCAACATTATTTTTTCTTTTTTTTTTTTAAAGACTCGAAAGGACTTGAAATTCAAAGTTTCAGACTTGTGACTTGACTCGGACTTTTACACCAGTGACTTGAGACTCGACTCTGACTTGCCTGACATTACTTGAGACTTGACTTGAGGATAAAGACTTGCGACTTACTTGAGACTTGCAAAACAATGACTTGGTCTAGAGCTGGGCGATATATCGAGTTTTTAAAACATATCGATATATTTTTATACGAGATATAAGATGTGACAATATCCTTTATATCGATATAGTCTATGTTACGTTATAATTATAGTTGTGGAGCCGCAAGTTTGCCTCTCTTTCGTCCACTTTTGTCTCTACGCAACGTTACTCCGCCTCGCCTTCACTGAAGACAACTCCCCCTCCTACCCCATCGCTTCACGTGCAGGCAGCGACAAGACGGACACGGCAAATCTCCGTTAACGAGTTACTGCGCATCGCCCCATGCGTGGGGCTGGACGGCGTCAACGTGCTAACGAGCTAAACATGCTAACGAGCTAACCGCGCTAACGAGCTAACCGCGCTAACCCTAAAATCCTTTCATTCTCTCAAAAGTTGATAGCGCGCCTTATGTATGAATTCTGGTTGTGCTTGGTGGCCGCGAACCGATTTTATGTGGTACACGGCGCTCAGCAATCTGTCAAAAATGTTTGAGTACGACTTTGGTAAGCTACGGAGCTGCACCGCTTGATAGATTGTCGGCGCATTACGGCTACCGAGGAGCTTCGCGGAGTGATACGTACTGTGCATCAACGTAATATTACCGTATTGTGTGTGTATAAGGACCATAAACGGCACCTGTAAGAGACGTGGTTATGAAGCGGATTTCAAACTCCAGGCTATCAGTCACACAGTAAAACTTGGGAACAGAGCAGCTGTAAAATCTGTCTGTCTTTGTTATTACGCTCAGCGTCTTTTAGTTTACATTTTGACTGCACAATTGTGAGCTCTTTGTTTAGCACAAAAACAACCTTGTTTTCTTTAATTTATGGAGCATTATTATTTAATGAATGCTCATAATTTAATTTTGAGTAATTTTTCATGTACATCTGTGCTGTATGTTAATAAAAGTGCCTGTGTGACATCTGGGACACAGCTTTGACTAAGAACTCTTTTTGTTCTTACTTTATGGCTTAAAAAAAATATCAAGATATATATCTTATATCGCCATCCAGCTAAAAAATATCGAGATATGAATTTTGGGTCATATCGCCCAGCCCTAACTTGGTCCCACCTCTGGTCAATATGTCATATGTCAATTTATTTAATTTATGAATAATAAGGGCCCATGGATTTGATTTCAAATATCCATCTATTTTCTTCCGCTTATCCAGGGCCGGGTCGCAGGGGCAGCAGCCCAAGCGGAGAAGCCCAGACCTCCCTCTCCCAAGCCACCTCCCCCAGCTTATCCGGGGGAACACCAAGGCGTTCCCAGCCCAGCTGGGAGATATAATCTCTCCAGCGTGTCCTGGGTCTGACCCGGAGAACCTCGCCCAGGAGGCGCCCAGGAGCCCCTCCCAAATGGCCGAACTTCTCACCCTATCTCTAAGGGAGAGGCCAGCCACCCTTCGGAGGAAACCCATTTTCGCCGCTTGTATTCGTGATCTCGTTCTTTCGGTCACTACCCACAGCTCGTGACCATAGGTGAGGGTAGGGGTGTAGATTGACCGGTAAATTGAGAGCTTCACTTTTAAGCTCAGCTCTCTCTTCACCACAACAGCGCCCGCATCACTGCAGCCGCTGCACCAATCCATCTGTCGATCGCCCACTCCCTTCTCCCATCACTCGTGAACAAGACCCCGAGATACTTAAACTCCTCCACTTGGGGCAGGGTCTTGTCCCTAACCCGCAGTGGGCACTCAAATATTAGATTTCAAATATGTATTTAAAATCAACTGGTTTAAGCAAGCATGGATCTATTAGGGAAGGCAAAAAGGAGGCAAAAAGTGGCTAAAGTTAGCAGGTGGCACCCCACTTCTTCTTTGTCTTTATCTATGGATAAATACAAAGCAGTCCACTGAATTAAATCCACATTCTAACTACTGCTGTAGAACTGCATGGTACTTACCATGCAGTTCTACAGCAGTAGTTAGAAACCTTTATATTTTTCCTTAAGGTATATTTAGAGCTGTGTCTCATGTAGTTATTAACTCAAACCACATACTATTAGCTTGCACAACTGATAGAGTAGCTAAAAGTAGCTTAGCAGCTAACTTTAGCTGAGTAGCTAATATTAATTAAAGCTGAACCACATTAAAGTAAAAACAAAAGGTTGCATAAAAGTAAGGTTGTTGTGAAATAAGCTGCCAATTATTATTGTAAATATGAATAGAGAACTAGATGTTGTTATACGTTCAGATAATACCGATATAAAGTCGCTAATGTTATTAAGAGTATTCATTAAAAAATGAAGCACTCAAGGTTCAACAGTTTAGGTGAGGGGATTAGAGGTGTGGCGTTCTCAGAATATAGCTATCCAACCAAAGCACTAAATTTCAATGTTTTCCAATTTGTTATTTTGAGCAGAAAAGTAAAAAAGATAAATTATGCAATATGTTGCCTAATCTCTTAAGTACATCTACAGTAGCACAGTTTGAAGCTGACTAAACACTGTAAGCTGACTAAAGCTCTAGATTCCCCCCCCCCCCAGATGATTGAGACTCCAATTCTATTGTTTAAGGGATTCTGTAACATTGTAGATACTGCAGAGTTTTTAATTTCATTTTCAAATCTCATTTACTTAAAAGTAAATGCAAATATTGCAGTTACACTCAGAGTATTACCGAACTTACATTTTTTCTCAAACTAAATGCTTCCTCTTCAGTGTCTGCACTCCCTGACATTTTGTTTCCTGACCCATTTTCTTTCATTGCACTGTGCTGCTCTTGATAATTTCCTTGCATCTCATCTTAAGAGCCATTAAGTTACAGCGATGATTCAATTCAATACATTATTCAATGACTACCATTTTTATGTATTGTTACAGTATTAAGTTATAATTTGCTTGTTAGTGTGAGTGCTAATTTGTCCTTTAATTTCTTAGTAATACAGATTTGTTGAAATTTATTTCAATGAAAGTTATTTGGATTGTGTGTATTCCTGACCAGGAATTCCCTGCTTACAGGGGGATTGTACATGCTGGGTTTGTGTAAATCACAAAGTTCTGCCTTAACTTTCTCTCCCACTTTCTGAATGTATCAGTAGGTTTCCTACAGTAGGTTTTATTTCTCTTAATGTGTCTAAAACTAGTCAACTTTATACTCTCTGAAATAAAAGAAGTTCCTTTAGTCTTGCTTTTTTGTTTGTCTTAGCACTTTTACTGTAACTCACCACTGGGTCTGTCAGAGTCTGTTCATTTTGTCATTCATGTTGGACTGAGCATGCAACGACCACAACAACTACAGTCAGGCCTTCCTTGGCAGCAGACTTGTCTCTGCCCTCCTTGCAACTTGCAAGTGCCCTGTGCACACACTGCATATCTCTGTTTGTGTGTCTAAATGTATGTGTCTGAAGTAGTAATTTATATTGCAAGTCAGTAAGTGTGTGTGTGTAGTTTCACCATATGGAGTATGTCACGTCAAACTTTCCCCTCCTACAGCAGAAAACAGATTGTAAAAATACTGGTTTCAGGTTATGATAAAGAGGATACCAAAAAGACTGTTTCTTCATAACATTAGAGACAGTGTTTAAGCAGCAGGGAGAAAAAGAAAGCATTCAGTACCACAATTCAAAACGAGGATTGCATTATGAAACAGGAAATGCGAAAGAACAAAAAAAAAAAAGAACCATAACCAACACAGACTGCCTGCATTTCTGTACTCCTACTTAGCTGTCCACATTTACATGAAGATGAATCACACTTTCAGGATGTTAGATAATAAAAGTAAATACATTTAAAAAATGACATGTCACTAAAACATTTTTTCAAAGGAAAAAAGTGAGAACTACATCAATACTACTTACAAAAGTGAGGAAAAAATGTCTCGTTGTCTCACTTTTTCCAAACTGCTGCAAACCATCAAGCTCAATCACTGCAAGCTGTTGCTTGTTGAAAAAAAAAAAGAAAAGAGAAAGAAACACCGCAAGTTCCTCAAAATGAAAATAAAAGCAAGTTGCTTAATCCACCTGAGACACCTAGAATACAGAAAGAAATTTTATGTGTGAAAGGGGGGGGTTTAATGCAAGATTATCACTTACAATGTGGGTGATAGTGCAACACTGTGGTGGGAGGGCTGGGTAGTGGTCAAGAGTGCGGATGTGTGTTACAACTTGCCACCCCAGCTCATCTGGTTTTGCTGTACTTAGTTTAACATCACACTGCGTACTTGCTTAGTATTAGAAATGCTATAAATGTGCATAGCTAGATGAAGCGACTTTCTTAGAAACTGATAAAAAAAAATCTAAACAACTTAAAACCAACATCGACTGTTCAATAAAACATCAAGAACAGTGAGGCAGAAACTAAAGAGTAAGAAAAGGAAGTGTCAGCTGTGATGATAACTATATTCAGCAGTTGTAGGGAGTGCCCCACACACACGCACACTACTCACTCTCTCACTCTTTGTCTCTGTGTCTTTGCTCCTTCCCCGTGTCATCTTCATTTCCTCCTTATATGAGCTGAAAAGCAATATTTGCGATAGTTGACAGCAGGCAAGCGGACACTAGAGGTTGGACTGAGTGCCAATATCTGCTCCGAGAGAAAATATCTAGAGAGGGAAAAAAATTTAATAAATGAGTCAGTAGCGTAGTTCAGAGAATGTTGTTAGGTCTATATTTTTGAAATGCGTTAAGAATACATTTGCTATTAAATATCCCAAACGAGCTTCAGAGGACTGTGTAGAGACTACACTGGATGGTTGGCTGAGCGGTGGAGGAACATTTAAATCCAAGGTAATTTCCCTTTCCCTTACAAGAGTTTTGTTTTTATTATTCTTTCATTTGATTGACAAGCTGTCTTTCACTGTGCTGTTCAAGTAGTCGGGATATGAAGAAATCACATTGTTTTCAGAAACTGCTTGCATCATGGCTACTTAACCTAAATAGACCGTAAAATAACTGATTTGTTTATGTGTAGATTGTTGCTTTGTCACACATTCTTTTTTTAAATATTTCCTGTCCGATCTTCCTTTTCCCCCCATTTCTTTACACTCTACTGTACAACTTTTTTTCCTTCAGTATCTCCTTTGACCTTTACCCTTAACATCTTAGGTTGTCTCTGATCTGGTGGGATGTCAGAGGGCGGCGCAGGTGCCTGCCCCCAGGTGTTTGTGGTGGACAGTCAGGCCAGCTACATTAAAATGCCCCCTGAAAGGAAACCAAGGTGGGGGAGTCAGCTCCAAAAGTTTCTTCTCTTGCTGGTGGGACTGGCCATGTTGGGAATAATCGTCGAGGGATTTTTAATCTACAAACTTTACCAAAGGACAGAGGTGAGGTCTGTGTGTGATTGCGTACATGTGTGCTGTAAGAGAGAAGAGAGAAGTGTCAGTGCTTGGACTGACTGGAAATTCCTTCTCTTTAGAATTTCCCTGCTTGCCCCTACGTCATATTGAGACATGTCATTGCAGGGCTAAATGCGTTTCGGTGTGGGTCCTCGTTTGCTCTTTAAGCTATAGGTCGATAGTGACACGTTTTTCAACTGGACTCTTTCTCTAGTTGTACTTCCCTTTATTTGTATCTCAAGCACAAAGCTGCAACATTAACTTCACTTTTTTTAAAGACAGTTTCATAATGCTGTTTATTATTCACCTGCCTCTCACGTGTTATGCCCTCTGTTTGTATATAATATGAACTGCACTTAAAAAATCAAACCTAAGATCTCAGGTTTTATTGAAAATATTATTGTTACATTTAGGTTACTATTGAAAAAAATATTGGAGTATGTGGTTTCATACAAAAATAATCTAATGTGTAAAACATTACTTGTATATATACATATATATATATATAATGTATTTGCAGAATTTACATTTAGTGTGCATGTGTTTTTCCATACATCTCTAAAGGACACCTTCCCTTATTGCATGAGGTTCCTACATTTTGACAAACACACAAAGATTTTCACTCAGTATTTGTTGTGTTGTATTTATCTTTCCTTCCCTGTAGGCTTCTTCTTCTAACCATGAGCCTGACCTTAAGAACCGGACAAACCCCAAGCCAGAAAGTCTGGTGGGAGGTATTGAGATGCCCATTCTTAACATGATTCATTGATAATTCATGATCTGCATAGAAGACTGTCTGTGAAGGGAAGCCAGAACAATTAAATCATCATATAATTTAGACCATTAGACTGCTAACACGTTGAAATTTTGTATTGTTTTCCCCCACAACTTCATCTTAAGAATTTTATGTGTATATTTAAAAATGTTTTTTTACACTGGTTGATCAATTATAGTTGATCTGCCCTTGCTTTCTTGAACAGGTAGGAAGATGAGCAGAGATGAGAGGAGACCCTTTGCTCACCTGCTGGGTAAGAGGCTCCCCTCATCACTCAAACATGAACACTGCATATGAGCTCTTCAGATAAATTATGGTCCAAGCAACTGCTTTCTCTCTCTTTATCCAAGGCTCCAATAAGCCGGGGACGAACGATATAGTGCAATGGGCAAAAGAGGGTGACGCAGTCACCCAAGACATGACGTATAAAGAAGGCCGACTGACAGTAGAAAAGGAGGGCTACTACTATATCTACTCCAAAGTGATTATGAATGCAGCAGAAGAGTGTTCACTTAGCCAGCACAAAGTCCTGAAGGAGACCAAAGCCTATGATAAGCCTATAGAACTTATGCAATCAAAAAGGTACTCTTTCTTTCCTTTCTTTCCTCTCTCCCATTGTTATTGGTGTGCTTATTTGTGTGTTGCCTGTCTGTAATTTTTATGTTTGTGCTGAGTTGATTTAAATGTGACACCTATCATATTTTTCTTCTAGTATTCATTGCTCAACCTCAAAACCTCATTTGAAGCCTCCAGAGGCTTCAGAAGATTTGTGGAACAGTTACCTGGCTGGGATTTTCCAGCTGCAAGTTGGAGATGAAATTTATGTGACACTGAAGAATATAACGAAGATTCATGGAGGGTCTACTCTTAACTTTATGGGGGCCTTTATGGTATATCCCTAAAGACACGTGTGTGCCAGTTTATCTTATTCTATTTACTCAATGTTAATTTTACACCATCTGTTTGGATGATTTCTATGTATAATATATGCACAAAATAGATAATATATGCTGTACCCGGTGTATGTATTTGGATCACCAATGAAGAAATAACATTTTGTTGTTTTATAAAAAAGTATCTGATATTCAGGTTATATAATGCTATTTTTGCAATGTGGTTTCTTGTTTAAAATAAATAATGTTTTTTTCATCAAACAAATTGCAAAGCAGTATCATATCCTGATTATGACACACAACAAGAACAACGAATAAGAAGGTATCTCATAAGTGAAAGAATGAGATGCGGCAGATTTTTTTCTTGTTCACATATAAAACTGTGTGAACACTCATAAAATCATTTGGAAACAGCTTGGATACCTTAAACACACTGTGATGAACCACAGACAACCCACATTACATAGCTGCATATTGAGAGATGCAACAAACACCAATTTCTGCAAGGCACTATATGTGTGTGTGAAGTGCAGGATGTGGTTGAGTAAGGATGCAGTGAGGAGAAAATGGGGGAGGGAGTGGAGTGGGGGGGGGGGGGGGGGGGGGGGGGGTATCGAGATGCTGGGTCTAGTGTTCCTGACTCAGCTACTTTCACACTTTAGGGGAAAGTTTCACATCACTGAAGCAGTTTCAAGTGGAAAGAAGTAAACCATATAGATAGTCAATGAGGGTTCAATAGCCAAAAATGGCTGCTTCCATGGCAGTAGAGTGGAAAGACAGAAAAATGAAAGTGTGTGATGTGGAGTGAGAATAAAACTAAAGCACATGGACTAGTAAAGACAGGTGCAGAGACAGGTAACTAAATCACCACTAAGACAGAGACATAAGTAAGTGGAAAGACTGACCTCAGATACCTTTGAAATATTTGGGTCATTTCCTGCCACAATACACAGATAAGCATCTGTGCAGAGAGGAACAGGCTCAAACCAAGATAGTCTTTGCAAACTTGAGCTCGAAAGCAATGGTTGTACAAACATATCATGTTGCTGAGGTTTATTACTTGCAGCGGTGCAATGTGTCCATTGTCTATTTATGTTAGTGCTTTATTTTACATAGTTTTCTTGGGTTTTACACCCATGTTTTACATACTATTTCAAGTCTCTGTTTTCACTACATTTCTTCAACTTCAACTACATTTCAGAAGCAAGCGTGGCACATTTTGCTTCATTCTACTAACCTGACAAATTTTCTTGTGAACATCATGAGCTTTCAAACACAGCATGTATTCAGGTCATAAAATCTGATGCATTCCTCCTCAACAGTAACAGGATGCATCAATAAAAGGCTGCTTGCACCTTAATGCTTCAGTAGTAACGATCTGTTTGACGTGATAAATGTCCACTGAAAAGGGAATAAGTAATTCCACATATAGTAAAAGTCTTGTGTTTCATGCACATGCAAATTCACATGCACATTCACAATGCAATACGTTTCAAGGGCTGCACATTCACAGATCTGGTGGTAAGAGCCAGAGATGTGCAAACAGGGACACTGACACACATGAGTCCTGAAAAGCAGCTGCAGCCATACACAATGCAAGGTTTAAAATGAAGAAAGAAAGAAGCTTGACTAGTGTTTTGTGAATCTTCACCTCAGCGAAAGCACTTTTACAGCTCCATTTCAGACTTGTCTCTTGTAAGCAAGTAAAGGGTACGTTGCCATCATGCATCAACTGTATGTAATCTTACAGCTAATCTTGTTTAATGCATATGTTAACAGGTCAAATGTTTGAAAATAATTTTGATAGAGTACTTTTAAGTCAGCAAAATCAGATTTATTATCCATGTTTGTTGCCAAAAATATTGTCAGTTCCGTTGTTTGGAATTTACTGTAAATTTGGGGGTTTTTTGTTCATTTTTAAGGTGAAAAAAGGTCACTTTCTCTTTCAGCTTGCAGGTACATGTTGGTATGTGTTTTCTTTGGCAGGAGCTGCCATGCTTTGAGGTGTGTGTGGGTGTTGTGGCACAAGGAGTGACTGACAAAGCATATGAAATTGCACTGTTGCATATGTGTGGGGAAACCAGCACTTAATCATAAAGGTATAAGGGCAATTTGATGTGCTGCAACAGAGCTGCTATAAACTATTCAGCGTGCAAACTTTTCACGAGTTTCTATGTGCGGTGACGGTTATAGTTGGCTAAGAAAGCTGCAGAGAAGTGGTTTACTTTTCAAAATCTGTCTTTTATTTACAATGCTACTGTCCTATCTAACTTGATCTGAATTTAGATAGAACTGAAGTTTATTTGACAGACTATTGACTATTTGACTGCACTATGAAATAAGGAAAATCACTGAGGAAACAACATGAAGTCAAAAAAGGTAAACTACGCAGCAACTTTTTCCCTTTTGTTTTCAGATTTTGCTCAAAGATAAACAAATAAAAATTTATTAGAAGTAAAGACATTTGTTCTAGAGTAAAAATAAGAGAAGAAAACTATAAAACTACCACAACAACCTGGGACATGTATTACAAACCAAGTTTATCATACCAAAGATTTCTCAGCTGCTAGCACACTAAGTATATGTGGGTGCATATAGCAGAACTCACCAAAGATGGAAACTCCCAAAAAACAGTAATTGTTATACAAGAAAGAGAGATTAAACAACTTTATGGCCTTTTGCCCTAAGCTTTACAGTTTGTAGAAACACATTACGAGGAGGTTTCTTAACAGAAAGTTTGCAACGCCGCATTTGCCCGCTTGTAGTCCATGAAAGACAAAGCAGGAGTCAAAGAGTTGGCCAATCAGGTTCACCAGGGTTTTTGACTGGTTGCAGGAAGCTGTACCAAAGGTGGAACACCTGCCACTACCTAGTCACCTATTAAGGGTGCAATGCTGGTAGGTGGTGACTTCTCGTGTCCAAAGACACTACTGCAGATGTGCCATAAGTGAACCAAGATTTTTTTAACTTAGCTATACACATTACAGCAGTGTAACAGCACCAAACAAGTCTTGTCCATGTTTGGAAGGCTGGCAGAAAATTGCTAAATGTTAAATAAAAAGTCAATAAAGTTATAAATGTATCTGCCTAATTTTTAAGGTACAGGTATGTACAGCTGTGTGCGCCACTGAATCGTTTAGAGGAATGAACAAAAACAACAAACTTGCGGGCTAAACCAGCTGTAAACAACTTCAATAAAGATAACGGGAGCTGTAGGTTCACTCGTAACCACTGGTCCCAAAAACAATGCATCACACCAAATGTGTACCTGTAAAAATAAACAACTGATTGAACTTGAAATTTCTTTATTTTTATGTTTCTTTCAGTTTTGAAAATCACTAGTTTAGAAAAGTGAGTCCATATAAGCAAAAAAAGAAAAAAAAAAGAAAAACACTGTACCTGCATATGCACAAAAACACATGCACTGATAGTGCATGTGTTTTTGTCATATGCAGAAAGTGTACATTCATCTTTAAAAGTAAGGATATGATTAAACTTACTTTGTTTTAGTTCGTTACATTCAGTACTTACTTTTAGACCAAAACCATCTTTTTATATGTACATGTACTAAAGCCTGCTTTTTGCTTTGAGCATTTGTTGGAACCATGAAAATCCTCATTCATTATGACAGCACCAGATGAAATTTTGTTTCACTTGACATCTCCATCTCACGTATATACGGGAGGTGTTTGTTTGGTGGCTTATAGGTTTTTTTTTCTTCACCACACATCATGGTAAATAAACAGGATGTGATGTGCATCCAGTTCCCGGAATGAGGTGTGTAACATTGAGGTAAAATTTGTCACAGTCGCTTTCACATTTTCTTATTTAACACCAAAAAATACTTCATGTCACCACATCCATGTTTTTAATATGGATTACAGAGAAATACATTCAACAATGGGTTCGTCCACAGGACTTAGACATCTTTTAAAAGCAAAACAATTTCTTAGGTTGAGTCTTTACACTTAATTGTAATTAATAAACAAATAAACTGAATGTTTTAGAAATTCTGGATATGTTTTGATTAACTCTGACTTTTTTTCTGCATAAGTGCACAATCTCACTCATCACTTGGTTACTCATTGCTTCCAAGAACAGATTAACAACAGAAGAACTAAATGCATCCCTGAAAGGGTTTTTTTTTATTGTGGTTGCAGAGGCCTAATGACAACTTGAAATCTGTATATTGCACATCAATATCAGTGTAGTGACATCTACTGTACATTTAAAAAAAATCCTATACAAAATATAAACATTTCTATAAATAAAAGTTATAAATAAAAGCAACATAAGTACATAAATAATTCCATATCACCAAATAAATATACAGAGAAACATTTTTACATAATTACATACAATGAGGCAAGTTTCTAGTCTCTCCATATTCTCTTTGCATTATCACAAATGCAGCTTTTCTTGAGTCTCATAAGGTTCTTTCTCCTAGAACCTTTGCAAGGAAGCTCGTCTTAGCTGTGAAAAACGGCACCCAAGCCTGTTCGTTTTCAACTATGTGGGTTTATGAAAAAACAGACTTCTGTTCTTACTCGTTACAACCCACGTGTCTCGGGTCCATTTACTTCTAGATAACAGCAGTAGCACTCCAGCATGTGCATCTATGGGTCTATGAGGAAAATTCCAAATCCTGAGCTTTGCAGCTCCAGTTTCCAGTCTTCTAGGCCTTTCTGTACTGTCATCTGAGTGAGCATTCCCTGGTTTTTTAGTTGAGCAACAGTCCAGCATTTCCTGCTCACAGGTAGTATACCTGCTGGAAGCTCCACTTTGCAGGTAAGTTCATCACCTACTTTCACCGTGAGAACACCCGCGTTGCATATGGAAGTGCAGGTGAAATTTAGCTCAACATACATGAAGTAGGCTCCATCTTGTACTGGCGTCAGTGAATGCCGCTCTGGGTCGAAGACAAAGTTGCTTCCTACAGATGTCCGTTTACCATATGAGATGGATTTCCATTGCATGGTGGAGTTTTCCAACTCTGCAAGAGGAGACAATTACATTTATTTTAGTTTTTGTTTACACAAGATAATCAGATTTGGCGGTTACACTTATAGATTTGCTAAGACTTGTAACCCCATTTGTTGTAATGCAAAATAGGGTTTTTATTTTTCTCAAAAACTTAAATGTACACTTTTCATATAAACAGCAAACAGTAAAAGACTAACAATAACGTTAAACCACGAGGTCATTATTTTCTGCCTACTCTAAATCTTTTGCAAAAAAAATGTTATAACTTCCGTTTTTTCTGTAGATTCAAAAGACTTTATGTTACATGGCTTTATATATTTGGAAAATCAGTAAAAGACTTACTTGAGTTGGCGGCTTGTAAATAGGAAAATTTCTCCATCTGTTGGCAAAACAGTAAAGAATTTGTGAATCAAAATGGATAAATGTAAGAAAAGAAACGATATAAAGTAAAAGGTTATACAAACTTTCTGAACAAAATGATAATAATTAATTACCTTATATGCTGGGGAAGATGCGTCTCCCGTCTGCTTCTGCGGCGTCCCAACTGATGGGGGCGAACTCAAGGACTTCATGTCCGACCGCAGTTCCATCACAACCATCGCTCCTCCGACTGCAAGAGCTGTGGTTGCCACAAAAAGAAAGCTGATGGACATGACTAAAAAATTGTCCAGGCACCTTCCACGCTGAGGGCTTCTTTCCTGAAGCGCTTCAACGTCCACGTCTTTGGCTTGCTGTCCCATCAATCCGCAGTAGGGTCGCTTGAGCTTCGGTCAAAAAGTTCACACTGAGCAGCTTTTATCTTCTCAGAATAAAAGGTTTGAGCGAGCTTTAAAGTTTTATAGGTCCGGCTTTGGTTGGTTGACGACCAAAAGATAGTCCGCTCGTCCGCCGAGTCCACTGCGTGTCTTGGTTTAAATGTTTCAACTGTAAGCACCCATAGCTATTTATGTACGTGAAGTCACTTTCAGACAGGGAGGAAAAACGCGGAAGTCATGGGTTTCCCTACCGTCCCCACACATTCACACCCCCTCCTTCCCTGGTCTTACAGGAGGTGAGAAAATAGACGCGCAGATTTTCCGCAGCGCTCTTCGCTATTGCGCAAGTGCACCCTAGAGAAGTGCGGTGGAAAACGAAAGGGACAGAAGAGACGATACCTTCAACTGCACTACATTCCGAAACAGTCAAACATAGCTAACCTTTTCACTTTGAACAAAGCAGGACTGGCAAAAGTGGCACAATGGAGATAATGATCGCATGAAAAAAGCGAATATGGACGCGGCTGTCTTAGGCCTTATGGGAGTTTTTTTTTTCTTTCATTTTTTTTATGTCGGTGTGTGTTTGGGGTTTGTGGGTGATTGGACAGTGTAGGGCATTTGTATGTATAATAATAAAGAGAGAGAGAGAGAGAGAGAGAGAGAGAGAGAGAGAGAGAGAGCGAAAGAGAGAGCACGAGAGAGAGGGGAAGAGAGTACTAGGAGCAGTTTTACCAGGAGCATGTCAAATGACAGTGTGACTGGTTGCACAAAAAATAACCAGGAATATCCCTTCTTGCGTTTGAGAAAGCGAGAGAGCGAGAGAGTTTTATCTGCTAGGAGCAACTACAAGCAGTTTCACCAGAGGCATGTAATGAGACTGACTTTAGCTTGAAAAACAAAAAAAAAAGCTAGGGATATCCCTTTGTTTTGTGTGTGTGTGTGTGTGTGTGTGTGTGTGTGTGTGTGTGTGTGTGTGTGTGAGAGAGAGAGGGAGAGAGAGAGAGGGAGCCCAAGAAAGAGAAAGACCGCAAGAGGTTCAGCTATTAAGAGGAGCTGGATGGTGGAATCTATTAATACTGCAAAAACTATTTTCCCTTTTCAGCTAGTCAAACTTTAGTCTTAACAGGTACAGTTCAATGCTTTGATAATAGAAGTATGGGAATTCCCCACCATATCTGTATAAGAGAGGGGAAAGGCACGAAGAGTTGAAGAGTGACACTAAAAGGATTACATAGTGAGAGTGATTTTCTCAAAAAAAAAAAAAAAGTAATGCTTTTATTTAAGAAAGGAACTTCTGTCTTACACAAAGTCAAAATATAACTGGCCAATATTATTATCTTTATTCTATTATTATTATTTTATTTCATTGTCTTTCTAAATATTTTACATGCCATGTAATAGCTTGGTCTTCTATTCATTAGCATATCAGTTTCACCATCACAGTCACCACTTGCTTCACCATCAAAGAACGTTTAGAAACCCAAACGAGGTACATGCCGCAAAACCATGAATTCTATCAGAGTGGCATGGCTATCTGGCTTTCTGAATTCAAAATGTGATGTTTACATATGCATTAACTTACTTACAGGATGCTTCAGTTTTTCAACATGTTTGACATGTCTGTCTTCCAGTTTATGCAGTTGTTATAAAAACTAACCATTAACACAAAAGGCAGTTATTAGCTATAGAAGCAGCTAATAACTTGTGACTGACATTTCAAGTTGAAACAAACAGAACATGCTGGTGCTGCTTTCTGCACAGACGTGACATTTACAATGAGATGTTAAATATAAACTTATCAATTAATTACTTTTTTGTCCTTTCCTTACCTCACGAGTGCTCATTTCACTGATCCTCTTGCAATAGAGTCTACGCCGACATCGCTATCCACACACATTTGAGAAAGGGCTTTTTGCTATCTGTATACTACATAAACACTTTATTCGCATTCATATAAATAGTCATGCTGAAGTTAGATGTTGGTCCAGACTAAAATATATCAACAACTATTTGATAGTTTACAGTGAAATTTTCTGCTGGATAGTGCAGCATAAAAAAAGCTGCAAGACAGGGAAGTCAAGGTAGCAATAAACCAGTAATAAAAACACATGGACAGCCATTCGTTTATGTTTCTATTTATTTATTATCACCGGTGTAAAAGTGACTTACACATTTTAAAAAAACTTGTAAAAAAAACTAGTAATAATTAAATGCAGATATGAATACATGCAGGGGGGGGGGGGGGGGGGGGGTTACTGTAAAAGAACTAACTGGACTGATCACAGGCATTACAGTCTATTGTGTAATTGATGGTGAATGACTAGTGAAGACTCTTCCTCTAGCATCAGGTGATGATCTGTAGAGTCAGCATAGTGTATATTGGGATTTATGGTAATGGCACTCTAATACTATTTTTGGATCATGTTAAGGGAATGTTTGTGGCTGTTCCTGAACAAGAAGTCATGGGTAAAAGGAAGTGGCTACCACTTAGAAAACAAACACAGTGCAAATTCTGGCACTAATGTATACAAAAAAAATATTTAAATATATATATAGCTTTATCATAGAAACCAAAAAGATGGTGTATTGTTCACACAGAGGGTAATGTTTGTGCTGTATTTTGTACTTTTTAGATCACGTGAATTCAAAAGAGGTTATGGGTTAGTAAGAATAACATTTAAAAACATTATTGCTCTGCTGTCGTGTACTTACAAACTTATTTTGCATACAATAAAACACATTTATGTGCCTGTGCGCCATGTTTAGTTCCTGTGTTTGTTTCTTCATCTCTGACATCATTGCTTAGCATTTTAGTGCTGTTAAGTAGAAAACTAGTGAACAACTTGTGGTAGAGAAATATTGGCACTTTTTATTTATTTGAATGATTTTTAAGTTCCAATACTTCTACTTTTATGTCTCCTAATAGGGCCCTGATTTACAAGATATTTTGTTGGCTACAGACAAGTTTAAAACAGAGCATGGAACTCAATAGTTTATATTGAGTCTATTGTGATTACAAATTTTCAACTCCCAATTTTTCTTTTACATATTTTGTATGCACTGTACAAAACTCACTGTGATTTGCTCAATAAATTTGCATACCTACAGTTGAGCTGTTCATTCCATATATGTATACATATGATAGCAGCTCAAACATCCACTTATTATTAATCAGTTTGTAAACGCTCAAAAAAGTGGGGCGACTGAAGACTGGAAAACTGTTGCTAGGTCTGATGACCCACGATGTCAGTTGCAACATTTGGGTGGTATGGTCAAAATTTGCTGAAAGCACCATAAAAACTTGGATCGAGCTTCCTTTGCATCACAAATTTGGGCTGGTGGTGTTGTTGGTTGTGCAGGGGATTGCTTACTGGCACACTTTGGGCTCTTTAATAACTACCAAGAATTGCTTAAATTCCACCTGAGTATTGTTGCTGACCATATGTCTTCCCTCATGATCACACTTTACCCATCTTGTGATTGCTCCTTCCAGCAGGGTGAAGGGCCATGTCTCAAAGCTCAGGTCATCTCAAAGTGAATATTCCAATATGATAGTAAGTTCACTGTAATTGCTTCCACACTAGATTAAAAGATTTGCGTGATGGATGTGCGGCGGACAAATCTGAAGCAGCTGTGTGATGCTATTGTGTCAATCATCTTGTTAAATGTATGCCAGATAAGTAAGGATGTTCTGAAAGCCACAGTTTATCTGCTATATTTTGTAGATAAACTGTATCTGCGGGCTATTAATTCTCCAAAATGTAGGCTCAGGGTTAGAGTAGGCACTTTCACCTCACAGGGTTGAACCATTCCAGTACAGACCTGACAGGAGGGCCACTGTCACTATTTACATTGACTGACTACAGGTTAGTTCTGCCAAAACTTTCAGCTCAGTTTCTCTCAAATTAGATTTTCAGCTGAACTGTCTCAAAGTTTTTCTTAGTTTCTTCTCTGTTGAGTTTTTGGGGGATTTTTTCGAAAGTTTAAGTGATGTCCAAAAACCTTTATTGCTGCATTCATGCAAAGCCCAATAACAATGTTTTTTACATTATAATACACAGGTAAGTTTTACATCTTCCATTGCTTTTTGTTTAGTAACATTAGATAATGTCATGGCCTTTGTGACGCTATCTAACCTTAAACTTTGGGGAAGACAAAAACAAAAAAGTACTTAATTAAAATATCATGAGGAATGACAACTGAGAAGCATGACACGGTAATGGGAAAAATGTGGGGATTCTTGCTGTGTGGGTGACTGAGATGAGGAAGTCAGTCTGAAACAGAGAAAATAAGAAATTTAGCATTACGAGCATTTGTAGAAGGTCATATGCTCCACCAGGGCAAACCCATGTCTTCTGTTCCTCAATGAAACTAACCACAAATATACAAATAAGCAAACTATTAAAAATAAGGCAGCACAGACAAATTCCTCAAGAGTTTCCCAGCTGTTTTGAAAAAGATTGAGCTTGTTAAAAACGAACAGCATCTGTGTGTGTGTGTGTGTGGTATTTAGTTTATCTGAATTTATGATCTACATCTGTTCACCTTGCGTGTTGTTTTAAAAGATTTCAGAGACCTTTGTTAAGAGGAAGTTGCATAGAGGCCTTGTAATGTATGAGAATAAAATCATTTTACAAAATGACGCTCGAGCTTCCTTACGGAAAGTGACGAAATGTCGGAGGAAGGTAAAAGAGGAACTATGTCACTGTTAAATGCCTCAGATAAAGTAAACAACTGCTAAACGTACAACCTTGCACAAATACACACCCACGCACATTTCGTCCTGGATTTTCTGTGGTCAGGATTACATGTGGCCCCACTTCACTTAATTGACCAAAAAAACAAACAAACGTTATGATGTGCTGGGTTTTCTCACAGGGAAGTAGCTCTCTGTGTTTTCACTTCACAGTCAGGATCATGCTATCTTTCTATCTTCCTCCATGTATGAAAACAAAAACAAAAATGGCTAAACCCCAGGATAATTGCTAGAGTAGAGCATCCACTGATAGGGGTTTTGCTGCCACCTACTGCTGACAACTGTTTATCTTGAATGTTGTGCTGCAGTTTCACTTAACAAAATAAGTTAATCACCAATTTCTTAATTTACTCTTAATTTAAAAAAGAAAAGAATATTTTTTATACATTGTAACACTACTTGTGAGGATAAAACGACTCGTAAAGTTGTTGTGTTTTATTTCCTTGTGAGCAAGCTTTTGTTTTCCATGTCCCACGTAATGAAAATAAATGCAACATATTAAAAAATCAAGCTTATCGCACCAGGTCATCTAAAAAATGGAAATTTATAAGTACATTTAAAGTGTATGAAAACTGGAAAAGGGTACAGCAAAATGTAAAGTCTTTAATTGTACTCGTCTCTTGTAAGACGAGGCAAAAATTGTTTTTTTTTTAAAAACATATCTTTGGTGCCTTTTTGGTTATTCCCCTCCTTGGTTCGTTCAGGAGTCAACCACCACAAAGTTTCTAAAAGAAAACATACAACTGGGACTTTTTGTTTCTGTCATTGTAAATAGGGTCACTTTTTGTTGTGCTGAAATTTTTCAGTGTACACGTTGGTTTGCTTACTTTTAGGAAAGTGGTGCTACTGATTTTGCTACACAAAAACAAAGGCATAAATGAACAAAATGTCACGAGTTCGAAAATGTTGAGAAATGAAACAAACCAACGGAGGCCCAGGAGAGTGCAATCAAACAATGAGTTTATTAAAACACACGCAGGAGGAGAAGTATACAGCATCACATCAGCACACCATCTCCTGCTAAAAATACATTTGGCAATAGTTATATAACATCAGGGTTAACGCCCCTTCTTGCGTCGATTACAGATCAAATACATCGATTACAGTAAAAGGTACATCTTAGATGGCTAAAAACAGACACAGAAGTTCTTTTTTCTATAACATCTTTCATACATGGCAATACATTTCAAGTCTAGATGGTCTCTGAGTACTTGTCCTTTTCTTAACTGGTCTTCTGTCATCTGTTACTAAGTAAACTGAAATGCAGTTAGAAGCTAAATGAATTTCGGGCCTTTGGCCTGGCAGGCTTCTGGATTATGTGTGTTGTAAGCGTGTTTGCTGTCTATCCTTCTATGCTCCAAGTCACCTACACAATAGATTGTGAAGACATAACGCTCCACAAAGCTTAAAACCTTCTTTAATAGACTGAGCATCAACACTAAATGAGCACAAACATGCAATGTGTGTAAAATAATCATAGCTGCACCTGTAATAAAAAGGTTAAGGTGATGGCCATAGCTTTAATAAACATCTTTAATGCAATATCAAGGCTGTAGGATATATTATTAATCCAATGTTAATAATGCAGGTTATATTCTAGCAGTAAAATAATTGCTGTATCTCCACATTCCATCTTTTGACATTTTGAAAGAAATCAGTGGCATTATGGACATCGGAACAACCGCTCCGGGGTCCACAGCCCTTATTATTACCTTTACCAACAATGCTCTGGCACACGGAATGAGACAAAAACCACAGGTGACCAGTATCCCTAAAAATGTAGCAATTGAAAGCATAACCGACATAGCCAAACCCTTCCATTGGCCAAACACGGATGACATCCAGCTCTCCAGCGGGTTGTCGATACCTGAGTCCTCATGCATGGTTTTAGACAGTTTTCAGGCCCTCCAGAGCTCGGGTTACCGAGCCATCTGGAGCAGTATTATTGGGGATAAAGGTGCAGCACATGTCTCCAAACATGGCACAGACGCCCCCTTTCTCCACCAACAACATGTCAAGGGCCATTCGATTTTGCACTCCCATCAACGAGGTCGGACCCAATTGTTCTGCGAACCCTTCCATGGCATCCCTAGTAAGGTTAGAGAGTCTCAGCACATTGTAATGTACATAGTTAATGCGATCAACATTCTTATTAGGCGTTACCCAGATGAATATACTTTCAAATCCTGAAGCTACTTGGTCTGCTAGTTTATACTCGTTCGGAACTCCCCTGGGCACCCCTATGGAGTCAATCCAGGTAGGAGAGTTCAGTCTGGGGTCGTACGCATGGGTACCCTGGGTCCCTCTTTTTTGCCAAAATGTGTCTTTTATATTTGGCTGTTAAAGTACGTGTGGTGCGTTGTGGAATGGCTTTTACCTGGTTTCCAATGAGTATGAGTGGAGCTCCCAGCCGCACCATAGCACATGTCCCTTCACTTCCCAGAGGAACATGGACCAAAAGGGTTTTCTGCCCACAATAATAATATAACCCACTTCTTGCCCATGTTCCAATCACTGTGTTTGGGTCACTTACATTGTTTGTGGTTCTTCCCGTGAGTGTGACAGCACACCAGCTTGGGTCAATTTCTCCCAGTATATAGCATTGCCGGTAGATAGACTGTGCTCCCTTTTGTCATATAGACTGTATCCAGTATAGACGTTATCAGCTGTTTCCAGTCTTCATGCCTAGCTTTTAAGCTAAAATAACTGGTTGCTGGCTCTGTAGTTTCACGTTGCATGGAACTGCATGTTCCAGTTACCACAGTTCTTTCACACATTGGCATCAAACCACTGTGGGTATTTTCCAAAAGCTGAACTTTACTATTATTTGTCACTGACACAAGAACCACATCTTTATAAAGTACTTACTTGTAATGTTTTAAATTGGTTTTCAGTCATCGTTCTCCAAACTTTCTGAAGGTCTTTCTAAGTTTTTCTTTGGACATTGGTTACTTTTTCACTCATTTATAGTTCAGGCACAAACCTGACCATTTTTAAAGGAATGCTTTTTGTTTTGTTTCTTTAGCCGCTTAACACAGGCCCACAGTATAAAATATAAACTTAATATTGTTGTGTACAACAGGGTATTGAATTAGGGTGTTATTAGGGTAGTTATTAGGATAGTATTAGGGACATATTAAGAAGAACAAAATATATATTATTGATCATTTTTGAGGATAAGTGCAAAAAGTCAAAATACTATTTTGAGGGGAAAAAAGGCCAAATATGGAGATTACAGCTGTTTCAAGGCAAACTGTCACGGCTGCTGTAGCCTCTACAAAATGCCATGTGTAGATAGTGAGATCATACTTCAGAATTGGTTTTAGTTACAAGGAAATTATTAGCATAGCAAAGACCTGACACGGGAACTGAAAGTTCCATCTGGCCCTTCAGTTGAGCCATTCTGTTCACTAGAAGCCTCAAAAATTTGACCTCAGTGGAAGGGTGAATGTCAAGAAGCTACGTTCAAGGAAAGGAAACAGGAAGAAAAGAATAGGGTATGCCAAATTTCACAAAAACCACAGTGAATGAGTCAAATAGAGCTATTAATCCAAATTTGAAATTTATGGCTGAAATCATCCACAATATGTATGGAAGAGATCTGGAAAACGTGGAGGGCCAAAATTAATTAAATATATACATCATGAAATAATTAACTAAGTGTGTTGTTAATGAATAAAAATCTGTAACAAGCAATTAATTAAATATCAGTAAATTTAATTTAAATATTTAATAAACTGTTTGTTTATTACAAATGCAAAATAATTAATTGCACATTTATTTAATAATGTGTTAATTTATTTCTTTTGGGCACTCGTGTCCCTCAATAGAAGAAAGATAATGCCAATTCTAGAAAAGCATAGCTGGAAAGAAAAACATATGATGACTCACTGTTAGTCGTGGACTGCTCTCCTCATAACCTGGAACTCAACATCCTTGAAGCAGTGGGATCATCTTGACAGAGAAAAGAGTATACCAGCATCCAAAAGAAGAGCTCAAGAAGGCTTGCCTGAGAGTTTAAACTGTATTGGAAAAGAAAAGAAAAGAAAAGAAAAGAAAAGAAAAGAAAAGAAAAGAAAAGAAAAGAAAATTCAGTCTTGTTAAGATTGTATGAACTCAAAATACTGTTAACATCTTTTTCTCCACTTGTTACTTCTACCACCATCTTGTAGAATTCGCCTATAGATTTCAGTTGAGGATTATTCTTACTTATGATATATTTGAAGGGGTCAAAAAACCACGATAAAAAAAAAAAACACGATGTGTTTTTCAAACAACTATGTAAAAATTACATTTAAAAAGTACTAAAGTAATCAGACTCAAAAAGTAAAATATGTCCAGATCAATGGCAAATATTTGTATTTTTTTTTTTTAATGTGGGCTAAATTACTTAAAATACTTCGAATCTCAGTGTTTTTTTTAAAGTGATAAGAAGTTTTATTTAGTCTACTTGTGATTTCTTCCCAATCCCCCATCACCTGCATTTTTGTAGGCGATAAGTCATACAGTAGTAGTGATGGAGAAATATCTTCCAGACTGCATCCATGCAATAACCACCGTCACACCGTGACACATATCTGATGTGCTGCCTCTAATTAGGACTTGCGGATTTTTCCCTCCCTGTTTTCCCTAATGTTCGATGAGCTGACAGGAAGAGAGAGGGAGAGAGGGAGAGATTTTATCAACTAGTTTCGCAAACCACGCATATCTTTAAGCTGACGGAGGCACTTCAGCGAGTCTGAACGAGCCCTGCAGACTGACACCAACATGAGTAAAACATTTCTCCACTTTGACAGCGAAGAAACACGTCACCACGCGCTCCAGGTAGCATATTAAATACTCCGGGAACTTTTGGATTAACTTTCACTTTCCCTGGAGATCTGCACATGAGTAGCCAAAGGGCGCTCCCAAGTTTCTGATGCCAGTAAGATCTACAACCGACCTACAATTCGCAGCTAATCGTCATGTTGGATACGTTTGCCCCGCAGAGCGCCGGTGTGCCCGTCTCCAGCGCGGACCTCCAGCTTAAACTGACGGAAAACAAGAGCGGCCTGGGGATGGAGAACGGCACTGGGAAGAAACTCATAGAGATAACTGGACCGGCTTTATCCAAAAGAAAACTTCTGGTCGGCTTAGACCTGCTCTGCCTCTTTCTTGGTAAGAAGGCCTAGCTAATTGGATTTGTCAGTGTTTAACATAACACTATATTGCTTATTGAGGGGTCTGCATTGCCTTGTACAAGGCCATGTATTCCGCAGCATAACATACTTCAACATTTAACCCTGTGTTATAAGCTGATACAGCCCTGTGTTCATTGTGTTACTGGACTTCCGTGCAGTTGTTTTTTTTTCATTAATTACAACTACACTGGTGCCAGTGTGCATTAGTACAAACTACACTAACCGATATGCTGAATGGGTCTCTGTATTTTTTTAACTGTAGGCTACAACGTAAGAAACTTGTTTTCTCGTGAATGTTTTTATAGCTGAAATCTGCAGTCGATTCAGCAGTGAGTTGATAGACTTCAATCAGCTAATAACATTCTGTTGTCTCGAAAAGGGTTTGTGGATGTTTTTGCACAATTCTGTTAAATTCTTCCAAATAATTCAAGAAATATGGGTATTATCAAAGCGAGTCATTTGTTGTTTGTTTAAATCCATATGTTCTCCTACAGTCTCGAGTCATTGAGGAATTTGTTCATCAGCGACAAAATCCCGTGCACTTGTTATTGCTTTCAATAAGATCACGTCGCCCATATTAAGTGCTGTTCCACTTTGTTTTCATCCCTTCATCAAGAAATCAGTGGGTATTTGGGTACTTATAAACGTGATGATCTTAGAGTCTTCAAAAAATAAGCAGCAAATATAAAAAGGTGAAAAAAGGAGGAAACCAGAAAAGTAAAAGAGACAGAAAGTTCGTTTTCGCCCCTTTCATCTACATGCCACCCCTCTTTTTCTGCTGCTCTTCAGCTCTTTGTGCCAGCTGGTTTGTGCATTGCCCAGGGAATTGTGCAGTTTCCATGACAACATACAGTTCTCAGGGTAGAGTCAGGCCAGGGGGAATTCAATAAATAATGTACGATCCATGACTATCACATGTGTGTGTACACATACATGATCACGACTCTACTTGTTGACCCTAGCTCATAGTGGTATTGGTGGTGGGAGAGGGGTTATGTAATGCTGGCTGACTGGAGCAAGCTGGACAGAGAAGTAGCCTGTAAACAGATTGGATCTGTGCAGAAGGGTGGAGGCCCTGCGAGAAGTCTCTGTTTCTCTCTTTCTTTGTCTGTTTTGATGTCTGTTCCCCACCCTTGTCTTTTCTGTGTGTGCGTGCAGGCATGCAAACAGGAGGCAGAGAAGGAGAGAGGACATGAGAGACAAACAGAGACAGTGTGAGGCTGGTTCTGGCTCGGGTCTATTGGCGCTTTTACGCTTTGTTTTGTTGGGAAGAGCTCAACTGGAGTCACAAACAACCCCCCCTTTCTCTCCTCATCAACAGAAATGCATACACTTAGACACAAATACACACATGCGCAGCCAAACTGGGTCTTTTACTGAGCGCTGCCTTGCTCCGCTCTTCCACTCTCAGTGGATTCAGCTTTTATTCAGTAAGGAAACTGGAGCTTTCGGCTGTTCTCTGAGTTTCTTTGGTCCCAGTGGAGGAGTGTTACGACCCCGACATTCCTAATGGTTGTTCTCCAAAGAAAAAGTTGGATTTCCTTTTTTCTGTAACCGTCTTACTTTCCCAAACTTTTTTTCCTTTCTCAAAATCCCTATTCATCTGTCTTCTATGTAGCTTTAAATTTATGTTTTGATTATATTATTTTTGTCTTTCATTAACAATGTCTCTTCTTGGTTAACCTGAGATGAGAACTTACTCCTCTTTTCTCCTCCCATGTATCACTTTCAAAGAATACTTTCACCCAGAGGGAAACTGGGGATTTAAAATACTTAATTTTGGTCTAATTCTATTTTTCTCCCTTTTCTTCCTCCCACTCAGCTTCCATCCCTTTATTTGCATGTGAGCTAAAGGCACTGAGTCCTTACAGAAGAGGCTTCATTTGTGGGGATCCCAGCATCACGTATCCTTACCTGCACAGAGAAGCCATACCAGATGAATTACTCATCACAGGTGGCATCATCATCACCGGCCTCACTGTGAGTATTCATCATCTTCATCATTCCTGTCGCATCAGTCACCCCATTGTCATTTATTGTACAACAACATGTAATCTTGCGATTCTCACGTTGCATCTGAATCTAGATCGCCCTCGGCGAGTGTTATCGGGTGCGTTTCCACGGTGTCAGCTCGAAGGCCTTTGTGAGGAACGTATATGTTTCGTGCCTGTACAAGGAGCTGGGGTGCTTCCTGTTTGGATGTTGTGTTGGCCAATCACTGACCAACATGGCCAAGCTCAGCGTGGGACGGCTGCGACCGCACTTCCTGTCAGTGTGCGGCATTACCTATGCATCACTCAACTGCACACCTGGGACCTACATTGAAACAGTGACTTGTCGCCAGCCTGACCACCAGTTAGAGGAGGAAGCCAGGTGTGTGTCTGCATTCATGAATTTGTGCTTTTAATGTCGTATTGAAATTTGCAATTCTAAATACTTCTCCACTTTTTCAGGAAGTCCTTTTTCTCGGGCCATGCTTCTTTTGCAATGTTCACAATGCTCTACTTAGCTGTGAGTATCTCTATTTATTAGTCACTTTTTCAAAAATGTTTCTCTTCCTCTATCTCTCTCTCTTTTTCTCTCCCACACACCACACATTCATACTGGCAAAGAAAATTGACTGTCTCTCCAATTTCCAATTACCATCACTCTGTAAAATGCTGAGAGAGAATGAATGAAACAGGGACTCATCCCCAGTCCAGTTAGCATCAAAGAGCGAGAGAATAAGAGATGAGGGAATGGAGGGAGATACGGCACAAACAGAGACTGCTTTGTTCTGCTTTGGGAGGAGTGTGACCTCGTCTCACTGTGCTGCTCTATTGTACAAGTGTGTGTGTGTGTGTGTGTGTGTGTGTGTGTGTGTGTGTGTGTGTGTGTGTGTGTGTGTGTGTGTGCGTGCGTGTGCGTGTGTGTGTGTGTGAATATGTGTACTCATTTTTATGCAGACGTAAATGGTGCATCAGCAGAAATTCAAGTATTTTTACAGCTAACAAGCTCAGCGTAAAGAAAATATAACATGATTGTTCATGATTGATCTTAAATGTTCTATAGTGTCCTATAGAACTTTACATATTTATATTACATGCAAAGAGAGCGTATTTCACTATTAACCTTTGGTGGGAAGATTTGGACCTGGCTTAGACAAAGTCTGAGTCAACAAACTGTAAAGTTTTCAGCTTACAACAGCATTTTAAGGAGGGTTTACCCACTTTAAAGTGAAACAGATGCACAGGAATCACTTTTACTGCTGTTGCTGCTGTTATATAAAACAGTGTTTCACAGCTTTCAGTGACTAAAGCACAGAGGGGTCATTGCGACATCTATTATTTCAGGAGCACACATCTGGATCTTTAGCTACCCGACTTTGTTCTCTCACAGTGTCACTAGCACCACTTTATTTTAAGAGGGAAATTATTATTCATAATTTTTTTTAAAAAAAATCTTTTTTAAACTTAGGAACTCACTGCCTAATTCATAAGTGGAACTGAAGGCACAGTTGTGCACTTTCAGTCTTTTCTTTGTCCTGACTTTGTCTTCTTTTGACTTTCTATGGTACCTTTTTTGGTGGGAGTGGGGGGTTGATAATTTAATGTGATTTTCATGCATCTCTCTGAGCAAATGAACACTAGGGTGCCAAAAGTGGAAGCCACTTTGTTAGATGACAATGAGAGCCGACTCACAACAGTCTCTCGTCACAATATCGGGTGTTTTATGATGTGAGTGGCGCGTTGGCTGTGACACACCTGTGACAGTAGATCAGGAATAATTTCAGAATAATTTTTGCTGCTCGTGTGTCCATAAAACAACACTTAACTGTTAATTTACCATTAAACAATAACAAGATTATTTGCCTCCTGTTGTATTGAAAGTTATCGTGAAAGCTTTAACAGTGCACTGGTGAAAAAGAGGGGAGATGGATAAAAAGTCAAGTTAAAATGGTTATAAAGTGCCTTAAGAGAGTAATTCCCAGCCATGTTCCCAAGAAGGGGCACAAGTATCACCGGTGGTATTTCTTTAGTATCTAAGTTTTCAGCTAACAGAGCTCAACTAAATCAAAAAAATGAAATAACCATTAAATTAAAGAACTGCACCCATACAAGTCTGAACAGTAAACTTAAGTAAGACTAAGCAGTAGAGAAAAAGATGAATGCATAAATGATTAAAGCTGGTGAGGAAACCTACACAGAAGTACATCATTAGCTCGTTGACACTGTTAACTAATAGTAAACCAAATGCTGCCTAAGCATAACGGATAAACACTTTAAATAGCTAGTTAATCTTATGAATAAAATTATTACTCATTATTTAGCTAAAATATGGCTAACTCCTTGAATCGCTACCTTATCGTGGTGGAGGGGTTTGTGTGTCCCAGGGATCCCAGGGGCTATGTTGTCTGGGGGCTTTTGCCCCCTGGTAGGGTCTCCCATGGCAAACTGGTCCTGGGTGAGGGACCAGACAAAGAGCGATTCAGAAGACCCCCATGAAAAGAATATCGAGGGAACAGTTTACCCTGCCCGGGATAGGGTTACCGGGGCCCCGCCCTGGAGCCAGGCCCGGGGAGGGTGCCCGAGGGCGAGCGTCTGGTGGCCGGGCCTTAGTCCATGGGGCCCGGCCGGGCACAGCCCGAAGAGGAGACATGGGCCCATCCTCCCGCAGGCCCACCACCCGCAGGAGGCGCCATAGGGGTCGGGTGCATTGTGAGCCGGGTGGCGGCCAGGAGCGGAGGCCCTGGCGGACCGACCCCCGGCTGCCAAGACTGGCAATAGGGACATGGAATGTCACCTCTCTGGTGGGGAAGGAGCCTGAGTTGGTGCGTGAGGTTGAGAGGTACCGGCTAGATATAGTTGGGCTCACCTCTACGCATTGTCTGGGCTCTGGAACCAGTCTCCTGGAGAGGGGCTGGACTCTGTCTCAGTCTGGAGTTGCCCCTGGTGAGAGGCGGCGGGCTGGGGTGGGTATTCTTATATCCCCTCGGCTTGCTGCCGGTACGTTGGGGTTTTTCCCGGTGGACGAGAGGGTTTGTTCCCTGCGCCTTAGGGTCGGGGAACGGGTCCTGACTGTCATCTGCGCTTATGCGCCGAGTGGCAGTTCGGAGTACCCAGCCTTCTTAGAGTCCCTGGGGGGGGTGCTGGAAGGTGCTCCACCTGGAGACTCTGTTGTCCTGCTGGGAGACTTCAATGCTCACGTGGGTAACGACAGCGAGACCTGGAGGGGCGTGATTGGGAGGAACGGCCTCCCTGATCTGAACCCGAGCGGTGCTTTGTTATTGGACTTCTGTGCTAATCACAGTTTGGCCATAACGAACACCCTGTTCGAACATAAGAGTGTCCATAAGTGCACGTGGCACCAGGATGCTCTAGGCCGTAGGTCGATGATCGATTTTGTAATCGTATCACCAGACCTGCGACCATATGTTCTGGACACTCGGGTAAAGAGAGGGGCTGAGCTGTCAACTGATCACCACCTGGTGGTGAGTTGGATCAGGTGGCGGGGGAGGACGCTGGACAGACCTGGTGCACCTAAACGCGTAGTGAGGGTGTGCTGGGAACGTCTAGCAGAGGCCCCAGTCCGCGAGATCTTCAACGCACACCTCCGGCAGAGCTTCAACAACATTCCGAGGGAGACTGGGGACATTGAGTCCGAATGGACCATGTTCAGCGTCTCCATTGCCGAAGCTGCTGCATTGAGCTGCGGCCGCAAGGTGGTTGGTGCCTGCCGTGGTGGTAATCCCCGAACCAAATGGTGGACACCAGAGGTGAAGGGAGCCACCAGGCTGAAGAAGGAGGCCTATCGGGCTTGGTTAGCCTGTGGGACTCCGGAGGCAGCCGACAGGTATCGACAGGCCAAGCGGAATGCGGCTCGGGCAGTGGCTGAAGCAAAAACTCGGGTGTGGGAGGAGTTCGGAGAGGCCATGGAAAAAGACTTTCGGACTGCCTCGAAGAGATTCTGGCAAACCGTCAGGCGTCTCAGGAGGGGAAAGCGGTGCTCTACCTGCACTGTGTATAGTGCTGGCGGAGCGCTGTTGACGTCGACTGAGAAAATTGTCGGGCGGTGGAAGGAATACTTCGAGGACCTCCTTAATCCCACTGACACGTCTTCCGGGGAGGAAGCAGAGTCTGGGGATGAGGGGTGTGACCCACCGATTTCCGGGGGCGAGGTCACTGAGGCAGTTAAACAACTCCTTGGTGGCAGAGCCCCTGGTGTCGATGAGGTCCGCCCCGAGTTCCTGAAGGCTCTGGACGTTGTAGGGCTGTCTTGGTTGACACGTCTCTGCAATGTTGCGTGGAGATCAGGGGCAGTACCTGTGGACTGGCAGACCGGGGTGGTGGTCCCCATCTTCAAGAAGGGGGACCGGAGGGTGTGTTCCAACTACAGGGGGATCACACTCCTCAGCCTCCCCGGGAAAGTCTATGCCAGGGTGCTGGAGAGGAGGGTTCGTCCGCTAGTCGAACCTCGGATACAGGAGGAACAATGCGGTTTTCGTCCTGGTCGCGGAACACTGGACCAGCTCTTTGTCCTCTCGAGGATACTTGAGGGTGCATGGGAGTTTGCCCAACCAGTCTACATGTGTTTTGTGGACTTGGAGAAGGCATTCGACCGTGTCCCTCGGGGCGTCCTGTGGGAGGTGTTGCGCGAGTATGGGGTGTCTGGCCCATTGCTACGGGCCATTCAATCCCTATACAACCGTTGCAAGAGCTTGGTTCGCATTGCCGGCAATAAGTCGGACTCGTTCCCGGTGGGTGATGGGCTCCGCCAAGGCTGCCCTTTGTCTCCGGTTCTGTTCATAATTTTTATGGACAGGATTTCTAGGCGCAGCCAAGTGGCGGAGGGCTTTCGCTTTGGTGGCCTCAGAATCTCATCTCTGATTTTTGCGGATGATGTGGTTCTGTTGGCTTCATCGGGTGAGGGCCTCCAGCTCGCACTGGAGCGGTTCGCAGCCGAGTGTAACGCAGCGGGAATGAGGATCAGCACCTCCAAATCTGAGGCCATGGTTCTCAGCCGGAAAAGGGTGGAGTGCCCACTCCGGGTCGGGGATGAGTTCCTGCCCCAAGTGGAGGAGTTCAAGTATCTCGGGGTCTTGTTCGCGAGTGATGGGAGAAGGGAGCTGGAGATCGACAGACGGATTGGGGCTGCGGCTGCAGTAATGCGGACGCTGCACCGGTCAGTCGTGGTGAAGAGGGAGCTGAGTGTAAAAGCGAAGCTCTCAATTTACCGGTCGATCTACGTCCCTACCCTCACCTATGGCCACGAGCTGTGGGTAGTGACCGAAAGAACGAGATCGCGGATACAAGCGGCGGAAATGAGCTTCCTCCGAAGGGTGGCTGGCCTCTCCCTTAGAGATAGGGTGAGAAGTTCGGCCATCCGGGAGGGGCTTAGAGTAGAGCAGCTGCTCCTCCACATCGAAAGGAGCCAGCTGAGGTGGTTCGGGCATCTGGCAAGGATGCCCCCTGGGCGCCTCCTGGGCGAGGTGTTCCAGGCATGTCCCACCGGGAGGAGGCCCCGGGGCAGACCCAGGACACGCTGGAGAGATTATATCTCTCGGCTGGCCTGGGAACGCCTTGGTATTCCCCCGGACAAGCTGGAGGAGGTGGCTGGGGAGAGGGAGGTCTGGACCTCTTTGCTTAGGCTGCTACCCCCGCGACCCGACCTCGGATAAGCGGATGAAGATGGATGGATGGATGGATGGCTAACAGTTAAATTGTTCATCAAGAGTTCAAACACAAATGCTAGCAAAATATTATAGATAAAATGTTGAACTTGGTCACCAAGACTCAAGAAAGTAATGCATACAAAGGTAGTAGTTGATGAATGCTTACATTATAAATATATATATTTATGAATATCTATGAATAGTCTTTTGCCATGTTTCTGCCATTTCGGGATTTCTTTCTAATATTGCAGGGTCTTTACCCTTTATGTACGATATAAAGCACTTTGAGGTATTGTGGACTGGAGCTATATAAATAAAACTGAATTGAATTGAATTAACTATCCATAACTGATAAGTCCAGAAACAGGTGTTGAGTACTCTCAAAGATGCTTCAGATTCTATAACCGCCTATAACCTTCATATGCAATGTTTAATCATTTGTAGTATCAAAATTAAATATATTTGTCATTACCACACCACTCACATTTATGAAACCTCTCTCACAAAAAAACAAAAACATATCTTAACCCATCTCAGAAACCACTTATCCAATCACCATCCACCATAGCCCTTACCTTCTGGTGGAAGCTGTAATTCCCTGACCGTCAACACAAAGAGAGAACTTTTGTTCCCCCTCCCCACTGTAATCCGTAGCTTTAGCCACAATTATCTCTTCACTTGTAAACGTCTTGTATCTGTAATGTATTGCTCAGCGCATTTAATATTGTTTTTGTTTCTGTAATATAGTTTTACCTGCAGGCACGGCTGACGTGGCGTGGAGCTCGGCTGCTGAGACCCATGCTGCAGTTTTTCTTGATTATGCTGGCAATCTACACAGGCCTGACCCGTATCTCAGACTACAGGCACCACCCGTCTGATGTATTAACAGGCTACATACAGGGAGCTCTCACTGCCTACTGGGTGGTCAGTATAACTTGCCTGCTTGTCTTTGTGCATCAATGCGTGTCCACATGTCAAAGTCTGCTTAATCCTCAAGTTGGGCATGTGTTTATATTTCTCCCAGGCCTTCCACATCTCGGCTATGTTTAAAAGCTCCAGTTCAGATCTCTCTCCGACCGAGACCCCTGACAGCCCCCTGTCACCCCACCATACTGTTTGCTAAACCTCATTCCCACTTACCGCTGCATCTGCCTGCATCCACCTGCATCCACCTGCTGCCTGAAGACTGATTTGGACAGACAAGAGATCTGAAGAATGCAAGACCATTTCCTGTGAAATCAAACTACAAACCTCAGTATTTTGACAGAGTGAGGGGAGAAAAGGAAAGCAGACCTTATGAAATACTGTCAAAGCAAGCAGTCAACATTTTGTCCTTGAAACTGACATTAGCTTCACATGTAACACTTACCTGTGAGATGAGACTACAAACAAGACTGAACGCAGAATCACTATCACTCCACATATCACTTGTAAATATATAGTTTTTTTTTACAATTCAAAAACTGTAAAAGCACTTTTTTATGTCCATGATAGTGTTAATAATTAGCACTCTACAATGACTTAGTATGTAGCATGTAAAATATTTCATACAAAAGTTAATTATTTTGTGTAGTTTATTTATCCACCCACTGAATGTTGTTGAAGGAAAGCACAAATAGCAAAAAAGCAATTCATTTAAAAGGTTTGCATCGGGTGTTTTCATTGGATGCATCCGTCCATCTCTGTGTTATGTAAGTGAGAGGACTCCTAACAGGATCTTTGTTTATGGAAGAGGATGGATGCCACTAGTTCTCAGACATTATGAAGTTATGCATGCTTGTAGATAACAGATCATTAAAAATAAAAGTTTTTTTTTAGTTGTTTAAATTTCATTGTAATGTATGTAATTAAAGGGTTTGACCACTTGGGGGCACTACTGCAAGCGTGTAAAACAGCTTTCACATGTTTACATAAGCAGACAGAGAACATGTCATCTCTCATTTGGACTAAAGCGTCTCTGTCCACCTGAGAATTCCAACATTTTTTCTCTTTTCGCTTTGATTTGGTCTCCCCAGACTCCACGGGTAAGTTTCTAATTTTTCAGAAAGTCACTAACTTTGTCTTCTTGCTGTTTGGTGCTGGCCAGGTGGCACGGGGTAGATTTATCAAAGCTTGCCTAAAACAGCAGCCTGCTGCGACTGAAACAAGATTAAAGAGAACCCGGATCAAAACAGTAGAGTTATTAGCTGTAAAAATCAAAACAATGAGCCAAAGATGTTCAATTAGCACTGTGCAAATGAGCTGGAAAGTGGGCGATAATTCTCTGCTGTTTTGTCATAACAAGCAACACTTTACATTACACTGTGTCATTTGATCTGTTTCGGGGCTAATCCAGAAATATTGATTAGTGGAGCTTTAAGCAGATAGCACAAGAAAGCAAACAGCATCATTCACATTTATTATATGGACTGCTTTTTTTGTCTATATGTTTTTGTGATGAACCCATGCAACTGCAGTTCATTTAGTATTGAATTCATTTCATCACACTTCTCTTCTTATATTCGTCATCTTTGGGAGAATCCAAAACCTTATTTAGGGAAATGTAAAAGTGTTATCAACTTTTCTTTAAAATATCAAAATTAAAAGCAATCACTGTGCCGCTAAATAGTTCCTGACAGAATGACATTGCACTATTATTAATGCATGGATGTGTCCAAAGCATTTAAATTTTGCAACGGGATTGACTTTGAGCTCATTCTCATTACTGTCTATTTTGGGGAAATCTCTCTTATCATTCGAATTTGTTGCTTTGCATGTAATATCTTAATTAGATGTAAGATCGATGCATTAAGGTTCAATATTTCCCTATAAAATAACATATTAATTTAAAACACCAATGGCAGTCACCTTAGACTACATTGCTTCTTAGACACGAACATTTCTCACTCTCCTCACATCACATACCAAGCACACCCTCCCAACTTGTTGGTCTATTAAAGCTGCAGAATTTTCCATCTCTCCCTCTGATCTGTCAATGAGGTGGCTGCACTGAATTGCTTCCTGCTGTGTCGACCTCTCCACTGCCTCAGCATTCACCTGTAGACTCCAGGGGGCATGTTTACTCATCATTCCCCAATTCCTATATGTACCATATCTGCTGGGTTAGATGAGCTCAGAGTCTAGACTACAAACTCTAACAATGTTCTGTTGGTGTAATAAGCCAGTGGTCTGATTGAACTGTAATTTTTTTTTAAAATCATTCTGGCTGCAGTAGTAGACAGCTCTAACTCATCTGCAAGTTGACACATTTACATTTACACATGCACGAACAGAAACACAAACAGGAACCTTTTTTTTCACGTTTACTTGAACTTCAATAGCAATACAAGACAATCAGAACACTTGAGGCGATATGTACAAGGATCTCGGGGGGAGTTGCAGAAAAGTTCTGAGGTTTTACATGATCTCTGGCTCTGCAGTCAAAAGTTCCATCACCTACAGTCAGTGGCAGGTCGGGGCGCAGAGGTTTTGGTCTTGATGTGAAATAGGATTGGTCAAGAGTTCAAAATCAGTAGGAGGGGATGTGTTTAAGAGGCCCTCCAGTTGGTATAGATAAAATGCTTCACTGTGATACATTAATTATACAAGAATGATGTATATACACACACCCTTTCTCCCGCTTCCTCTCTCAGACACGCATACACACAAACACTCCCTTGCGCACACCCGTGCTCATCAAGCTACGCGCACACTCGTACGTCACGCACACTTCAGCACTTCCTCCTACAGTATGTAGCCTTGTAAAGCCACTATAAAGTCATGCACATGTTCTTTGAAAAGATTTTTTGGCAACACACAAGTGCTTCTTTGACACACTGCTTGCTTGCTACAGGGAGGGGCAACACCCAGCCGATGAAGCAATAGAAACTTAGACGACAGGCCAATAAGGATAAGCACCGATGAGATGGGAAGACACAGCAGGGTTTAGGGAAAGAGAGAAGAGAGAGGGGAATAGGAGGAAGAGTTATCAATGGATCACAGTCATACAAAAGTAACAAAACATGGAAAGGGGGGAAGTCTCGTGGTGATCGGGAGATAGAAGCAGGGAGGAGCCATCACTTTCATAGGCATCACTGTTAATCATCCATCATCATTAACCTTTTCATTAACATAATCATAATCGTTTCCATCAGCTTGATCGTCATTATGTGTTGTTATTATCACCATCTTCCTCCTCCTCCCTGATTTCTATGCCCCAATCACCACCGCCCTAGTCACAGGCTCGTCACCCGCTGCATCTGTCCATCATCTCCTTCAGAGGAGGGCTCTGGCGTGTACCCTGCCTCTCCATTGGATGCCATCGGTGGTGGCTGGTAGAAGGTCTGGAGGTGGTTAGGCCGAGGGCCCAGCGGGGGTCGCCCGAGGCTGTACGGCAGCTCCAGAGATGGCCGCTGAGGCTGACCTGTGGGGCTGACTTCTTCTGGACCTTCGGGGCTGCTGTCTGGGTACGAGAGGGTCGGGGGGGAGTTGCGGGTGTAGAAGCGAGGAGGGGAGCTGCTCCGGCTGTACACCTGCGGGGAATGGCGGGAATAGAGGTTGTTGGGAGGGGAGTTACTTTCTCGTGGAGCGAATATATTTGTCGGCGGAGAGCTTCGGGGGAAGATACTAAGCGGCGGTGAGCGGCGGTCTCCAGGGTAGAGAGGGGAGGGGTTTGAATCTCGGGCGTAGATAGGTGAAGAGTCAGCATCAAGGTCGAGATCTGGGGTCAAGGGCAGAGAGAAGCTGTCAGAATCTTCTCGCTCACCATACCGAAGAGACCCTCTGTCTTTCCCTCTTTTCCTCCCATCTGGACCTCCATCTTTGCTCTCAAACAGGAAGGATTCCTCCCTGTCTACATCCATCCCTCCTCTCCACACGTCAAGCACTCTGTCCTTCTGTTTCTCGCTTTCTCGTTCGATCCCTGCTCTCCAACCATCTCTGTCCTTTAAAAATAGGGATTCGTCTTTCTCTCTCTCTATTCCACCTCTCCATCCATCCATCCCAAAATCTTTCTTTTGAGTTATAAAAGTCTCTTCCCGCTCTGTCTCCGCTCCTCGCCACACCTCCACCCTTCCATCTCTCCTCTCCAGCATATGAGACTCCTCCCTCCCTCTGTCAATCCCGCCTCTCCATTTGTCCATCTCTCCATCTCTCTTCTGAGAGGTAAAAGATTCATCTCTCCCCATCTCTCCTCCACTCCTCCAATCATCCATCATTCCATCTCTTTTTAATAGAAACGTCTCATCCTTCTCTCTGTCCTGGCCGCCTCTCCATGTCTCTACACCTGCCTCCCTCTGTTTCATCAGCAGTGGCTCCTCCAGGGCCTTGTACAGGGGCTCTGAGTCCTGTGGTGGAGGTGGAGGAGGAGGTGGGAGGGGCCTGTCGCGATAACGATCCCGGTCTCGCTCTCTTTCTTTCTCCCTGTCTCTGTCCGTCCCTCCACTTGACTCTGCAGTGCTGCGGTGGCGGGACAGAGTACCAGGCGTGCGGCTGAGAGTGGAATAAGGTCGTGCTTGTACATCAGGGGGACGCGCTTGCTGTCTTTCCTGAAGCCCACGGCGTCCCAGAGTACCTTGCAGCTGTGAGTGGTCCCCATCTTTAAGCAGCTCACGGGACTCAGAATCCCCAGAAATGCGCGCGTGTGACCAGCCGTCTTGTAAGCGAGGCGTTGTGGTATGATCTTGTCCACGTGTCGTGGAATGTGTCTCAGTGTCTTGTGTGAGGTGCCTTGTTTGTGACCAGCCCTCTTGTGCGTTATGCCGTGTGCTTGGCTGCAAGGAGGTAGCCCATCCCTCTTGTGGCGGCTGTGCGTGTCGCGTTAACGTGGCAGTGTGAGTGAGAGCCGGCCTGTCGTGGTGGTGCGGCCTCGCCAAGCTGCCGTAGCGCTCAGGAGGAACAGGCATGGGAACTGAAGGCCTCAGGTTGCTCTGTACCAGCTCTGAAATAATCATCTTCTCTAGTGCTGCTGCATCGGACAGATTACGACGCATCCCAGCACCACCGCTCAGATCTGCTCCCCCGTGCGGTGTCAGGAGCCCCGGGGAGATGTCGTCCCCTCCCATTCCAACTCCTCCGTCCCTCAGAAGGTCAGTGCTGCCCACTACTCCAGCTCGGGACCCAGGAGTCGTCCCTAAACCGTGCAGGGTGAAGGTGTTGGGGGTGTAGCCTCCATTGAGACACACACTGTCCAACCCACAAGACTCCTGGCTTTGTGAAACGCCACCCTCTGTTAGGAGAAAAAAGAAAATGCCAGTCACAAAAAGCCAAGGAACCCATAAGAACTTTAGCATTAAATATATATGAATGACCAAATGAATGAATGGGCAGCGTTTGGTGTTCCTGCTGAGAGTGTTTTGGATATTAATATTTCTGAATGAAATGTTTGGTTATGTAGCCACATGGAGAAATGTGCTTTATGTCTTTATGGTCTGTGCATTGTGACTGTGTGCAAACATTTCACAGATAGTCTATGAATTGAAGCACAGTGCACAAGGGAGTGGCGCTCAATGATTCAAGTGAGCACAAGAGGGAAGAGCTCATACTCTGCTTGTTTCTGAAGGTTCCTACTGGTCCATGTTAAGACAGAAAGACAGAGAGGAAAAGTATCAAAAAAGAAACAATTATTTCAAGTCGAACAACTAAAGCAGAATTAAACAAACTCAAACAAATCCAAGCATCCATACTGTACAAAAACAGACAACACTGTACTGTGCAAAAGCTTTAGGCTATTAAAAGCTAAACAAACAAAATTTTTGCTTGTATAAATGGCTACTGTATATAATAGTGGTCTAACAGTCACTCAGTATTCAGCATAGCCTAGAGCTTTGCAGGGTTTTGTGCATATACATAAATAAGAGAATGGTAAAAGATAATAATAAGAGAAGAAAAGAATAGCCAGAGAAGCAGGGAGTATAGAGAACTGTATTAGGATGTACCTGTGGAGGTAAAGGGTTGATTATATCCCTGGGCCAGCACTGTGTCATATGGAGAGGCTCCAGCATGAGTCTGCAGCACTTGGTTAGTAAGAAAATGGTTCCCCAAAGCAGCTGATGATAAAGAGGGAGAAAATAAATGGCACATTCTTTGTCTGCAGAGCCAGCATATCTGAGCTATAAACTCTTGTACCTCGGTTAAGAGTAGGTGTATTATTAACATCCGCTGCAATGAAAGACGACTCAGTCTGCCTGCGAACGGTGTCATTCCACATCCTTCTGATACGACTCTGAAACAGACATATTACAGAAGTTCAAACCTGGCTCAGACACAAAGAAGGAGACTAAGAGGCACAGAGTGCTTCAGCATACCTGTCTGTTAGCCGTGGCCCTGCGACTCTGGCTGCTGGTGTAGCGGCTGTTGGATCTAAGGGCGGCACCCTTTACCGAGTCTGGAGAGCTGGACGAGGAAGTTGCGCAGCACTGCGAAAGACGCAGGCAACGGCCATAATCCTTCTGACCCTAAAACATTATTTAGTCATGTAGAAGACGGCTTTCTTCAAATAAATTATGCCACTGACAGACACCTGCAGTTATTTAATGATTCATGCTCACTGACACTGACCTTCCTGGCGAGGCTGCAGTGCAGTATGCTGATAAGAAGAGCCTGGGCAGTGTTGAGGGACGAGAAGAGGTAAGCCAGGAGGAGAGATGGAGCAGATAGGAACATGAGGCCTGAAGACCAAGTGACGCTCTGCAGGAAGAGCAGTGTCAGGGAGCCAACTGCCCATGCCCTGCAGACACCAAAGCAAAGACATATTTTACTTTTCTGATGAGCAATTTAAAACATAGGTTTTCACTTGCCTCACGTTGAAAATGAATAAAATTCAACTGTGCCTCTATTTCACAGGGCAGCTAAATTATTAACACAAAGAGGAGGAAGGAGCATGTAACAGCACTGAGGTTTGTAAAGCCAAATGTATCTGACAGCCCCCATCAGCAACAGGAACTGTGAAAGAAAGCTGTGACAGATGTGGGCTGCACTACCTTGAACATGCTCGACATTACTCACATACACACTCGCTGACTTTTTCTCTTTTGTTGAATGAATGCTTTTTCTTCCCTCTATTTGTCATTTTTGCAGCAATGCTAAGGTCTGACCTTTACTCACTCAAAAGGACGCAGAGTCTACATAGGTCATGCTGCTATTCAAGACTGCTGCAGTGCATTTAATTCGGGTTTTTAAAGGCTACAGTTGCTGCACTTCTTCTTTCAGTTCTCTTACCTTTATTAAATGATATTAATGAAATTTCATTCAACATTAATAATAACAAATGCACTCGAAAGATGTTTAATAAAACGGACTCACAATCAATTCATGCTTTGCACAATGACACATAATAATTCGGCACGAGAGACTCTTACTAACCTCAGGTTGTCATGGCGACTGGAGTCTGGCTTCAAAGCAGCGGTGCTGTGCATCTTATGTAAGGTCATCACCAACACAATGAGGTTTAACTGATGGCAAAAGAGGAAGATCAAACACAGTCAAATATATGCTCATTAAAACAAAATTACTGATCATGACGCTATGACACAGTCAAACAGGAAACGGTTGGCATTTCTAACACGAGATGAAATCTCACCGTAATGATGACAGCAACAGGTCCGAGGAAACTCCAGATGAAGTAATTGTCTGTGCGTAGCCAGCATCTGCAAATATATACAAACAAAACAACGAATTACAGGAAAATAGGAATCTTAAGAAAAACAAATTAATAAGCAGGAGATGACAAAACAACGGAGTAACTGTCCCCATGCAAGCTTCCAAGAATGTGGAGTCAAAGCCACACACAGCAAACACACCCACAGACCAGTCATCTTACGCAGTTTTCGAGCCGTAGCCTCTAAAGTCGATGGCTGCGGACACGGCCACCACCAGCCCAGGAACAGAGTATCCACACAGGTAGAAATACTTCCTCCTGGAGTTCCGCCCCTCGAACACCTCCCGCTGGAGCAGGTACAGTTCCACTCCTTCCAGACACAACCAACAAAACACAGAGAGCAGCGAAAAGTGCAACAGGCCGGCGGTGATGGAGCAGAGAACCTGAAAAATCAGGAGGCAGCCAAAAAGTGATTTATTACTATTGAGTTATTATGTCAAGCTTTTAAAATTATTATCTAGATCAAGACGCACTTCTTTAAAATGCTATTGTTTTCTAGTCCAATATCATCATAAAAAGAAATAAAACACTAACAGTGTACTGAGTCTTGTTGGCACCAACAAGGAAAAGAACTTCAGTGATGAGCAGGTTAGCCCACAGGTTACAGTGAATGGTGCTGTGGTCTGTATGCCAGGGCGCCCCCTGGCAGCACAGTGTGGTAAGGCAGGTCGCCAAGCACACCAATGCTACCGAGATGCCAACCCAGGAAACCACATAGACAAAAAGCTCTTCCACACCAGCTCCGAACTGACAAAGAAAAGCAGACATGAAAGAAAGTGTAAGACATTCATAGATATTTATCTTGATGCCCATTTGTTTGTGGGCATATCACATGCTGAAAACTGCTGTGTTTCTATCCTTGTTCCACATAACATTTATTTAAAGGAATGCAATCATACCAAACAGAGTGAGCATCTTACTGAGAACACAAAATTTAATTTCATGGCAGAAAAAATATTCTGCTACATGTATCACTCTCTCTTTTACAGCCACAAATCCAAATTATCACCCACTTTGCACTTGATTTTTAAACAACATTTCAGAGAGAACAGCAGGGGTGAACTCCAACTGTGCAACCACAAATGGGCGCCGTGGCGGGCGGGGGGAATCGACAAGTTCCTGGTGGGTGAGGATGGAACAAGTTTTTTTTTTATTCAACTTTAAAGTCTGTCAGCTGTTCATCTCAAAATCTGACTTTTAAGATCTTAGTCTGACCACACAAGCAAATGCATGTAAAATTACAAGAAAAAACGTGACTGTTTTCAGTGGTACGTCCATACTGGCATAATAGTTGCCAAATTAAACATATTGAAAATACATTCTGTGCTCAAACGGTGCGAATGCACAATGGCAATATGGCGAACAGTAGCTTCCACGAATTAAATGCTGCTATGTGTCAGCGTGTGTTACTTACAGCAGGTTGCTGGTATGTCATGAGGACAGCATAGCTGGACAGATGGTTGCAGGCGCAAGTAGTGTGTGTGTTGTTTGTGTGTAACAGGCGGCAGCCCTGTGTAGACCACCTGCCATTCCCAGAAACCCCTGATGCGTTCCAAAAAGAGCAATTGGGACCAAAGTGGTTCTCCAGCTGAGGAAACAAAGGCATCAATAAACAGTATGTTCAACACAGCAATTATGCAAAGTGTTACAAATTTGTTCATTTCAATGTGACTTTTACGCTGAACAGAGTTAAGAGACCTGCAGGTGCCTAAGAGTGAAGATCACTGGCTCGGTGAGATACACTCTGCTGGATCCTCTGTGCACAGATGCAGAGATGACATGAGAGTTCACCACCAGGCTCTTGTGCCTGACCTCTGAGCTCTGGCCCAGCCCCAGTCCAAGCCGCAGGGTCGAGTTCTGAGTTGTCAGGAAGGAGCCCAGGTTCTTGTAGAGGGAAAGGACTAATTTCACCTGACCTGGAGAAAAAACAATATAAAATAGCATGAAATAATTGATCTGGAATAATGATATGTCTGAAATCTTACTATCTGAGAAAAGCTAGTATTAATTCTCCAAACAATCAGTCTTAGCCATGGTTTAATAACTATAATTTAAGAAGAAATCTGTTTGTAATAAATATCTTTGTCACAACTACTGCTGTGAAAATAAGATTAATATTTCCTTCTGCAGTGCTCTTATATTTGGTGCTATGGCTCTGTTATGGGAGTGCAGCACCAGGTCCCCGTGTATAGGACAGGGCAGGCACTGCTAACACAGCAAAGAGGTTTATATGTGTGCAGAAGCTATAGGCAGCCTAAAGATTCAGTAAACAAGTATCAGCTTAGCCATTAGCTCATGTGGCTTGGCACTGAGATCAGCTGATCTGCCTGATTGCAGCAGAGCTTGAGGATGTGCCCTGCCTGAACTAACACTGATCAGTTTCTCCTATGTGCCACATACCGTTGTTGCTGTACTGTTGCAGGGCCAGTGCTGATATCTGTAGGATGCTGTCGCTGTCGTAAGTGTTAGGGAACTTCAGGTCCTGTATGTCCGCCTCTGTATTTAACACGTACACCTCCAGATCTGTGCATAAGAGGACCAGAGGTACACACAAGTCTGGATGAGCTGCTAGTTTGAGGAGAATATGACAAGAAAACGGACGAAAAAGTCAGCGTACCAACATTTGGTGCCCTGTCACTGAAACGTGCTTCATAAAGGTTATTAGCCAAGAGAAACGCTCCTTTTTCTACTGCATCTAATAGCAGTGACGCAGAGCGTGACTGGTCAGCATTGCTCATATCAGCCCAGGACACAAGAGCTTCAGGACCAAGCAAGTTGTCAACTGTCTGAACAACGGCCTGAAAAACAAGAGGGGAGAGACAGTTACATCTATCAGTCTAGCTAGCTAGCTAGCTAGCTGTCTATCCATCTATCTTACCTGAACATAAGCTTTGCATGTGCGTTCTCTCTTCTGCAGCTAAAAAAAAAGCAGAAAAACATCTGTTAGATATCTTTTAGAATCGTCATCGTTGACATTTCTGTTCATTTCCAGGAAAGGTCAAGCACACATCCACACTGACAACAGCAACAATTTACCTTGTTGTAATTGCGTGCTGCTGACTCTTTATTGGCTGGTCTCAAGGCCTGGAGCTGAGCGTCCAGTATCTCGAGCAGCTGTTCAATTAGCTTGACGGACATGCTGACATCACCGGCATAGATCCGCCCCCGGGTCAGGTTGACCAACTCCCCGGCGATGTTGGCTGCATTCTCTCCACTCTTAATCTGGAGTGAGGCGGGGGTGTTTAGAATGTCAAATATTTTGACATTTAAGAGAGAGCTGCTTGCTGACTAGCTTTAGGGCATTTGCACAGCATGCGTGTGCATTTGTGGTTGTGTGTGTGCGTGTGTGACTAACCTTCTGTGCAATTTGGCTGACCCAGGGAGAGGTGCAGTTGGAAAGGTCAGGGCCTCTGGAGTTCCAGCCCACTGGAGACGACATGCATTGATAGGAGGCTATACCTGCAGAGAAGGAAAAGGTGACGCAGAAAGTCAGAAAGGAAACCGACAGTTTGTATTTTATAACACCAGAGCATAGACCAGATATGAGACAGATGTAGCCTCTGTGTCTGAAGTAAAGCCATTGGGGAAGTCCATTAAACTTGGCATTCTTTCGTATTGACAGAAGGGGGCCTTTAGTTGATTCTATAAGAGTCTAAGAGAAAAATCTACTTCTCACTTGATTTATCGTCTGAGAAAAGACATTCTGGATGAGTTTATGGTTTTAGTGTCTAATTTCATATGTTATGTTAGACCACACAGTACTCATTTTACAAACGGTCGTCCAATTTAGAGTAAAAAAATTGTCAAGGGTATGCTTTAAGATTGCTACAACAAGTTTTTTCCTGCTTCAAAATAGGCCATTAAAGAGTGATTATGCAAGTAAGTACAGTTGGTCCACATAGCGCTATGGCAATAATCCAGCAAATATGTCTACACTGGGGTAGCTGTGGGAGAACATGCGGCTATGTGAGAATAGCCTGTCCCATGCATGCCCCAAGTGGGAGCACTTACACAGTTTTGTCTTTTGAGATCCCCTATATGGCCCCATGATATCCCATGGTAGTTTTGCTTTTTTAGTGGGTACCCATGAGAGTTTGCTGTGAGCAAACAAAAGTGGGCATGCCCACAGAAAATCCTCTTTGGCCTCCCATATAGTGTTTTTAGGGCAGCTGCTGGTGGTGGCACATGCTTCATAGGGCATGCTGCAAGCCTACAGTGAACCCCACTTGGACACCCTCTCTGCTTAGTGTCAGCAAGTCACAGTCATCTGTACCCCACACGTCATGCTGGTACTGGGCCCCACTGTGGCTCCACACGGACATGTTTGCTTGTAAGTCTGTGCATCTTTCTGTTATTTCAGGTCAATTGATAAGCAAAATTATAATTTATGAATGATCAAATTTCAGGAAAATGCCTGGAGAAGCATCCAGCATCCTCAATTTCTCAGTAAGAGTCACCCCTCCCTTGTCCCTTTCAAAATACCTAGATCGGGACAGCCAAAAATGCTTGACTCGAGTCTTCAAACAAGAGTCAGTGAACCAGTGGCCAAAATGTCTGACACATCATCTTTTACTTCACTATGTGTGTATTTTTCACTTTTCTATGCAGATAATTCCAATTTTATGGTTTATTTTGATAAAAGCACAATTTATAAAGGTATGTTTAAAACTTTAGGAAATCACTGCCTTCTTGTTACACCGTACACATTTAGTTTTTCCTTCTCAGCTCGTCACTAACTTTGCTTGTGCTTTTGGTTCCGAGCAAGTATTGCACAATAGGGTTAATTTTTGCTGAAAACAGCTACTGCTGGAAACGAGGCCAATGATAATGAACCCTGCAGTTAATAACATAATAACAGAACTGCTGTATGAGCTAAAAGAAGTTGCAAGGCTCTCCACAGCAGAAGCCAGGTGATTATTTACCATGAATTGAGTTTGAAGCCTTTATCTGCTTAATTGCTGCACACATTTTGTTTACAAGACATTTAATGAAAACCAAGACTGGACACTTGTTCTGCAAATTAGGTTTAAGTATGTAACAACAGCCACGCCTGTTTCCAGTTATAACCATCGTTTAAGATAAGACTCAATCATCACTGCCGTGCCAAACCCATGTCCAAGCCATTCAACATGATTATGAAGAGGCAAAACGCACTCCAGGCATCTCTACATAATCTCCATAAGAGTTGCTCCTCAGAGGGAGGCAGGGCTGAGGAAGACAGCTGCACAGCGAGAGGAAGAGTCGCTGAACCCAGCTTCTCTACACACTGTAACCTCTCAGACTCATCTGAGGCAAGTTCAAAGAGAGGACATCCGACTACATTTCAAAGGGAAACAGGATACACACACACACACACACACAAATGATACTACACACACATGAAACAAACATGTTGGCATGCTCACATCTGCGCACACACACACACACAAACACACACACTGGCATGCCCACATCTCCCACACCTACCCAAAGACCCCTTAGGGCAGGGCCTTTCCACGGTCTCCCCCTTTAGGGTAGGGGGCCACTGCACCCCTCGTGCCACCCGACTCTCACATCCTCCCACCTGACCCAGTCCCCCAGGGGCCAAGGGGACACGCAGAGGAGGGCGTGGGGTCAGAGGGACCATGGCTGTGATCGGCCGCTGGTCAAAAGGCCCTCTGTTGATGACACCAATTGGATGGGAGGCTGACGGCCGTACTGGAGTCAGAGCCACTGTGGCTGTGTATGACCGGACAGTGGTCATCAGAGAGGACAAGGGCCCTGGAGGGTCAAAAAGCACTGTTAATTCTCCACATTTATTACATTAGTCACCTATGTCCAGTTACACAACTACTATCATTCAACTAACCTTTAGTAGGTGGTGGTGGTGTGAACTGTAGAGGGTATCTCAGTACATAGTAGTTATTCCACACATACAGCTGGTTGTCTCTAGGGTTGTAATCTATGGAGGAGATGTACTGGTAGGGGTTTGGGAATGGTATCTGAACAGGAAGCTCCTGCCCACGACTGGTATCGTAGGCATAAACCACCATGTTGCTGCTGGCTCGGCCATCTGCCTGCCCCTCATCATCCTGGAAAACAGAGCGCACGGCGTAGAGCACACCGCAGGCCATGAAGGCGTTGCTAGCTCCACGTTTGTCAAAGCCAGTTGCCCAGGTACCCTCAAAGCGGAGAGTGTAGGGGTTCACCTGCAAACAGGAAAGAAATGATGAAAAAATCAAAACCTCCTCTTTTCTTTCTTCATCCTTTCCAAAATACAATCATCGATCTGTTTTTCCTTCCTCCTACCTGGCTGACCACGATGCGTCCATTATTGGCTTCAGTAGAGTAAATAACCCAAAGGCCGTTCTCATCCACTGCCAGATCGATGTCCGACTTCCCTCCCCAGCGGTAAGGCGAGGTATCGTGGTAGTTAGCATTGACCACCACTGCCTCCCCGCTCTTGATACGGGTGCGTAGGTCATATTTCACAAGGTTGCGTGTTCGCTCCTTGTTGTAAAATACGGCACCGTCATACACCACAAAGCCTGTACCATCCACACGGCTGGGCAACCTAGGAGATTATTATGAAATACGTCATGAAATGTGTGAAAATATATAGTTTGTGACTTTTTACTTTTACAGAAGAACAATAGAAACGATATGGAGTCAAAACATCAAAAATTGGCGTGTTGTGTGTTGACCGGAAAGCTCAGCTCAGATTAAAACCACCCAGAACATCAACAGCACCAACTAAACATCAGTGATATTAGCAAGATATCTCCACAGAGTCCAAAAGATACTAAAATTAAACATCAACCCCAGCTACACTTAGGCTAGCTTCATTCATTTGTATTTTGTAAGCAGCATAAAGGGATACATTTTGTTATACACAGCAAAATCTCCAGTGTTAAATTAACACTAGAGAGTGTCTATATGGGTCCACACCTCTGAGTGTTAAATACAACACTGTTGAGTGTTAAATTAACACTTTTGACAGTGTTATATGTTTAAAAGTAACCTAGTCAGTTTTGAAGATTAACAATGGCTAACACTGAGCAGTGCTGATTTTCTAACACTGGAATATTTCTAACATTTTGAGTTATTTTCCAGTGTTTAACACTCAACAGTGTTGTATTTAACACTCAGAGGAGTGGACCCATGTAGACACTCTCCAGTGTTAATTTAACACTGGAGATTTTGCTGTGTACAATCTTGTGTTGCATAAGGAAAATTAAATTATCTTGAATTCTGATTCTTTAGTGGCCTAATTAGGATATTATTTTGGTGACAATTGCAGATATTGTGGTAGCCTTAAGAGCATTTATATAATACCTTTTAATAATCCCAGACCTTTTTATTCATCACTGAGAGCAAGCCTCTCAGAAGCTGCATGCATAGATTTTACCACTAACTATGCAAACTACTACACAAAGAGCTAACAAATGAGTGGTAACACATTTAATGAGTGTAGCAGAAATCTTATCATCTATAAATGGCAATGATGCTTTTAACTATAACTCTTCTTATTTAACCATACGTTATAGATATAGAATATATGAAACCAACTTTTTATACGGATAAAATAAATGTTTTTCTTTTTCCATAATAAATTGATTTGGCTAAATGTGAAATAAGCCCCCAAGGCCTGCAAACTGCCATTATTTTTATTACAGACTACTTCATTGATTTTTTTTTCCAGCTGTGATTAATCTGTTACTTTACAGTTTCTTAAAAAACAATAAACAAAGCAGACCCTAGAGTAACTGAATATTCATCAACTATCTCAACAATATACGCAGTACACAAAGCACTCACTTATAGGTTGTGGTGACTCTGTTTTGCCGATAGTCATCCCAAGAGGCGTACTCATACAGCACCTCTGTTCTATAGGGTGTCCACGGCATGACATACAGCCTGTCACCAGCTTGCAGGGGGTCTTTACACCAGGCCCCTGATTGATGCTCCACCTCCAGGAGCGAGGAGGCTGGCTGGATGCTGAGCAGTGAGCCAGGACACACGAAAACTGGAAGATGGGAATTAGGTGGGGTAGAGGCAGGATGTGAGAGAGAAGAGACAGAGAGAGGGAGCAAAAGCGCAGGAAGGGAAGTGCGAAAAAGAGTGAAGAGAAAGAAAGTGGAAGCAGGTGTGGGGAGAAAATGGATCAATGCATGAAAAATGGATTGAATTAAATGCAGTCAATGCAGCGAGATTAAGGAAAAAGAATGAAGAGAAAAAGAGAAAGGGATTTAAAACACCTGTGCTGATCTCGAGAGGCAAGCAACAGAAGAGACGTATAAGTGTTGAGAAATCACACACTGTTAGTGTGTGTGTGGTGAGTAATACAACAGGGACACTGCAATGAAAGGTGTGAGTGTATTTATGTGCTTTTTTGTGTGTATGTGTGTGTGTGTCTGTGTGTGTGTGGGTTAGTGCAAAAAGAGTGAAAAAGAGTGTGAGGTAGAGTCAGGGACGCAGAAGGCGGGGCTAAATTTTGCCTTGAAGTGAATGAGAGGGCAGGTTAGTTTACGCCGAGCACAACGATTGGTCCACCCACATGTCAATAACTGTATGGACACATATGTATACTGTACAGTCTCACACTGGCATGCAAATAGGCATGCACACACACCCACACATAAGCAGTGCTTGGTAAGCACACATCCAGACGGATATACAATCACACAGATTTCGTCTTATTTTTCCTATGAAGATAAATAAGGGGCTCTTCCTATAAGGGAAGAAAAGGGAAAATAAGCATGAAGAGGATGACTAGACAAGAAGGAAGGAAGGAAGGAAGAAAGGAAGGAAGGAAGGAAGGAAGGGAGAGTAAAAAGTGAAAGAAAGAACAAAAGAAAGATCGAAAGAAAAGAAAGAAAGAACATAGAGGAGGGAAAGCTTCAAAGGAAGATTGTGTTTATGTACGTGTGAGTGGCTGTGTTTGTGTTGGTGTGCACAGAGACTGAAGGAGAGACAGAGAACAGAGAGATCAACCAGGAGCAAGAGGGAAAGAAGAGGTGAAGAAACTAAAGCAAGAAAGCAAGAGAGAAAAGATGAAGAGAGACTAGGTGCAGAACCTGGATAAAATTGGATAAAAGGACGGCTTTCTATACAACGAGAGATGGATAAAATGGGGGGAAAAGAACTGAGTAGGAAATGAAAAAAGGGAGGGGGCAACATCCAGCATGATTACGAAACAACGTCCTAGGGTAGGAGGAAGAGAGAAATGGTAGGAGAGAGGAAGAGAAGGAGAGAAAAGAGGGGGTTCGGGGGTAAGGAGAGATCAAGATGCTACAATGTATTGTCTTTACCTTTTTGGTCCACTTCTACTCAAGCATAGGAAAAAAAAGAGGGAGAGAAAGAAAGAAAAGTCAGAGGGTGAAAGAAGGGAAGTAAAGAGAAGCAAGAAAGCAAGCAAGAAAAGCAGGAGAGAAAGAAAGGAAGGAAGGAAGGAAGGAAGAAAGGAAGAAAGAAAGGGAAAAAGAAAGAAAGAAAGAGAGAAAGAAAGATTTGCACAGATAAAGACTTTGGAACTCATTCTCACCACATACATTATTGTTCACGTAAAAGGAAGGAGCACGAAAGAGACCCAACATATTCTTCTTCCCTCTTCTCCTCCCCTCCCACCCTATCCTCTCCCCCTTCCCTCCCCCACCTCCCCCGATCTCTCCTTCCCTCAATCAGGCTCCTGTGGAGAAAAGAGAGCAACTCCCGTGGCGTGAATCTGGAAAAGAAAACACACACGCATGCACGCGCAAGTGCATACTCCCAAACACACATACACGCAGAAGACATTTTGGCAAACAGTTTTTCTCTCTGTACTTTCTCCGTACAACTTTCTTTTTACATTTCAGAAACACAAGCATGCACACACGTTCCCTGAGAAACAAAAACAAAAACGAAAACTCCCAGTCTTTTTCTATCCATCAGTTTCTCAGGGAACTAGTAAACATCAGAAATCATACGTACAAATAATAATAAACACCAAAAACCTAAAATGCATCTTGGTGAAAAAAAAACAAAAACATAGGTTAAATCTGTGTGCACTTGTGTTTGTGTTTATGTATGTGTGTGAGTGTGTTTGTGTGTGTGTGTGTACATACAGTATATGTGTGTTTATGTCTGTTGAAATAAATATATATGCATACTCACTGTAAGGGACACACTCATACTGGATCTCCAAGTACTTGTATGTTCCAGGACAGGGGTCTGGGAAGACATCAACCCCTGCAACCACCACACACTGAGTCCTGTTGTTACACCTGGAGGACGGATGGATGGATGGATGGATGGATGGATGGATGGATGGATGGATGGATGGATGGATGGATGGGTGAGTCATACGGATGATGGAGAGAGAAAGCAAAGGAAGGAAGGGGAGTGATTACCAGACAGGAAAGGGGAAGCAAAGGACACTCCATTTGTCTACTCTCCCTCTCACTGAATATTGATCAGTTCTTCGAGGAAAACACTGCTGAGTACACAGCTAATGGTGCAGCCAGGCACTCATACTTAGCTGGAGAGGTTGCTTCACCTGCATGTATACATGACACACAAGACAACCTACTAATCAGCGTGTATGTTGTGCAGCAGTGCACACATACAAACAGTTCATGCACTCATTGATTGCCGTAGCCACTTCTAAAAGACGTATTCAAATAACTCGAGTACGATATTACAGTTTGCATCTTTACTGCGCAATTTTTAACTGCTTATGCAAATATAGTGTACACACAGCAGGATGTGCAGCCCAACACATACTCACCTCTGTGACATGATCTTTAGTGCGTCAGGGAGGTAACACTGTGTGTTCTCCATCTGGAAGGGGTCTGCATCACAGATCTTATCATCGGTGCGTCCGTAATTGGCAGTCTCCACCATAACCACATCGCTCCCTGGGCAGCGCAGCTCTATGGGGTAACCCTCACATGCCAGCTCCCTGCGTAGCAGGCCAAATGGCATAGCGGCCCGGGACATGGCTGCACAGTAGGCGGGGGAGAAGTGGGGTGAGGCAGCAGCGGATGAAAGGGAAAGGCGGAAACACAAGAAGAAAGAAAAGCCAAGTTTTCAAAATTTACTACAGGCAAAAGGAGCTTCATAGTTAAGTTAATACATTTCTAAAAATTGGCATTTGATTTATTTTTGTAGTGTCTGATTTTGAAGGGAGTCAAACGGCTTCTTAGAGCTATAAACCAATTACTGACTCCCATGTTTTAATGTCCAACTTTACAGCTGAAATGAAAATAGTTTTACCTTCTAAAGCTAATTTAACCCCTTCCTAACAATTTTCTTGTAGTAGTCTTCAGGCTTCTTGAAGGACATTCAAAGTTCTTCTGTGAATGTTGGCTACCGTTCTTTGTCAAGATGATTCCAAAACACTTCAATAATTTTGAGGTCCGGGTTCTGGACTGGCCAGTCGTAACTGAGAGAGCATATTGCATGCTTTTCTATCCAGGTATGATTTTACTGCACTGCCAGTGTGTTTGGGATCACTGAAAATGAAAAGCTGCATCTCTCCTGTGTCAGCTATTTTGTGGATTTTTTTCCTCTTTCTTAAGGACATGACTTTCAAACACTATTCATCTGCTGTATAAGTAGTTTTTTAGACCTGCCACTTCTTCTTTTGTCCACCACTTGTCCAGCTTTGTCAATTTTTTTAATAGCATACCGCACATCATGCCATCAAGTTTTAGGCTAACATCTCATCTGGTGCAGAAATACTATTTTATGCCCGTCAAGCTGGCATTTTTCAGAGATTCGTCTTAAGAAATTGAAACAAATTATCTGTTTTTGTGAAAAGTACAAGGACTGAACTGAAAATGTGTGAAAAGCAAAGAAAACGCTTAAAATACATTCAGAAGATGTTTCTTTCTACACAAAAAGCTTTTTGCTTTGTATATCTGTAATAGTACTATTGCTGGCTCCTTGCAAAATATAAAAAATGGTGGTGGCTCAAAACGTTTGCTCAGTACTGCATAAACCACCTATTAGTATTATGGTTTGAAGCAATAATTCATAATCATGGATGCTGGCACAGTCTCACATTTGTTTTAAGCCTTTTTTTTGCACTTAGTTATGAGTGGTGCTCTGTGATGGATGCTAACATGCAAAATCGAATCCCAAAGTTACGAGATGTTAACATCTGACACCATGGATACCGTATCTATGGTATCCTTCGTATGCTATGGATGCACTGGATTTCAGGGAAATTCCATATTGAATTAAATATCTGCCTAATGGTGAGCACGGAGAAAAGGCAGGGAATGAGCAATTTCTGTAGGACTGGAGACTGTACAGAATGTGATACTAACAATATTAACATGGCCAGGCTGATTACATCATCTGGGCTACATTGTCAGGCTTTGGGAAGATAAATACTCCTGGTCTACAGATGGGATCAGCTATCCAATACCACGAACTATAGGACATTGATCCCATTAATGATTCCCTAGGATAGAGACCTTACTTTGACTGCCTCATTCAAATCATTCCCATACCTGTATTTGTTAGCACATTTAACACACATTACACATGCTTTGAAATTGTGAAAACGTTGAAAACCGCTAATTTAATCTTTAAAATGCGCAAGTGTGAAAGCTAACACTGGAAGGAATCCCAGATGTGACTGTTGACATAATCTCGTCACACCTCCTTTGTAACAGCTACATGTGACGCGCAGCTTTGAAACCACTACTGACACTCAGGTGCTCGGTAAACACAATCAGACAAGTATAGGATTTCATTTTCTTTGAGCACTACGTGTGAATATGTTAAATACAGGCTCAGCGAAAACACTCACCTGACAACCTTTTAAAGCTGTGTAAACCATGGTTATTGGAGAAAATCCCATTACCATTACCTTAATCCGCTTTCTCACACGAGTTTGAGTATCGTGTACGCATGACAAGGTGTTTGCAGCATCAGGATTAAAACATTAAAGCAACACTTTGGTGTGACTAGTATGCTGCTGATGTACTGTAACTGTCTGCCGTGCTGAATAGCTGATTGTTAATCGACTTTGAGCTACAGGCAGCTCCTCATACACTTGTATTCAGATCTTGTGTTTGCGTAGGTCAAAGCATGTCATACAGCTTGTCTAGATGCCTTTTTTTAGTGGCACTGGGCTTCACTCGATTAGATGTGAGTCACTCAAATTTGTGTTGCACTGACATTATCTATGGCGTTTCAGTTTATAGGATTCCTCCTACTTAATGCTGTCAGAATCAACACCTCGACGTGACGCTTACCTTGGCCAGAGGGCGCAACTTGAGCCAGAGTGAGCACGCCCACGAACCACAGTGACACAGCCATGCTGGGCAGGAAGAGTTAGGACGTCACACCACCACAGTGCTAGGAGAGCCTGGGGAGGAAGCAGTGGAAGTGTGAGACTGTGAGTGAAAAACTGCACCCTCTCGTCTTAGTGGAGATGTGTGTGCGCGCACGTGTGTGTGTTGGATGGTCAGAAACCCACACTGACTATGAAAGAGTGCACATGAGACACCACAGCAGGGTGGAAAGAGGACAGAATAATAGAGACAGACAGACAGACGGACGGACACAGAGCGGGAGCAAAATAAAGATAACAATTGAACAATCGGTGCAGCGAAAAGCCCCTCAATCTGCTGTTACCATGGTGATAGCACAGTGCAGTCTCAGGAAGTGAGAGAGAGAGAGAGGGATGGAGAGTGAGGAGGTATACAGTGGATGTGCGTATCTGTTACTGAAAGCGCACACGTGAGAAATTGTGTTTTAAGTCTGTAATTAGCCAGAAGCAATACTGGCAACTGACCCATAAAAGAGTCTTAATCTTTCTATCCTTAGACACACACACTCACAGAGGCAGAGGGCTGGGCTCAGCTTAGGCCACTTTTCAGTAATCCTAAATAAATCATGTCGTAGAGACGATCTCTTCCCCCGCAGGCGTAACTAGGTAAAGCAGCTGACTGAAGACACAGGTGATCAGAGGGCAATGGTGCACTGTGGATTTTTATGAGGGAACATACGGGGCGCAGGAAGATGAGCTACAAGAGAACAACAGTAATATGACTCCTTACTATAAACTGAACTCTTGGCCCTGGACAGAAGGGAGAGAGGAGGGGCCTCATGTACGCCATAACATTTCTTTTTCCTTTTAGGATTTCAGCTACAGCTGTAGTGTGGACTGCGTAACCAGAATTACGGTCTTGGGAGGTTGTGTGTGTGTGTACATAAACATATGTGTGCATGTGTGTTTATTTGTGACTCGGTTTTCGCTCCGTCTTCTTGTTAGGTAATGATGGCCGACAGATTTAGGTCACTCCTCAACAAATGTCCAACACGCATTCAAAGACTTGCGCTCGCACGCACACACACACAGACAACCTCGCACGCATTCGGGCACATGCGCATAAACTAAGAAAGAGAAGAGAAACCTCTGCCTTCTTTAAATCCACTCAACCAACAAGGCTGTAATAAAGGCCCCAGGACCAGTGAGCTATGCACACGCACACACAGTAAATATAAAAGACTGAACAGAATGAGAACATTTCCATTTTTTATCAGATGCACGCACAACCACGCAAATACATACACACAATATGTCTAGTCTCCTGCAAACCCCTTATGGCAGCATTTTCTTATGCTTGCTACCCCAAATCTCTCTCTTTCTCTCTTGCTATCTCAGACCCCCCCCCCCCCCCCCCCCCCACACACACACACACACACACACATAGATGCAGAGTAAGTAGAGCAAGGACACTGATGGCCCTTGACAAAGCCACACACCCGGTTCCCCCTGTTTGCACCACCATGCTTACTGCCTACAACCAAAATCCTGCCCCGGGGAAGCGGCCGGCCTACTTGAAGTGGCAGCTATCTCTAAGTGAGTGTATGAACATAATGCTTAGAGTGAAAAAAATTACACAGGCGCACACATTAACGTGCATGCTGTGAATACACCCAACCATTTACAAAGAATATACACAGAGAAAATTCGTTTGCATGTTTTGCTGGACGATTTCATGAAATAAAAATATTCTCAGTTCATCATTTTACACACAGCTACACGGCAGTGTAGCTTTACAATGATAGCTGTTACAAGAATTTAGGCGTGACATCTAAATTCTTGTAGTTTAGACGGTAATCACACAATTCTGCATCACACAGATCCTTAAGAATGCGAGTAGCCTGTTGTAGAAATAATGTAAAAATCAAGTTACGTACACTCACGTGCATTAGAGGCCATACAATCAACAGAGGGCGAGATAGAAAGAGAGACTAACCTCCCTCTCTTTGGTCACAGAGCAATCAGTGCCTGAGGGTAGATCACTATGAAGCACAAAGTGACAAAGCAGCCTTGTAGCACTATGCTCTTAATGGATGAATGAATGTGTGTTTGTATGTGTGTGATGGAGAGGAGAGACTAATTAAGAGGTGTGGGGGAGAGACATAGATTAGTCTTCCAACAGAAACCCTGAAAGGTTTATTGGCTGAAAGACTTTTTAATAACAAGAGTGGGAGAATTTTCTTGTCACTATGGATAATATTTAAGAATCAAAACACACTACAGTGCCTTGTGCAACTGCCAGTTTCGGACCATTGACCTCTACATTTCCCAGAGGGCTGAGGCCTACATGCTGCAGTCAAAGCCACTTATGGGGTTTTAGAGCCTGTATGTTTGTCTGGTCGATGTCTGACTCCTGGGACTAGAGATGTCGCATTCCCCTACATGCATGAGGGTACACAGAAAATATGGTAGTAACTAGCATATCAAGCCAAATTTTTCTTTTATTTTCTGTCGTATTTGTTATTTTTATGATTTTAACCCCTACTTTATACATATCTGGAATACTAGCAGGTATTAATTAATCCCACAGAAGGCCAGAAAGACTCCCTGGTGTCTCGTTCTGTGCCACATTTTTTAAGAGGTGCAGGCCGGGATCTCTTACAAAAGAAAGTTTTTGCACAAAAAGTAATTGGGTTTTCTCTCACTTAAAGAATTGAGTCTTTGCTAAAGACTGCAGGAAGACTGATTAAACATTGATAGGTTTCCTCACATATTTATCACAACTGTAATCCTGCCTTCAGCACACACTCCCTGAGCTAAAAGCACACCATGCATTTGTGCTCTTTAAGCATTTTCTCCGTATCAGAAACTCTCCAGAATTGTACGGGTTTGCTCATTAATCATTCTTTTGTTTTTACCTGATCAGTGCGAAGCATAATAGCTGAAATCTGTTACTGTCACATTTAAGATTATTGCCCAATCTGAATCTTTCTTAAAGCACATAATTTACTTAAGTCTGTCTTCAAATAATACTTTTTTTTTTTTTTAAAAAGGCATTACAACTGTATCTGCTTTCCATAAGTGGACGTAAAAAAAAAAAAAACTTCTTAATATGACAAAATCCAAAGGAATTGCCTGATTGGTTGATTTTAAAATTAGTCGAAGTTTATATATAGCCTCCCTGTAAAAAAACAAACAAATCCACTGTCCACGCCAGTAAGAGGTGGGCGGAAACCAATCTCAGACCAACAAGGCGTACAATAGGAGGCTTGTGCAGCATTCATGTCAAGTGGGTTGCACGGTGGAGGTGGAAAGATTCTTATGCCAATGAGTTGCAAGCTTTCATGACAGCTGTATGAGTGGATCATGTTTTTTTTAAAACTATGTATAAAATTGCATTGACAGTGTACAATTCTGTGCATTAAATACGGGTGGATGGCAGATTTTGGCTGCTTTGAGGAGTCCGTGTTCGTTTTTACAGGCACTTTTACTTTTGTCACGGTCCATGTGTCTGCCCAGTCAACCCAGTAAGGCCACATGTGTTTTTTGTTTTTGTTTTTGCTCTCTCTCTCTCTCCTGTGTTCGCTCTGCCTGGGCGGAGCTCATTGCGGGCTCCCCCCCTTTGGCCCACGCACCTGGGAGCAATCACACACCTGCGGCCCATCATCCTGCTTTCCTGACTGCTAGTTAAGATGGCGGCTCAGTGTTTCTCGTCGCTGGACCGTTTTGCGACACATGTTGGTGTAGCCCCGGCTGACTAATATCTCGTGTCTTCATAGTGACTCCCTTGCGGTGGTTATCTCTCGTCTTGTGTGATGTAGATTCCTGGACCCGTCCCTTGAACCTCTTTGGATTTCAGAGCGCGAGTGTTTGGATGAGCGCAGTGGCGCGTGTTGGAGCGTGTTGAAGATTGGAGCGAGTGGGCGCACGAGCGAACGGAGTGTGGACCTACGAGCGTGTGTAGAGTGTTTTCCCTTCCTGACCCGTGAACCCCTGGAGCCACGTTCATTCCCCTCGTATTTTATGTGTAGTTCACCGGCTGTTGTTTGCTTCAGCTTCAGTCAGGGTTCCGTCAACGCTGACAACTTAAAGTACCGACGAACATAGTTTATAGCAGCATGTGATTTTTGTAATAACAATTTAGATATCGGCTTGAACCGCAATGATAAGTCGATCATCAGAAAAATAACATTTTTTTTTCCAAAAAAATATCTAAATAATAAGTAGGTTTTATCTTTCTGATGCTTTCCTTTGTTTTAAACCTGTGAAAATGTTGTGTTTTCGGAAGACCTACAGGCTCATGTTCAGCACATGTTAATATTTGTTTGGAAAACAGTTGTGCTGATGTTGCAAAGTCTTGGCACATCAGATCTCTTGACAGTTTGCAGAGGCCTGATATTAGATGATCTGTTAATGTTTCATGGCCAATAGTTTCTAGGAAAGCAGGGAGTTCCAGCCAGACACAACTGGCTCAGAATAATGTTCGCCTGCTCGAAAGAATTGAAAGTGACATCTGTGTTCATTTAGATCTTCTCAACATCTAATGAACATTTTATACTTTCTTCAAAGTCTTCTTTCTCAATTTAGGAGGTATTTCCCTGACACATAACAAGAAAATGTGCAGTGACTTTTTAGCACAGATTTGGATTTTTGCCATCACATTTCACATCTTTAAGTTTCTTATTTTAGGGGTTTTAACTTGCTGCATTAACTGAAAAAAAAAAAATTCCCGTCTGTCATATTTGATCTATAAACAGCTTTTCAAACCTTGTCAAATCTATCTGAAATTATATCGCATTATGTATCGATACAGCTGCACAGCAAACACACACACACACACACTCACATATGTGAGTAACATACGTATATGTGTTCATAATTGAAAGTGTGTTTAAGTATGCAAGTGATCCTTTAAACTTAAGAAAATGTGGCATTGCTCCCAGTTGTATGTCAGCATAACCTGCTCCGATAATGTGAGCTGCTGGAAAATGTCATCAGAACAAACTCGCAGAGTAAAATACAGGATTGCGGTTTGGATTTTAAAATGTCACATGGCTTGGAAAAGGCCTTTACGCCACTAGATCATCAACTGAAGTACGAGAGAACAGAGCAGTCTGGACAGAAGGGAGGAAAAAAGGGTTTATTAATAAAATATTTTAGCAAAATAGCAATATTAGGTACAGTGATATGGCAAAAATTTGTCTCCTCGCAGAGATTTTGTCAGACCGTGTACATTAAAATCACTTGACTAAGCAAAAGCATACGCACATATCTGCATGTCAGCTTTACAGATTATGTACGATTTATTTTTCGTGTTTAAACATAACCCCTGGACAAAATTAGCATAGTTAAATACGTCTCATTATTTGTTCCACAGTCTGACTTGGAACTGTAACAGAATATTAATTAGCTGCTCTTTTGACATTGGTAAATTTAAATGATTTTTACACGCCAAAGTGTCTGCCCCTTATCTTTGTCATATAAAAATCCAAGCAGATGTCTGTTCTCATATCATGATATTGATATTACACTGATATATCCGCCCACAGCTCTGCACAGGCTTGCATAAAATGCTCACAGCACAAACGGGGAGACTGACTCAGTGTGTCTGACTGATTCAAGGAGACGTGAGAGGAACCTGTTCGAGGTGGTCCGAACAGAAAGAGACAAATATGGTGCATTTTACAAGTCAAATGACAGAAAACCCATCCAACTTGTGTGTGCGCATGTATGTGTGTGTCTGAGTGGTTTAAGCAAATCACTGTGTCCTTTCTTTTTACTCCACAGTAGTTGATGTAAATGATCCCTACATGGAAACAAACCTCATTACCTTTGTTTTCTCTTTCTCATCCAACACACAGTGCGGACGCACACACACACACACACAAACAGAAAGGAGTCACCGCTCTAAAATCTGGGTTCACAGATAGTTCTCTATATTAATGAGCTCTTTTTCAATGTTTTTGTATCTATAATTAATAGGACACAAACGATGTCTTTGCACACCCTTGGCTACAAATGAATCAGGGATTGAGTCTGACAGTAGAGCAGGAGTCCTGTCACCCACTGAGCTCTTCCTCCATCTATTCCCTTAGCCTTTCTCCCCTTTCATTCACCTCCTTTGTCCTCTGCATCTCTCTATCGCTCCGTCTCTCTTTCTCACAGTCACTCCAGTCTCTCCGCCTGGCCTCCTCCACTGACCCAGTCCTCTCTTTCTCTCTCTGAAATATTGATAGTGGACTCTCACTCACTCGCTCTGCTACCTCTCTTCATCTCTTTCTCTTTTCTCCTCATGTTCCCATCTGTGGTGAATCAGCAAACCAAACCCGCATTAAAACCCCTTTTGTGTGTGTGCGTGTGTGTTTTACATCACTGCTCACTGCAGCACACATGACGCTGCAACCAAAGGTGTGTGTTAATGAACACAAATCACACCACCCATGACAGACCCCTCTGGCGTTCCAGTCTGGGACACCCTATCACAACACTTTTTCCCCTCTCTGATCTCCAAAGACGGGTAATCACGTGCCTGTGAATATTTCACAACACTCATGGCTACTACTGACCAAGCTTTAATGGCAGCCAGCGTTAAAAACCCCAGCACAGCAGCGCATGGGATCCATGTCCACTCAGTGATCAAATGGCCCTTGGCAGCAGCAGAAGCAGAAGCAATACCAATGAAAGAAGCGGGGCACCTGTGCTGTCCTCTGGGGCATTGATCATATATGTGCGATTGTGCGTGTGAACGAGAGAGAGAGAGAGAGAGAGAGAGGAGGGGCGGAGTGCATCCTCATAGCCTATATCCATATCTTACCGTCAATCCTCCAGTTTCCCTCGTCCTCCTCCTCCTCCTCGCTCACTGCGTCTCCCGCATCCCGTCTCTCCGCGCCCTCACCCACAGTACTCTCCTCCCTTTCTCCCGCTCCGCTGCGCCCGATGCATTAAAAAAAATTTAATACTCAATGGGGAATTAGTGGAGGGCGAGACCTGCTGGGCTATACGACAGTCATTAGCGTGATTTGTCCAGCAACAACTGGGCGTCCTCCGCCTGTGATCAGTGCGAGAGGCAGGGTTTTGCTCTGCTGGACCTCACACCCTCCCTCCGTCCTGTAGAGGCTCGATGTCTTCCCGCTGTGCTGTGTGACTGTGCGTCACGTTGGTATCATAATTCCCACGGGTTTCATGCCCAGAAATGATGCGGGCTATAGGCCTTATAGCCCCGATGGATGAAGGGAGGGAAATAAACGGGCACACACGAAAACAATAATTAGGCGCAAATTAACGCACAAACCTCGACCGCTCTGAGCCCCTCCGTCGATTTCTACGGCTCGCCGAGCTCAGCTGTCGTTTGTCATTGTTGATCGTACGCCTCCGATGCCGTTCATTAGGTACATCCTTGCATTTAATGGAAAATAACGTCGACGTGATAACAGCCGCTTTGCATATCCTTGAAGAATCGTGATGGGGTGCAGCGGCACATCAGGACGGATATGGAGAAATGTCAGGCTTTAAAAAAATAGGGGGGGGGAAGCAAGAATCGCGTTATAAAATAATACTGGGGTTTAAGGGGGGAAGGAAAAGACAACAGCTGGACGGTCAGGAAAGATACAGTTTCCCGTTCCTGGCCTCGCCTTGCATCCGTCCGTCTCTCTTCTTCTCTCTCTCCATCCGCTGGTCCGCTTGTTGCGCGTTCTGCAATCGAGAGCGCGCAACGCGTCTGCGCTTCTGCGTGTGTGCACGTTTGTTTATGCGTGCGCGTGTGTACTTGTGCAGAGAGAGTGGCGGGGTTGGGGGGGCTTCGGCTATATTGTCAAGGTTTGTCTGAGTGAGCAAAGCTGCTGTGTAGGCAAAAGCAACGGAATATGAAACACACAGCGGCTTGTGTTTATTCAGGCATCTGTCTCCTTTTACAGGTCCGACCAGCTCCGATGTAAGTTTAGCATTTACAGTTCTGTGACCACATCATGGTGAAAGGGGAGATGAGCTGTTTGTTAGCTACCCTGTGCTGCACAGTGCACAGACATTTGTGCAGCACTGCTAGAAAATATGACCTATTTGTCAATCTGGCTGTAATGTTAGAGCTTTGTTATAAATCATCATGTCTCTGCCTTTTCTAAAGCACATCAATCCATAGCAATCAAACCTGATGACACCTGATGATACTCTGGCTTCCTTCTCTGTCTCTGAGATGCATTTCAACCCCAGTGCTGCTGCTGTGATTACTATGATTACTGTCATTCTGCCTTAGCTTTTTGTACTTGTATTTTAGAAGTACTGGCAGCATGTAGTTAAGGCATGGGTCACTTAGAGGATATAGAGGAAGGAAGAAAATGTCACAAAGAGAAGGAACTGTTGCAAAGGAAGATCTTGCCTGATCAATCGAAAGCTTCATCAGATTAGCCTGCATGCGCGAGGAAGTGTGCAAAGCCTGGATGTGGTCTTCATTATGTGAGAAGATGATTTACAGTCAAAGTAGCTCAATGATAGTGTAGTAAAGCCAGTTTCTCCATGATTTCACTTGACTCCTGTTGAATAGCTCTGATTGCTGCTTGTGTAGTCTGTAAAGTGCAGCTAGACTTCACAAACACTCAAAGCAAAACAGTCACTAACAAAATTATTTTAATGGCGCTGAATAATTCATTGATTTCAGATTATGCATGGTGTGTTTTGATTGGACGCACAAATTATCATTTTAAAAAAAGTGCATTACAGAGCCGTGTTGTTGAGAATGGAGAAATGGTTATAATCATCTCCAGTGTGTAATAAAACAAGCCTTAATGGCAAGACTTGGCTCAGACCAAACCTTGTCTCGACTGTATACTTGGCAGCATTCAGAGACATCAAATACAGCCAAATCAAAGCAGCTGTCAGTGTTCCTGCAGATAGTGTTATATTTCTTTTTGTTGTTTGCTGCCCACATACTGTACACTGGAGCTGTTGTAGGACCACGATCTTTGTACCACTGAAGCAAAGCCAGTCACAATAAGGTCAGCTTCACATTTCTACTGAAATATCTGCGATATTTTTTGCTGTGAAGGACAGCAGCAAGTTTTAGGCAAATCAGCAGTGTTTTTCTCCCGTTCTTGCTCTCAATCACCATGGTGATCCCCCTCCTTCCTTGTCGCCCGCTCCTCCATCCGCCTCCACACCTTCATCTCCACCTCCACCCCACCCCTTTCGCTTTTTCTTCTTCTTTTTCTTCTTTTCATCTTCCACCTTATACTTCAGTCTTCTCACAGGGTCGCTGAAGCTGCGCATGGACTTCTCCTCAAAGTCCTCTTTGTTCATGAAGTTCCTGTCAATGAGTTCTGCTGCCTCCTGCCAGTTGTGGTAGCAGTCTGTTCCAAGGCGGAGTATCTCATCCACGGCGTTAGGGATGAGGATGGAGCAGTCGGGACGCAGCACCAACACTGTGGGCACCTCCTCCACGTTAAACATAGCCTCCAGCTCCCTGCGGAAACACACACACACACTAGCATAGAGCTAATGGATTTACATTACCATCACCCACTAGCAGGTTATATACACTTCTAACTGGCTAATCTCACACACCTCCTGTAGGGGTCCTCATAGGCCAGGAACAGGCACCTTTTGGGGAGCTCTTTGAGGAAACCTTCTTGCTCTTCCTCTGACTGGTCCAAACTAGAGAGTGAAAGGGATATACTCCAGTAAAAATTACTCCCAATGTCATTTTTACATTTTTACATTCGAGCTAGAGACAAGGTTAGTTTAATAAAGTAACAGAGGAGAAAATCTATTCCAGTGTTAGACGCTACAGTTCTAATAAACACCTATATGTGTGCCTCTGTGTGTTTTACCTAATGTACAGGAGAACCAGCTGAGCAGCACGATCCACGTAGAACTCATCTGTCAACTGTTTGTAGAAGTCAGAGAGCGTGGGCGCAAACTGCCTGCAGGTCTCACACGTAGCAGAAGCAAAGAAGAGCATCAGGATTCGGTTCTGCAGGCGCATGATGATCTCACGCTCTGTGTCCAGCTCATCTTGGTCCTTGTTGTTCTTTAACAGGACCCGGTCAATGAATAAGTCCACCATGATGAAGGGGTGCTACAAAGGGAGAAGCAAAGCTACTAATATGCTTTGGATTAATCAAGAAAGAGTAGGCACATCACCGCTAATCATGATAGCTCAAACCATGTAGCATAACACACATTAGAATATTAAAGGCTTCACAATAGCAGTAAAAAGTCTTGACATTTGGAAATATTTATCTGGGCGATTTTAATGGTTTTGCCTTGTGTTTCACTGTATGTTTCTACTCTCCCAAATCGATTACAGTAATCATATATAATCTCGCTTGCTGTTAAATCGGATAATCCTCACAGTTGCTTACCTCTAACAAATATTATCTCTCCTTGAGGCAGCAAATCCAAAAAGAAAATAGCCTTCAAAATCTAGCCTTATATTTCTTTTCACCTCTTCCTTTATCACACTAGAATCACTTCCCAGTCTGCCAGTTCGTATCACATTCCCTCATTCGCCTTCACCTTGGTGGCAGTAGCTGCTCACTACCTCTTCTTTTGTGTCCCTGCTCTCCACCTCCCCTCATATGTCTGGGAGGGAGGGATTGAAAGACAAGGTGACAGAGGGACAAGGAACATGAAGTGCTCGCACTGATGGTGTGTGTATGTGAAAGCAGTGACTGAACAATCAAGTCTGTCTGAATAAAGAGCGAAGAAATTACAGAATGAGAGACATGCTTAAAAGAAGAAAAAGAACCTTAATGAAGTGAGCCACTGTGAGACCTTTAATATTCAGTAATTAATGGAATAGCAGAGCCGCAGGGAATATGTGCGTAGTGATAGTTTGATTTGCTCTACTGGGAACACTACAATATGGCCATGAAAGCACAGCAGTGATACAGGCACTGTTTATATTAAAAGAATAGAGAATTTAATGATTTTGGAGAGCATACAATTCACATTTAACTATGCAATAACAAAGTGCAAACTCTGAGGAGACGTAGTTAATAAAGAATAGTAAAGACAAATAACAGTGTTATGAAAGTAAATAACACACTGACAAGACATTAATTTCAGTTACAAAACAAGCAGGCGCCAGCACCTAAATGTAGCCAAAAAATGCAATTACATGTATATTTTTAGGGTTTTTTTGCCCAAATATTATTCAAAAAAACAGTGTGGTTGAAAATAGTTGCCTGTTTACATATCCAGCAGATATCAGTCTATGTATCTGATTAATTTAAGCCTGTTACCTGTTTTTAGCATTCACTTTTGTCTCCCCTCCCCAGTGAGAAAATATTATATCTTGACTGTTAGCTGCAGAAAGCTGGACTTTTTTCACCAGCTAATTTCTCGTCTTGTTTCTTTATCATGCTGAGCAGCACACGTACATTCCACTGATTATTAGCTCAGAAAACAGCTGCCTGATGCTGCTGGAAATGGAGCTGATATGTCTTGAATTACTTTGCCAGAAGAATTATATTGTCAGTAGAAAGGGTAAAGAAGAGGGAAGAAAGTCTGTAGAGTTGCACAGCTGGAGTAGCCAGTATACACGTGAGTCCTCTCTTGCTATACACAGTAATTTGATCCTAAGTCAATAAGAAGGTATTGATTTGTAGAGCTTTAGATTGGAATCCTGGGGATCGATACTCACACATTTAGTCAGGATTGGTTTGTACATGTTTGTGTTTTCTGAATAAAAACAGTGGCATCTCTTGTGGTAGTGAATATCACCAACTGAATAGTAGCAACAAAATATAAAGAAAAGAAAAAACACCATCAACATATACAGTAGGTATCCACAACAACAGATGAGCAGTAATAGTAGATGTTAGTTTCAAACAGTCTGCTTTATAGCGTACATCTGCTCTCTGCTTGTTTTGGGGTTTTTTAAGAAAAGGAAATTTGTTTTCATCTTATGCAACATTAAAGTGAGTCTCAAAATGGTTAATAAAAAGAAGCGCAACAGATTATTCTTGTTCTAGGAAATGAAGGCTATTCCACTCAGGAAATTAACAAAAAAACAAAACAAAACTGTATTGTTCCCTACAATGGCGTGCACCAACCTAACCCTACAAAGAAGATCCCAAGCTGGTTCTAACTTGATTAGAAAGAGAAGCTGGAAGCCAGAGTGCAAAACTGTGCAAGACAACAACTGCATCAGAGTCTTTGACTTGAGAAAAAACACCTCACAGAGCCAGATTGTGCTGGTTTGTAAAACGATTAGTGCACACAGTATGAAAATCTATCTATCTATCTATCTATCTACAGTGGGGCAAAAAAGTATTTAGTCAGCCACCGATTGTGCAAGTTCCCCCACTTAAAATGAGGACAGAGGTCAGTAATTTGCACCAGAGGTACACTTCAACTGTGAGAGACAGAATGTGAAAAAAAATCCATGAATCCACATGGTAGGATTTGTAAAGAATTTATTCGTAAATTAGGGTGGAAAATAAGTATTTGGTCAATAACAAAAATACAACTCAATACTTTGTAACATAACCTTTGTTGGCAATAACAGAGGTCAAACGTTTACTATAGGTCCTTACCAGGTTTGCACACACAGTAGCTGGTATTTTGGCCCATTCCTCCATGCAGATCTTCTCGAGAGCAGTGATGTTTTGGGGCTGTCGCCGAGCAACACGGACTTTCAACTCCCGCCACAGATTTTCTATGGGGTTGAGGTCTGGAGACTGGCTAGGCCACTCCAGGACTTTCAAATGCTTCTTACGGAGCCACTCCTTTGTTGCCCGGGCGGTGTGTTTTGGATCATTGTCATGTTGGAAGACCCAGCCTCGTTTCATCTTCAAAGTTCTCACTGATGGAAGGAGGTTTTGGCTCAAAATCTCACGATACATGGCCCCATTCATTCTGTCCTTAACACGGATCAGTCGTCCTGTTCCCTTGGCAGAAAAACAGCCCCATAGCATGATGTTTCCACCCCCATGCTTCACAGTAGGTATGGCGTTCTTGGGATGCAACTCAGTATTCTTCTTCCTCCAAACACGATGAGTTGAGTTTATACCAAAAAGTTCTACTTTGGTTTCATCTGACCACATGACATTCTCCCAATCCTCTGCTGTATCATCCATGTGCTCTCTGGCAAACTTCAGACGGGCCTGGACATGCACTGGCTTCAGCAGCGGAACACGTCTGGCACTGCGGGATGTGATTCCCTGCCGTTGTAGTGTGTTACTGATGGTGACCTTTGTTACTTTGGTCCCAGCTCTCTGCAGGTCATTCACCAGGTCCCCCCGTGTGGTTCTGGGATCTTTGCTCACCGTTCTCATGATCATTTTGACCCCACGGGATGAGATCTTGCGTGGAGCCCCAGATCGAGGGAGATTATCAGTGGTCTTGTATGTCTTCCATTTTCTGATGATTGCTCCCACAGTTGATTTTTTCACACCAAGCTGCTTGCCTATTGTAGATTCACTCTTCCCAGTCTGGTGCAGGTCTACAATACTTTTCCTGGTGTCCTTCGAAAGCTCTTTGGTCTTGGCCATGGCGGAGTTTGGAGTCTGACTGTTTGAGGCTGTGGACAGGTGTCTTTTATACAGATGATGAGTTCAAACAGGTGCCATTCATACAGGTAACGAGTGGGGGACAGAAAAGCTTCTTACAGAAGACGTTACAGGTCTGTGAGAACCAGAGATTTTCCATGTTTGAGGTGACCAAATACTTATTTTCCACCCTAATTTACGAATAAATTCTTTACAAATCCTACCATGTGAATTCATGGATTTTTTTTTCACATTCTGTCTCTCACAGTTGAAGTGTACCTCTGGTGCAAATTACTGACCTCTGTCATCATTTTAAGTGGGGGAACTTGCACAATCGGTGGCTGACTAAATACTTTTTTGCCCCACTGTATCTATCTATCTATCTATCTATCTATCTATCTATCTATCTATCTATCTATCTATCTATCTATCTATCTATCTATCTATCTATCTATCTATCTATCTATCTATCTATATATGGCACACCAAGAAAAACTGGTAAAATAAACTTAAACTCAAAAACAAAGACTGATGGTTGTTGAAAAAACAGTTCCCGGTTATTATTCATCCATCCATCCATCTTCTCACTGGTATCCAAATTCAGGGTCATGAGGGGGCTGTAGCCAGTCCCAGCTATAACAGGGTACACCCTGGACAGGTCAGCAATTTATTGCACAGCTAACGCATAGAGACAGGCAACCATCCACACTCACAGGGAATTTAGATTCACAAATTAACCTAAACCCACTCATGTCTTTGGAGTGTTGGAGAAAGCCAGACCACCCAAACACAGAGAGAGCATGCAAGCTCTACATAAATTCATATTCATAAATTCCTTATTATGAATTAAAGCAGTTAATCTTGATAACATTTCTGATCAATTTTCTGGAACAGCAGATAAAAATTTCTTTCTAAAACAAAAATATTTCTCCTAAATGTCTGAGTGATAACATACAGAATATATTATATGATATATGTTTTCCTCATCTTATCCTCCAGGTATTGTTATCTCCCTCATTTCTCTTGGTATCCCATGCTCCATCTTTCTCCTCTTCATTTCCATCTTTTCCCTTCCCCCATAACTTCCACCATCTCTTTTTGCGTTTGTCGTCCTCTGTCTTGTACTTGAGCCTCCTCACAGGGTCAGTGGCACTGCGCAAGTTAAGGTTGTCAAACTCCTCGTTGAGCATGAAGCTCCTTTCAACAAGCTCGGCCGATTCCTGCCAGTTTTGGAAACAGTCACAGCCGAAACGACAGATGTCCCGCACAGCGTTTGGAGAGAGGACAGAGCCGTCGGGACGCAGGACCACTATTGTTGGTACATCCTTCACTTTAAACATGGTCTGCAGTTCCCTGAAAAACAGAAGTAGACTGGCATGAAAATATACTCTAATTTTGTACAAAGAGTGATGTGGTCCTCCAGACTAGGTGCACTGACAAACAGCTTAAATATATGCACATATATTTAAACACTCACTTCCTGTATGGGTCCTCAAAGGCCAGAAACAGAACCTTTTTGTGCAGCTCTTTGAGGAATTTTTCCTGTTTCTCCTCTGATTGGTCCAAACTAGAGAGAGAAATCTGGAAATCTCAAAACTGATCAAATAGATATATTTATGTAACTGCATATGTATAAGACAGATATATAGATTAAAAAAGATGTGGGAACCTGATGTAGATGAGTGCGAGCAGTTTCGGGTATTCGATGTATGCTGGATCTTTCACTCTCTTAAAGAAGTCGTTCAGAACAGGCACAAACTTCAGGCACTTTTCACATTCAGCAGATGCAAAGAACAGCATGACGATGCGATTTTCGAGAATCCCCATGATCTCACGCTCAGTGTTGAGTTCGTCTTGGTCCCAGTTGTTCTCGATGAGAACTCGGTTTAGGAAAAGGTCAACCATGATGAAAGACAGGAATGTAAAAGGATGAAGGCCCTCTGTGGAAACAAGGAGGGTTAGATGAAGTTTTATGTACATACGTTCAACAATATGCATGTGTGGTGGCTTGTACAGCACAGTCCTGAAATAATGACTTTTTTTTTTTCCTATCTGTTGCATCCATAAATGTTTCATTTTGCAAACTGTGATTGAGGCTGACATTAGTGTGAAACCCCTGAGACCCTGTGTAGTCACAGGGCATTGAATTTCAGGTTTTCAGTACTTCACTCTGCTCAATAAAGTGTTTTATACTTTGTAGACGTCACTGTTTTGTGCAGTAAAATGAACCCATTGTCCACACTTGAGGACACACTTTTCATAGGTAATGTTTTGTTTTTAGACCTGTCAGGTCCGACTGATCCCAAATAGCTACGAGAAATAGAAAATCCATCCAAAACAAGAGCTGAGGTCTCAGGATGTTAAATCTGAAATATTTTAGTGTCTTGTGAATTTCAACAAATATGCACGACAAAATAAGCAAGAATCAAGTTTGGAGTGTCTGTGACATTTTGGGTGCACTTACAGGTGAATCCGGAGCATTGCTACTGCCCACGCAAAACAAAAAACAGTCAAAACAAGTTTGACAGATTATTTGTGCTCATGTTGGATTCCATCAGCATCAAAGAATAATTAGGAACATCTGCTTCAGGGCCTTTAAAGCTTAAAAAATGCTAGAACCATTTTTCAAAATGTCACTGCTTTGGTGTTTTAGAGGTACAATCTGTAGACAGTGGTTACATCTATCCTGAACAAATTACTTTTGTTTACACAAAAAGTTTTTTGATTTTTTTTTTTTCGAGGGGGGGAATTTCAAACAAAGCATGAGCTGAGTCACTATTGCATCCTACTGTGACCGAACAGCAAATGGTAATTTACATGAAAATAATGAATGATTACCCCACACTGGTGTATAAAAAATTGATCCAGAGGGACCGATACCACATTTTGTTCTTAATCGTGACGATTTAGCGGAAGGAAAGCAGCAGTTCCAATTATTTTGTCAAAAATTATTTCAGTTTGGCCAGTTATTAGGATGCCACCATTACGAACCAGCAGGCCAGGTCCCTAAATTGGGAGTAATTGTTTGATAAATGCTGGTTCCTTTTAAAGGAGCAAATTTTACGATTTATAAAAAAAATTTAAAAAAGGAAACTTCCTGTTGTCCCATTGAAACACGGTAATTTGACAAACTGACAATACAACAGCCCAGCTAGAACGAGTTAGTCAGTATGAATAAAGCTTTTATGAAATGGTGTTTTCCAAGAGACAACTTATGGTTCAGAACAAACAAAAAAAAGACCCATAAGAGATAAATTTCAGATATAGAAATACAGTTCAGGCCAAAAAGCTAAGAAATATGCTTTATCTGTCTTGCCCAGCCTGTATTTCTGTTGCAGAAGTTGCTGCTGGCTGTGAATTGACAGCGATAACCTCACAAATTAGATTTGGCTCTGTGGCTTTGAGCTGTGCCAGATCTATTTGAGACTACCATTCTGCACTGAAACGTCCAAGGCTAATGTAGGAGAAATACATCTGAAATTGAGCAGCACTGGACCTTACCTGGAAAAAAAAAGAGGATTTACTGTAAGGCTTAGAAAGGTCAAAACTTAAATCTTACATTTGGAAAAGTTATTTCACAATAATCTGCTTCACTTTTCGAAGCTGATCAATAGCTCCTGATATACACTAGCAAGACTGCCGTGTCTTGTTAGAAGCTAATTTAATAGGCCATCAATCTTTGTACGTGCAGTGGCAGCTAAATATACACAAGTAATTTACCTCACCTTGAAACTCCTCGGCTCTCACAAAAAAAAAACATAGAGGGAATCCAGATTTTCTCCTGTCTTTCAAGACATTATATTGTTTCATATGCCTTTTCCCCCCTCTTCCCTTAAATCCTGTGAAGCTTGTTATTTTAGTGGCACCTTTCACTGTGTCTTCACCCCTTTCTCTGTAATTTGTTCACCCTGCACTCTGTGGTCCTCGAAGGGAGATTACAGATAGCTGGAGGTGTGGCAGTGCTGTAATTGAGGGGCAGAGGATGTGTGTGTATGTGAGTGTGCCCTAAAACACCAGCTAAACACTAGAAATCTTATTACTTAAAGACAAGAAGGGAGCGAGTAAAGGAGGGATGGAAAAAGAAGACAAATTGGATTGCAAAGGTAGGATGGGCTTGTTTCAATCTTCCCTTCGCAGCTTAATTTTCTGGCTCGAGTCTGATATCACCCATTAAGCCATCAAAGCATAATACTGATTCTTCTGTATCCTGTTTTTAAGGCTGATTTAACAGGCAGGGTGCAGAATTAACTGAGAGAGTGAATAGTTTTGAGCCTGGTTCCGGTGAACTCCAAGCTGTGCTGTAGGAAAGTGCTTAGCGAGCTGCAGAGGCACTTGCAGAAAGTACCCGGGTTAATCTCAGGGAGAGGGTTGAGGTAAATATAGAGAGAGAGGGAGAGAGCCCTAATAGGATTAGTCTGAGTCACACAGACATGCGTCACTGCACATGAATGCACAAAAACACGCACACATGCATACGCTCCTTTGAATAATACATGCTTTGGATATGTGACCAAATGCACACAACACATGCTGAAGCTTTTTTTTTTTTTTTAGGTGAGCCTAGAAGCATGGCTGTACTGTACAGGTGTCGATGTAAGTCAGTTATGCTTCTCTTATCATGAACTGTAATGTTTGAGTGCAAGAGATCTCAGACCGATCTCAGACATGTGGTGAAAGCATCATCTAAGAAATTAGTATACCTGAGGTTATCCATGAAGTCGGTCTGGCAGTTGGTGGAAATGGCCCTCTGGCAGTGTGTTTGAGTGTGATTGCAAGTGATATCAAAGTGGATGTACACTGTTACAGTGGTGGATGCTGATTTTTAGCCAAACATTCAAGTAAAGAGGTGAGGATATGTTGAGGTAATCTATGTGAGTCAAAAGCTCAGACTTCAGAATGCTCCAAGCACTCATATTACAACAAATCGTTCCTAAAATTGGCTCCATTTGATGTAAATAAGGGGGGATAACCCTAATATGGTCACAGCAGCTACAGCTCCCACCACCTGTTCAAGTCTTTTGATTGCAAGAGGCTGCCAATCAAACAAATATTTGCTTAAAAGAAATAATGGATGAACTGATGTGCTACACCAAATCCTACTGTAACATAAACATGGATTATTGTGAACTGTTAATCATGCAAAGCTACTCTCGCAGAGGTCAAGACTAAAAATGTCTCCCTTGAGTATAATTTCTTTAACTAATTAAATGTTTTTGTTCTAATCCAACAACAAACTCTTGATCTCAGATGCAAATATCATGAAACTGTAGGGCAGTCGGTGTAGAACGAGCACGCTTCACTGGTCAGCAATGAGTAAGCCATAATGAGTATAAACACAATGAATGGGGAGAGGTAATGGTGGCTTGCTGTAACCAGAGCTTAGCATTATGTAGTTACAGGGCAGTCAAACACCAGTGGGCACTAATTAAATAACATTCATGTCTGTGCTTAAATAAAACTGTAGTGTGCCAATAAAGGAGGCAAAGCAGATACTTTGATATTTTAGCCACTGCAGCTTTAACCACAGCCGGCAGCGTGTCAGTGCTTCCATGTACATTTAACTGAGCTTTGAGGTGCTGATGCTCTAGCGTTTCCCTGTTTCAGCCTAACTTAAATCCAGTGGAGAAAAAATGTCAACCAACCAATCCTTTCATATCAAAGGCGTTAGTCATCCTTTGGTAAAAACAAAGCAAAAAAGACACACTTTGAAAACACAGAGAACAGACAAGACTTTAGAGGTATTACAAAAAAATCTATATTCATTTGTTTTAACAAACAAAAATACAACCAAAGCTGCAAGTCTGGGTTAAAACTGCAATATGAGCTGCGAACTAAGGAAATACAAAAATCAATCCTGCTGTTATTCAAGTGTGAACAAATCCTTTGGTAACAGGTAAAACAGATACATTCATCAGTTACAAATAAGTAAGCCTAAAATTAATCTCCCAAAACATAACATGTAGTAAATAACAATGGCTGCTTGGGCCTAAATTAAAGATCAAGGTATTAAGAGTCAGAAAAGGCGAACAGAGGTGATTCCCAGCAACAGACTGAATATGAAAGATGAACGTAGCCTCATGGTTTGAAAAGGGAAACCAGTGAGAATGATCTTAAACTGACATTTTTTCCACCCAATGGCCAGCAGAGAGCTACTCGTTCTTCTACTTCTCACTGGTTTCAATCAGTTTGATTTCTTATGATTTTCATTATGTAATTATTGTTAATTTTAGAGTAATTCAGACAATAAAGGATGAAAACCGTAAAAAATCCAAGCATTCAAAATGCTCTTCTGATGTCACAGTGGCCCACACCATCTTCCCTGTACAGTCTATGTTCCCAACCTGGATGTGATCACAATAGAAATATGAAGTTTCACGACATGAATTTACAGGAAATTTATATATATCGATATCATCGATATTTATCAATATGTTAATATGGTTTTTCTTATTTTTTAGATTTGCTGGTTTATTTTAGTCCTTCTAAACTGTTAAAGCTGTTAAACTGAAACTAATGAATGACCAAAAGTGTCTTGGTGGAACGGATCCATCCAGTGAAGAGGGATAAGTGGTAGGGCTGCACGATTTTGCATAAAATGAGAATCACGATTTTTTTGCTTAGAATTGAGATCACGATTCTCTCACGATTCTCTTTTCTAATATAAATATTTATTGCACTTATTAACTGCACATCAACTTCGTAACAGTTGAGACTGAACATAAAGCCAATAAATAAACATAAAAACAACAAATGTCTCACGTTTTGTGGTTGCCGCAAAATGTTGTACTGCTTGAAATTCCGTCTCCGTCGTTGCTCGACACTGCGTGTATAGAGCAGGTAGTGCAACAATAGAAAAATAGTTGCGGGACAGCACTGTGTAGCGTTTGTCTAGGGTGTTGATCATTTTCCTAAATCCCTCGTTTTGCACAGTATTGATGGGAGCCATATCTTTCGTCAGGTGCTAAGTAATAGCCTCCGTAATTTCTTTGTGCCTGCGGGAGTTCGACGTGTATAGGGAAGCGCTGTATAAGGTTCCCGTTATTGATGTTTGGGTGGTTGACCGGGACGGATTTTCTCCTGTCACTTTTTCGTCATCCCTGACGTGCTCTCCGTTGTTTTTTCCCTGCTAATTTTAGCATCACACGGCACAGCTTCTGTATCACGTGGTATAAGGCTCCGCCCTTGTCATTTGTTGAGCAGGAAGAGTGAGCGCTTGTTTTCATGCAGATTACGTCCCGGATCAAAATGCGGTACAATTGTCGTCGTGTTTTGTTTTGTTTTTTTGTTTTTTAATCGTTGTCATTTGGAAATGAGATCGCACATAAGTATGGATTGAGATCGCGATTTTCTAACGATTAATCGTGCAGCCCTAATAAGTGGCCAAACATGCTGGGAACCATGTTGGGAAATGTTTTGGTGATTGTTTTCTCCAGAGAGAGAATTTTAGACAGTAGAAGAAGAAACGTAATATAACCTTGTTATTCTTTAGGAGGTCACATTTTAACAGTCTTATCTCTGAATGAATGCCAGAGTTCTTTCTCTCTAACTCCTCCTCAAATCTTCCCTCCTTCATCACAGCTCGTCCCGTGCGCTCCAGTTCTCCAGTTCAGATTGCAATACGTCAGAGTTTTGGGCTTCGAAACTCAGCTCTTCTTGCTCCTGAGTTTTCCTGGACTTGGCTCGGTCCCAGTCGGTCCTGACTGACTCGTTGTCCCAGACTACTGATGTTTCCGTGTCACTGATGTAGCCCGGGTCTCCTGTGTAATGGGTCGGATACACCAGAAGCGGCTCAGCAGAAAATGCACGCAGGTCCCGACGCTCAAAGTGGTCCATGTACTCTGATCTGATGAGCGAGACAAGCGGGGATGTGATTAGATTTACAAGAGCGCCACAGAAGAGGAATCACAAAGAGGAGGCAGATAACAGGAACAAAGAGAACACGTGGAGAGCAGATGGGTTATACTTACACTGGATGTTTGTTGTACATGACAGGAAGGAACTCGTCAACAGGCAGCATCTTCCTTAGAGGATCTGCACTGAGGAGCTTCTTGGCTCCTTGTAACGACAACATGTAGCCAAGAGTCCAGTAGGAATAGTCGGCCTCCACCAGATTGTGGATGTTTGGTAACGACTTCTCTGGATGGTCCACCTGCATTCGTTTCCGCCCAATATAACTGCAAGAGTTGTTCACATATAAGAGGCACAGATCACAGATTTGAAATGACAGCTAATAACAGTAAATCTACTCTACTGTCTTAACAACTATGCTGAATCCAGATGGAAGAGATGGTAGGCATCAGATTTGAATATGACCCTTTTAGTTTTATCCTCTTGAATTAACTAAGTGAACTTATATTTTAATTAGCAACTAAGAATCAGCACACAGATGAATATTGTTTCAATTTGTTTTAAAACCCACTGTGAGCAGGCACACTTCCCTCTGTGATGCTTCAGAACATTAATGTAAAATTCTGCAGTGATGGTCTAACTGTGGAGGAAAAGTACACAACGCAAAAACCTTGAGAACTACTCCTGCCCTGATGCGCCTTCTTGGGGCTTGGACACTTGCTGGGAAACTCTCATCAACAGTGAAGATTAGGGTTGGGCAATATGTAAAAATTTTCCAACTGACAATTGTCAGTCCAATAATCGGCGATGGGCGATACATGTGCGCATGTGCAGACTTTTTGATGGGCGGAGAAATGTAGTCATGCACGTGTTTACCACACAGAAGAAGTCCAAACATGGACGAACTAATTTGCCCAAAAAATAAGGGATGACAGCGTTAACCCGGTCATCACGATCAAAATTTTTAATGTGCTCAACCCATCTAGAGCGCAGAATGAACAGACTTTGGACAAACTGCCCGAAATGCGTTGACAGAGACATTTCAGGGATTTTGACTCCAGATGGGTTCATTCTTAATCGCGATAGTTGTGATGACGGTGCGTTAATGCTGACAACACTAAAATAAAATATAAAGTTGCCCATTTGGGATGAAAGAGGTAAACCTAAGGATCTAACCAAAGCGGTGTGCCGCTTGTGCAGACGTATAGTGCGAGCAAAGTACTCAAACACGACTAACTTGCATGAGCATGTACGTGTCCACCATCCTAGGCTATCACCAGCTTCTGCAGCTCCATCAACAAGCATTTGGGCGTATTCTGAGGAGGGTGCATTTGCTCGCAGATGAAAGAGGATGCTGTTAAAACAGCGCTATTATTATTTTTTTCTGTTGACTGCTTCTATTAGCTCCATCATTATTAGCAAACTTACTTATGGGCAAATAAATAAATAAATCGCCCTTATAAAAACGATCACCGATGGGCTCAGCCTATCGTCGATAGTCGATATATTCGTCCAGTCGCCCAAACCTAGTGAAGATGTGCACTGGTTAGCTGATACTGGATATCCACGGTGAAATTGCAAATGGACACAAGTAAGTAGGCAGAATGGGACCCACATCCCTTTCTCTTGCCAGACAGTAGCAAATGCATCAATTACAACGTTTGTGCAATTATAGCTTAAAAATAACTCCACATAGCAATATTGGAGTTCGATTGATAATTTCCACTTAATAATGTGATTGGAATAAATGTTTGTGTTTTAACAACATTTTTTCACACTCGCATAGCGGAAACTCTTAATGAGATATCAATGCGTCTCTGCTGCCACTATGACAAAGAACCCAGCAGCAAGAAAATTCAATCAATTCCTCCTCAGCTGTTGAATTCATAAGAAAAAAAATACGAATATAAAAATATACAATCGGGCTTTTAGAAATACTAAATATAGTTGCAGCTCAGCTCAAGCAGACTTTGCTGCAATATTTGAAGGTCATGTCTAGATGAGTCTCCCGAACAGCTCTTATTTCGGATAGTTTCAATGAAAATGCTGTAGGATGGTGCTCAGGAGTGGGATGCTGCACTGGATTATTCCCACAAGTGTTCTCAGCATCTGACTGGTGGCGTCTGAGATATCGTGTGACAGATGGTTGGATTTCACTGTAAGAGGATGATGGAGATGATAATCCTCTCTGTTTACTACACTGTGTATTTCCTCAGTTCACTGAAGCATCACTCACATGAGATCCCAGTCCAGCTTGTGTGATGTCACTTCCTGCAGCAGTGCCTGAAGGCGACGTTTGAAGAATACTTCAAAGCGGAGGTCGTCCTCGATGACCAGAGAAGTCTGGAGACCTCGGTCTACTATCTGAACGAAGACATATGGATATGGAGCATTACAGTGCTGCCAATATATTGGTGAGCCTGTGCATAAAATCCATCATGTACTTAGGTGGATTTAGTGTAACGTTTGTTAAATCCTTTTTGACCTTTATGGGTCCTTCGTACAAAATGATTACAAATGGCTAATTTTCTATAATTACACATAAAAGCCTGTGTGTTTGTTCATTCTCCCAAAATAACAGGAGAGGCTGAATACAGCTGGTTTAATTACTATACTGACTGAGCTTTTTCCTGACAAACAGTGCAGCTAAACTATGAAGTCTTTTATAAAGATTCTTTATGAAAACTACCAGTTGACCATGTAGACTGGGCACACACGACATTGGTTCCCAAATTGTAACCTAACTATTTTTGATGGCCTCCAGTGTAGCCAGGATATCCAGATAGTGGATATCTGCTTTTTGACTTCCCGGTTATTGTTTGCAAATACAGATACAATGAAAAAGGCTCATGAAAATGCAATAAGTCACTGGTTTTGCAACTGCATTTTGGTGAATACAGTCCCTTAATTGCTCTTCATGTGGACTGTTTAAATGCATGCAATCAAAGTCTATTCAAACATGATTGGTAAACAGAGGCTGGACAACAAGAGAACTGTAACTGGAGAAAGCTACCAGTCTCCTTTTCTTTGCTTATACATCCTACATAATCACATGCAGATAGCAGTTCATAGAGATTACATGCACTGCAACGCCCTTGAGTAGATGCATGCCGGGTTTTTGCCCCTAACCCTAACCCTCGCTTGTAATTCCTCTCTCTTTCCTTGCACTTTTTATATTTTCATCATGAAAATAATAATAATAAGATGTACAAATGTACAAATAAGATGTACAAATTTGTCCAAAAAAAGCAGCGCTCTCATTGAAACATATAGAAGACAAGTTTATTTGCCGCTCAAGCCACCTTTCCTCACGCAATCTCAATTATTGTGTTTTTAACAATAAACCTTATCTAAGATGTGCAGGTAGACATAATTGCCTTAGGCCAGCTCAAGAGTCTCACCTCCTTCCAGATGTTGTAATGAGACAAGAAACAACCCAGTTCACCCTTGGTTAGAGGTCGACCGTGATAAGGGTCTTTGTATCCTGGCAGCATCTTAAGCCCCATAGACTCTATATCAGACTTGTTCAGAGCTCTGAGAGAAAGAGATGGACATTGAGATTTAATATGGAATCGATACTCAAATGAAACAGTGAATAAACATGTACAACACAAATATATTCGTAAGCCATACAGGTATCAGGACTGACTGCAGAAACAAATCAATTACGAATAACTGAATAACAGCCTAACTTTTGGACAGCCCACGCGAAGGTTAGAGACATAAATAAGCAAAAAGTATGTGGCTCAGGGAATCTAGAAATAAGAGCAAGCGACCAGCTGCTTTTCACCTGGTTGTTTGTCTCAGCCCGGGCTCACTACATCAATTTACACTGCATGTTGCAGAGGCACAAATCAGGAAGACACAATCGGTGGGGGAGGAAGAAAATGAGAAACGTACTTGCCATCCACAGCAGCAACAACCTTACAGCTGATCTCCTGCTCGTACAGAGTTCTCAGCATTCGCTCACGACGGTCAGCTCTCCGCACCAGATTTATCATAAACACCTGGGTGCACGCAGATGCAAAACACACACGTCTAGATTACTGTGCACGTATTTATGTGTGTGAGAGAGTGAATGAGTGTGTGCATGTATACCTCATCAAAGCCTATCTTGTTAGGCTGCTTGGGAGGAAGAGACAGGAAGCTGGAGGGCTCCAATGGTGGATTTTTTACTGTCAAAGAAAAAAGGAGGGGAGGGAAAAAAGAGAATGAGTAATGTGTTAGAACAGGAGTTCCCATAATGTGGTTTAGGGAACAGCAGGGGTCCACAAGATAGTTGTGAGGGATTCCCCTATGAACGCTGGAAAAAACCTACAGTTTATGTTTTCCTTTGATTTCCTTTGATGTAGTATTTTGCAAGATACTGGTAAGTATTAAAACCGTGTTATAATCAGGTTATTATTATCTTGTATTAGTATTTGTTGTGTGGTTTGTCTTTCTTTTTCTAAAAAGTGATACTTACATATTTTATTCATTCTCAACTCTATATTTTTACTCTGAGATCACACTGGAGTAGCTTTTCATGAGTTAAGAATAATTCATATCTAGCGTATACTGTGCTTTCATTCTCTTTCTGAAACATGCCTCTTAGCTCTTCTCCCTTACAGCCATCCTTCCCTTTAAACTTTCCTGTTTGGCTACCCCTCACAAACAGATGGTACTGTACTCTGAGCTGCGTGTCTGAGATGACCATATCATCATGCCTACCATGCTCATTTGTCATGAGTTATACAGCATATGGCACTGCTTTGGTAGAAGGTCACACCGCTCTAACTCAGTGCATTTATTTTGTTACTGAGGGAACAGCAAAAGACGACAGTTGGCTGGCGTGAGGATTTGGTTTTGATGGAAAAAATTTTAAATGCAACTCAATGCTACAGACCAGACGAGGCAAGTGAAAGATGTCTTGAGTACCAACAGCTCAATCTGTTTGAATATAACTAGCTTAAAGACTTCTGAGACATAAACAACTTTATTTGCCTTAATCACAAGAAAACTTGCACCCAACGAGTAAACACAAACAAATCACTTCTGCATTTCTGAGCGCTTTGATCTTTTGACTCACCCATGACTTCAAGGTGAGTATGCAAAAAGCTCTCTGCCTCATCCTGCAAGGTAGCATGAGAACGCATTGGCACCGGGAAATGCCCATAAGTCTCCTTGTTGCATATATACATCTGCACATCTGTAGGCAAGAGATGAAAAACAAGCTTACACTTTCTTTTTTGAGAACTTTAATGGACCTACCACATAAAAACTCCAGCTCTATTGCCTTTAACTCACCTGCCATGCGCGCTGAATAGGCAAAGACAATGACATCATCCAGGGCCCAACTGTATTCTGGGTGTGGTGGATAAAAGGCCAGCTGACGGGAGGCCTCTTTTCTAAGGTCCATCAAGTAGGTAGAGTGGACCATTGGTACAGGAAAACAGCCACGACGCTCCTGCCTGCGGATGGGCATATAAGCTGGTGTGCGCCTGTAGTAACCCTGCAGGAAGTGCAGAAACACTGTGTGCTATAGTTACAAACAGCTCTCAGCTGTGTCCAATTTATAAGGTGAGCAAGAACCTGAACTGAAGGACTGGGATTTGAAGTTTCTGAATGCCTGTAGCACTTCGTAGGAGGTTGAAATATCGACATATTTTTTTAATTTATGACAAAATACATTTTCTAAGAGCAAATCTTGAAATTCTGGGTTGCGCTGACATGGAAAAGACATTGACTGATTGCCTTCTGGCAACAGGCCTATTAACTGTACTGAAGGAAATGTTCTTTAGAGGAATCAGACTGTTGGCTGAAGATGGTTTATTTTGTCTAGAGGACAGTCAGCGTCCTCATGTCTATTCTGATCTGAAAAGAAACAAAGATGAGTTCTGAAAGGCGTCCTGCCAAGACAGGAATAGATCACTGACAGCTTGTGTGATGAATCAGATATGCTGTCAAAATCATGGCAGCAGTGTCTGCATACTCAGGGAAACATGTTTCAATTCAATTCAGAACAATTTACTTTGGGTAATAAATAAATAAATAAATAAATAGAGGTATATATTTACTCATTTGAATAAACAGAGACAGCAGTGGCGTCTGGTGAAGCAAGTGGTAGCAAGTGGCGAAAGAACAAATTAAAAAAATGACTGTTTATGCTGTCTGTGTACCAGCATGTTATGTTAAATATTATATATGGTAATATTACTTCACCAGAAAAAGCAAAACTTTTAATTTCCAAAGGAATTCCACGGCATATACAGTCGACAGCCACTTTGTTAGGTACACCTTGCTAGGGCAGGATTGGGCCCCCTTTTGCCTCCACAGCCACCTTAATTGTCCATGGCATAAATTCAACACAGAGCGGGAAACATTCCTCTAAGACTCAGATCTATGTTGACACAATAGCATCACACATTGGTAAAAATCTCTTGTTCCCAAAGATGATTGAGATCTGATGACTGTGGAGCTCATTTGGAGCTCATGGACCACTGTGGATATAAAGCAGGGGTCTCAAACTCCAATCCTCGAGGGCCGGTGTCCTCAAACTGTCCCTGTTGCAACACGCTTGAATAAAATTAGAAGGTCATTAGCAAGAGTATAGAACTTGATTGCATGCTGAAGTGGCAACCCTTAACCCTTAAATTTCAGTAAATGTAAGTGTTTGAAAAAATGTACTTCTAAAAGTAATTTTATTGCACGATGTTCATTCACTCATGGCTGAAATACCACCTCAGCATGCAATCAAGTTCTATAGTCTTACTAATGACCTATAAATTGTATTCAGGTGTGTTGCAACAGGGACACATGGAAAAGTTTCAGGAAACCGGCCCTCGAGGACTGGAGTTTGAGACCCCTGGTAAAAAGGGATGAACATGGAAATGGGTCCAAAGTGTTACCACCCGGAAGAGTCGACACAAGGCAAGATGGATCCACGCTTTAACGTTGTATTTTTCCAATTCTGACCCCACAATCCAAGCGTTGCAGCAGGAATCAAGACTCATCAGACCAACACTTTTCCAGTCACCTACTGTCCACTTTTGGTGACGCAGCGCAAATTGTAGCCTCGGTTTCCTGTTCTTATCTGACAGCAGCATCACTTTCAACAGCTTCAAAGTTCAACATGATGTATGTTCAAATATGTTCTTCTGCAAACTTTGGTTTCTTTGTAACGGGTTGTTATTTGAGTCCGTTCCTATCAGCTTAAAGCAGTCTGACCATCCTCCTCTGAGCTTTGACATCAACAAGCATTTTTATCCAGCGAGCTGCTGCAGGTGTACCTAACAAAGAGTATATAGCACCTACACATCAAACACACTCCATTCACTACGCTGGTAATAATAAAGACTCTACCACACCTTCAAATTGGTTAATTTACAGTGTTTCTAAAGTTAGGTATTGTACAAATATAATTTCCTGAAGCACAAGAAAAAAAACACTCTGTAAATGTTCTCCTAGATTATTTTTCAGTGTTTGGAGGATGGCAGGAAATGTGTTTTTCTTTTCCACAGCAGAAATATTAAAATTTTACAGATTATCAGTAGCCAACAAACTAAATAGTGGATTTCATTATTCATCCAGGATATAAAAAGAGGTTTTTAAGACACGTTATAAAGAGACTAACCTTGATAACAAGGAATATTCCGATTGAAGGACGCTAAATCTAATAGCTTTTTAAGGCCACTTTGATTAAATTTAAGCTCTTGCATTTACAAAAAGGCTTAAAAAACACATTCTGGAAGTACAGCATTCATTTTTTAAAAAGCAAAGAATTTGTTGGACAAAAACTAAGCGGAAAATTAGAAGAAAAGTATAAAACACTATTTCCTTTCAAGCAACTGACCCCCTGGCTTAGGTTCTCCATCCTCCCAAGCATAAGAAAATGACACATAAATCTTATCCATCATCTGAAGACATTTGAAAAATGGATTTAGAGACGTAGCAGCAATTTCTCAAAAAGTTAAGATCTTAATTTTGCATCAATTTAAGGCTTTAAAGATCTGAAGACAACCGATGATGAATAATCTTTGCAGTCTCTTTTCTTTGTGTCGCTGTGATTAAAACCTGAAGCTAGCAGAAACTTAATTAAGTGTTATAAATTTAACGATGCACAGAAAAAGGAAAAAAAAAACATCCAAGAGATGCACCATCTTGCGGTTTATCATTTCGAGTCGGTGGATAATAGCATTTTCTAAATACTCTTATTGTGCTATTGTGCTTATTGCATTTTAGACTGTTCTTTGCCATCTGGTTGTCACAAATTAATACGTTATTCACACATCCAAACTGCTAACAGAATGCATAGGATGTGAGATACCACATAGCCAAAATTTAAATGGGGTGTAAATGGATAGCAGCTCAAAAGAAATCTGCAGTACCTGTGAGGTCATGCCGCACCAGAAGCTGGAGTATGCAGCTCTGGACTCCAACATGGGAGCTACAATGGTCTTGTTTTCCCTCATCAGCTTCCACAACACATCCTGATTGGTGAGCAGATTGTCACAGTCGGCCACCTGCGGACAGACGAGAAGGGCACAGTATTGACTATCGCACACAAAGGTACACATGTAAGCACCCAAAATGTCAGCCATTGCTTCACAATAATTGACTGAGCCACGGCAACATGGCTTGATCATTAGACACTGCAAGCATAGGCCGCTCCTTCTTAGACCTTTTCACCTCGAAGCACGTAATTTTTATAAAACCCTTACAAACAGACTGCACTAGTATTTGCTGTAGGCTCATTTTTACGGAGTTTCTGTTCTGAATTGATTTTCAGGGAACATTTTTTGTTGTTTTCTGTTTTTTGTTCAGTGCCAAAGTCTTTGCCTCATTACATCTCAACAACGACAACAGATGCGCTCCAACAAGTGCTCCCAGACAACTATGTGTGTGTGTGTATGTCTTCAGCATAAAATGTATCCTCTGATATTGGCTTTTTGCACACGCACCTTCAGTACACTTACATTAGGCATTGATTTTCCAAGTCTCTAAAATTCTACTGAAGGGACAAAGTGTAATTCCTCTGAAGGATATTCCCTCGTTTGGTCTTCGGATGATGGTAGCAAAGAGTGCTGTTGAACATATGGGTCTAAAATCTTCTAATTACTGTGTGCATATGGTTCACATCATTTTCATACTCATCAAGCTATTCAACGGCTCCTTGTGCTTTGTGAATGGGGGTATTTTTGCTATGAGAGAGACCAAGTGTTTATTAACAAGATAAAGGTGATTACTGTGCAACTTTGTACCGATGACCATTTTCACTTTCCTCTATTGTGACAGCTGGACCCAATCCATGCAAGCAGGAATATACACCACAGCTTAACAGAACCACCAGACCCCCACAGAGCATTCAGCGTTTTCCTATAATTTGCCAACCATATGTGCCTTGGCCTTGGCCAGTGTTTGTCCCAATAAGTCACAGGAACTTGTGCTAGAAATGTAGCATAAATGTAGTTAGTTTAAAAAGAAAGTTTTCTCAGGACTCTATGCAGTACATCCCATGATTCATTCAACAGCTTGCAGAACCATCTTTAGCAGCCTTGGAGTAATTGTTTTTCTGTTTAAAGAAATTCTGGCCCACTCTTCTTTACAACGTTGCTTCAGGTTCGAGGACATTTGTTTATTCACGCCTCGCTTAAGGTCGTGCCACAGCATTTCAATTAGGTTGAGGTCTGGGCTTTTTCAACCACTTTTCGTTTTGTAATAGATTTGCTGCTGCGCTTTGCATTACTGTCATGTAACAAGATGCAATTTGGGTCAAGCTTTAGCTGTCAGACAGCCTCTAGCATAGTGATCGTGGCTCAAGAGTTGGGAGTTCGCCTTGTAATCGGAAGGTTGCCGGTTCGAGCCCCGGCTTGGACAGTCTCGTCGTTGTGTCCTTGGGCAAGACACTTCACCCGTTGCCTACTGGTAGTCCTTAGGGACTAGTAAAGCGCTATACAAATACAGGCCATTTACCCTTTTTACCATAGCATTCAACTCAGTGCAAAAAAAGCCGTAATAATCATCCCACCACCACCGTGCTTGGCAGTTGGTATGAGGTGTTTGTGCTAATGCTGTGTTTGGTTTTAGACAACCTATGCATTATGGTCAAACATCTCCACTTATTGTTCCAAAACTCTTGTGGTTTATGCAACTTTGCACAGAGTCCTATGAAAACTCTCTTTTTCACATGACTGTATGTAAAACTACATGGTAGGAATTAGTGGAAAATCTTTTAAATTGTTATTTCTTACTTACATCGCAAATGTTAATAAAAATCAATGCATATCTACCTGTTTGCCTAATATATGAAGGAATGATGTAAAACAGTCCTATCTCAAAGTACTGGCTAACTGGCCACAAGTTTACTTGTACACAGGTATTAGCACGCAAGAGTTCTAAATAATAATGGTTTAAAACAATAAAATTGTATAATACACTGAAAACCTAACTTCTTGTGTCCTTTTGCATTGTCGAATCGAAACAGCTCTAACAAAACAGCAAAAAAACAAAACAAAACAAGCTCATTTCTGGCAGTGTGCCATTCAGCCTTTAGTTACCAGCTACACGGAGCTGTAGTTGTTTACAAGTGCAAAAGCACTGTTCTTCCCTGAACTAGGGTTTTAAAACTATAAAGAATTTAACACTTGACACAACAGCATTAGTAAAAATGTCAGCCTGAAATTTGCATATTTTGAATTTTTTACCTCAGTTCTCTGAAGAGATATAAGCATTTGTAGATAATGTGGATGAGTGGCTGTTAAGAGAGTGGAGTGTCATGAATCAGCGTATTGTAATTTCCACAGATATCGCCTTATTCACCGAGCTGAGAGCACATAGTTGTAGAGCTGCAGAGTGGATGATAGCATACCAGAAGATAGTCTGCCCATATCTCACGGGCAGTGTCCAGCGCTGCCTGACGGAGCTTCATTACATGTTCATAACGGAGATTATTCCAGTGCTTGGGCCCCACCTCATCTTCAAAGGCACTGAGGCATGCAAAGACAGACGCATTAAGTAATGTGCACACCACGCACACACAAACACGCACAGAGACCCATTGTCACACATGGGCACGCACGTACCTGGGTTCATCTTCGGGTCTCCACTCCACATAGTGGTAATAACTCTGGACCTTGATGAGCCACTCTCTTAGGATGGCTGTAGTGTTATCTATGTTGTGGTCTGTCGCCACCCTGTGGGAGTGATGACAGGAGAGAGCGAACTCTGAGTAAAGAACAGTTCTGCTGGTACCAACAAGTATTAAGACTTAATTTGGCTTAAAGGGAGATGAACATGTATCATTATGTGTGAAATTTATTATTACAATATACAGTATATTAGAGACATGCTGGAATAGCATTGGTCCCAGTCCTAGCATTAATAAGACAAGGCTGTGAATCCTAGGAAAACTATTTTTGGTCGGTGTCGCTATAAAATTCTGTTTTATTGGGTCACTGACTACATTTCAAACAACCACAGTAATCCCTGTACATGATGTACTTTTATTTATTAATATTCGCCAGCATTTATTATTCTGCCACTCAAACAGCATTTTCTCAGCAGGAGCCCTGTTGTTTTCTCTTCTGTTCTTTCTCATTTACTGCAGGCAGCTAATGTCTCTGCATAAATAGTTACACAAAGCTTCTGCTTTTGGAAGAAGAATGATCCTGTTCAGTTTTATACACTGAAGTATGGAGGTGGTAGAGAGGATTATAGATTGATTATCGGTTGTTTTCCAATCAGGATTGTGAGTTGTTTCCAAAAATCAAGTGGGAAATGTTTTGTGCATTAAGTAATAAAGTTCAAATAGTTTGCAACACTTGCCGGTGCACAAACTCAACATTTTAATATTCCAAAATCATACAGAAATGAGCATCAGTAGATCAACATGTCTTGACTGGAATAAAGCCATTTAATAACTAGGTGAAAATTTCAAATATCAATCAACTGTAGAAAATATTTCAGCCTTAAAATTCAAGTCATTTTAGATTTAATTATCCACCATCTATTTATATGGCAACAATAATTTTTTATTGTAAGGTAAAGCCCCAACAAACCTTATAATGCTATTATGGTGTTAGCAAACTAAACCTTGTTAAACATTCAACAGAGTTGGATCGAGTTCAGCATTCATTCTAGAGATAAAGGACTAGGTGTTCTAGTCCTGGTGAGGAAAGATTTAGCATCATTAAATTAGCTGATACCTGTTTCTGTGTTTTGCACCTACAGTTTATTAATGCATCTTGCTAACTAGCTTTAGCTGATAAATTGGGATTCAACCTTTTTATTCACATATGACAGTTTCAAGATAACAATAACAACATGTAAGTGGCTGAAACACCAACACTGAGACTTCAAAATACAGAGTCAACAACCAGTGGGCTGATACAATGGCCACGTGTTTCGTACTGTCTGTGCTGTGTACTGGTTAATCACAAACTTTGTCTTGCGAAACAAAGCAACTAGAACTCTGAAGGAAACGAAACAAGCTGAAAAATGCTGAAACAGCCCACAGAGCTAAGATGTATGAGAATATTTGGGTGGTGAGCTCAAAGTCATTGCATAAGCCTCTGAAGGTTTTTTATCCATGGTCACAAACCTTCAGAGGCTGGAACCTAAAATTAATGTATAAGTAATGTATATAATAAATATTAGTAATACATGTTAATATAAAGCAAGGTCATTTTTCATGTGCTGCAGCCTGGCATTCTTTCAGCTGATGACACGGGGATACTTACACATTCTCATCCCTGACATGCATTCACCAATGCAGATTTCAGTTACAGTCGAAGTTAAAAGGTTGGATTGCATGTCTTTAGCATAATTAGAATGGTCCCTTACTGCTTATTCTGTCCTGTACCTGACTGCCTTTATGTGACTGCCTTGTGATTTCTGTAAGTAGGCTTTAGAAATATTTCTTCAGGCTTCTTAAAGGACACTCTGATCTTCTTTGAATGCCCCGAACGTGTTGCCTTTTATTCCATTCTCTATCAAAGTGATCCCACACCGCATTAATAACTTTGAGGTTTGGACTCTGGGGAGGCCAATCCATGACTCAAAGTTTTTTATTGTGTGTGTTTTTTTATCTAAGTAAGCTTTTACTGCACTGGCAGTGTTTTTAAGATCACTGTCAGACTGAAAATGAAACTGTCCGCTAGCACTGGGTGAAATGCTGCACTAAATCGTGTTTTACAAATGGATGTAGACAGTCACTGTTGGTTGGTTGGTTGGTAATTTATTTCAACATGTGAACAATATACAAGTACATTTAGAAAAGAAATAAGAGAGAGAAAAAAATACTATACAAATTACATACAAAAAACCATTCTGATTAATTTACATGTTGAAAGGGACTGTTGTACCTGTCTGTTGACTAAATTTTTCAAGTTTGGATTCATCAGTTAATAACACCTGTTGCCACTAATTTTCAGATGTGTCTCAGGTCCTGTGTTAGGTCTTTCCTGGATTTGTTCACATTTGTTAAGGTTATGTCTTTAAGACACTGTTTTGACCTTCTTGATAAAAAAAAATGTTATTTTTCATACATTCAACTAAAGAAATGACGTGTTTTTTGTGACAGGCTACTAGTAACAAAATGTCTAAATTTAAATGAAATAGTTGCTAAATTGTCTGTTATGTTTAGACACGACGCTGGTTCAACACTTGAGTTGGGTGTCTGTTTTATTAATGGGTCAGTGTTAAGTGGCTCAATAAACAAAATGAAAATGACACAAAGACTAAGCTGAACATGAGTGAAATGTTCAAAGAAAAACTTGGCAATGAATATGTTGATATTTAAAGAGTGCAGTTTAATGGCAACCTAAGACATTTTAGGACATTGATAGTCTGAACCTGGAGGACAAATTCACAGTGCAAAAAAAACTAACCCTAAAGAAAACAAACATGCTCCTGGCTGTGCTGCTCGTCTAATGGACATTTTGGGGGATTGGAAACAGCAGGATCCTCTGCTGAACACTTTTGGGTCTTAGCAAGAGACAGAACTCTCATCACCAGCGATGATGCTGACTGATAAAATCTTTGACATCAAAGTTGACATTTTCTCTATATCCAAGTTCAAGCTCCACAGTGAATTAACAGCTACACTCCTACTAGTGCTCAAAATGAGACTCCCAGCGCTGCTGGAAGCAGTGCAGGGCTACAAAAGGATGTGACCTTGAAGAAGATAACAAGCAAATGTAAATCAGCTTTTGATTTTCATACGCTCAGTTGCTGAACTTCTTGAATGCTCTCATAATCCTTTTTATGGCCTTGCTGTCATTTGAGGTTCAAAGCGTCACATCACTAGTATCAGGTGTGGACGGGGAAAGAAAGGCAGACAATAGAGCCACAGAAGGGGAGGGTGGCATTCAGCTGCTCTCTGTGCTATCATAACAAATCTAAGTGTGTCAGGGAGGGGCAGAGACAAAGACAGAAACACAGACGGAGCGTGAAAGAAGGAAAGAATGTGTAACACGGCAGAAATGGATTTAACTCCAACCCTGTCATGTAATGAGCGTCAGTCAACATGCTGCTGATGTTAGCCTTCCCATCTGTCTGTGGCGTTTTTAACACAGCAGTGTCATGTGACCAGCTAACCAATCTATCTTCTTCTCCCACGCTCTCTCTCTCTGCATGTGTCTACTTCTTTTCTCTCTGTTGGACACAAATTTCTGACAGCTGTGAAGTTCTGAATGGCCAGAGGTAGTGAATTAAAAAGGGTTTGTGAAAAATAAATATGTGCGATTGCAGCCATGCCTAACGGATATGAGAGAGTTAGGGAAAAAAAGGCAGGAGGAGGAAGATGATTTATGGCTTGATGATAACATCCCCACTGCATGTCCCTGCAGAGCACACACACTCACCAGTGTGTGTGTGTGTGCGTGTGGTTGTGTGTGTGTGTGTGTGTGTGTGTGGCCGTTTGCCAAGTATTTCATCTTAACCTGTCACGTTGATAACTGCAGACATCGACAGGTGGCAAGCCAGCAGCTCAGAATATATCTTTCACACTGCATTTCAAAACTTTTTATATCAGCTCTTCCACGGAGAGATGAGCTATGTTGTATATCAAAGAGAGCCCGCTGAAAACTGGCTGCCACATGGGCATGGTTAAAATCAGGCACAAATATCTGGCTCAGACACAAGGAAAGAAGCTCAACATCCAGGTTGGTTTGTTTGAAGAGGCACACGGACACTTGAATCCCTCGTTCTGGGTCTGATGGAAAAAGTTTCAATTCAGCATTTAAATGAAGCACGGCATCCTCTGATCAAACAGCCATTTCACAGGAGTGACTGATGTTTAGTTTTAATTCCCCTTCCTGCTGTCACATTAAACGCAACTCTGCTAGAGGCGTTTAGCCCCTCATTTTCCTTCATTAGACCACTGGATTGCCAACTAGGATATAATCTAACCTGTCAGGTGTGAATGCTGATGAAAAATTTAAAAGAATCTCTCAATTTTCAAGAACAGATATACTAGCAGGGGATCACAGGAAGTTAGCAGAGCTGGAGACAGGAAAAATCTAGAAGGAGGGGGGCTGGGTAGCAACAGAAAAAAAACAGCCTTAAGGTAAAAGAAGATAAGTCCTGCGGAGGCGTTTTAATACACGGGCTCACATTCACAGTCTATTGTGTCTGGTCGCATTGTAAAAGATGTATTCAAAATTGTTTTAAATACTAGTTTTGTTTCCAGACGACTTTGGGAGACGACGATGAGGAAGGGGAAGAGGGAGGGGAAAGAAAGGGGAGGGATAGGGGAGAAAGAGCGGGACTATGTAAGAGAAGCTCCGTGACTGAATGGAACTTTTCCTGGGCTTGACTCTGCAGGCGGAGTTCGCCCTCCCTGCTCTGCCAGCTCAGGTCCACACAGTAGGGGAAGCCACGCTGCTCCCAGTTGCACTCATTTCATCACTGGTGTCATTTACAAAGATAAAGCCCACGCTGCATATGTGTTCCCACAGCTTTAGAACACAGCGCCCCCATCTGATCGAATCTCACAAGCGCACGCGCAAACGCACGCAGAGTTTTCCTCTATAATTTAAACCCGGGCTCGACGTGTCTCTCGTGCGCCACTGAGATCTTACAGTGAATCCCATTTTGTTGTACTTTAGTCAGCTAGTTCCTTTAATATGTTGACACGACACACTGATGACACTCACCACAGCGCAATGCGGTCCTTCGGGTAGTTCAGGCGCTCGATGGTTCCGAGGAACAGCGGCAGAGAGTGCGCCGAGTTGCGACAGACCAGCGCGATAACGACCCGGGGAGCGAGGATCGGAGACTCGGGGCTCCAGCGCTCCTCGGGGAAATAGCCCCAGCTCCGGCCCGGCAGGAGAACGAACAGCAAGGTAAGCAGTAGCGAGGTGACCCGGTGCATGGCAGGGGCGAGTAACTCCTAGAAGCCAGGGCGGACAGAGAAGGAGACTGGGGGATGTAGTAGCCGAGGGTCCCGCTGTTGTATTATGCCGACAGTGTGTACATGGCAGACGAGCTGGCTGAATTAAAGGGCAGGTCTTGACTGCTTTAAGGGGAACTCTCTGCTGTCCAAAGGCCGTTGCTTCGCAGCCGCTATGCACCACCGTTACAGAGAAAATTAACCGTGAGCTACTGACAGGTTAAGCTAGAATGAATCCTACCTAATGAAACAACCTTATCTTTCCTATAAGGCCGACTGGACTCACACTTTGCCATATGCTGCCCTCCCCTTTAAGAATAGATCCAGCTGTAGCAGATGGAAAGCCATTTGGGCGTGTCGGATGTGTTGAGCACACTGCAGGCCTGTCATACCTCTGCAAAATATCGTCCAGAAACTCTAAACTAAGGGGATTTACGCTCTACTTTGGAGCTACTGTTTGAGTAAAACCTTTCATCTCATGCCGTGTCCCATAATCATGCACTTGTTATACCCAAGTGACAATATAATCATGATAATGACAATAATGGTGATTTTTGTATACAGAAATATTAATTACAGAGCAAATAATTAAAATCATGGTGTACAGCAAACCTAAGCACTACCAGGCATTTTAGTGATTAACGCTAAACTTGAATGATTAAAATGAAAGATATTAGTGAGAAATGATTCCCGGATCTCAACGTGAGAAGAAATCCGCAGGTATAAGATTGTGTAATTGGCCAGTGTTGAGTCCTTTTGCTGGAAAGTGGTGGCGCTGAAGGTACTGCAGTACCCCCTAGTGGATAGAGATGACCTACATGTCTACAATTACAAATGAAAACATAAAGTACAACTCAGACTCCATAAGCTACTTTTATTTTTCCTTATATTTTTTTTCTTGGCTGCTTGCTTTAGTGGTTGCCATAGTGGATCATCTGGCTCCATCTCCTCCTATTCTTAGCCTCCTCTGTCACACCAATCCTCTGCATGTCCTCCCTCACTACATCCATTTATCTGTGCTCTTCCACTTTTCCTCCTGCATGGCATTTCTACAAGAAGTATCAGTATAACTACCTTTGTCTTTGCCATCATATCAGCTAGTACTCTCTGTTTACCAGCTATAGCTTACACCTACTCTCAGCTCTTCACTTCTAACTTCCCTTCTCTCTTGTCGCCTCCCCCTCTCCTCTTCCTTTGTCTTCGGCCAACAGTACCGTAGTTTCCACAGGCTCCTTGTTGGCCAACAGCACCAGAGGCAATCATTGTTAATCTCCGACCAGTGCGGAATGGGACCCTCCTTTCTGGTGCTCTTTAATATACAGTGCACTGGCTTGTCCCCATATACATGCATACATACATAATAAGATTTTAATCACTGTGAATCCAAAGTAGAAGTGCGCTTTTGAAAGCATTCAGTATGGCCACTTTTTAATGGTTTGATACAGCAATCCATTTCTGTTATTAAGCATATTATTAACTACCTGTTAATAATAATCACTGATAAATGCATTTATAAACACACAGCACTCGCAAAAGTCTTGAAGCATTCCTCATTTATTTATAATTTGCTTTAAAAAAGACGGACTTTATTGTTTAAGTGGTCTTGAGCTATAGTCTTCCGTGATTTCTGAAGGTCTTTTAAAGGTTGTTTTTTTTGGACATGGGTTGTGCTTTAACTAATTTTTAGACCAGAAGACACAGCAGACAAGGGTGTCACTGTTGTATTATACTGACATGAGATTGGATTGGCGCTGGCTGAATTAAAAGGCAGGTCTGAACTGGTTTCAGGGGAACTCATTGTTGTCAAAAGGCCATTGCATGCCAGCTTGTATGCACCACAGCTACAGTAACATTGAACTGTGAGTGAGGTACTGAGAGGTTAGGTTATGATAAGACAAATCCTCCTTATGTATTCAAACAACCTTGTCTTTTTAATAAAGCCATCTATACTTTCCCTTTGACATATGCTGTCCTCCCTTTTAAGAATACATCACACAGTCTGCTCCTTGTACCTGAGCATTACAAAGTTTTGTTTTTGTTTTGTTTGTTAAGCAACTCACTTATGACCCATTCAAACATAAAAAGGCATCTAACTAAATGGATGTGTTGTGTCTACACATACAGACAGCTTAGGAAAGGAGCAATTTTAAATTGTGTCTTTAGGCACTTTGTTAATAGCAGCCTATCACGGACAGTGACTGTCTGCAGCCATCTGTAAAACACACCGGAGGCTCTGAAATGGTTTGGTGCTGTATTTCATCCAGTGATGTTGGGGATCTTGTGAAAAGAACTCTGGAACTATGAATAGATACATTTTAATCTACCATATTATATCAGCTGTTTGGCAACAGATTCATGTTTCAGCCTGAAAATAATTCCAAATGCATTCACAATGCATAAAAAGCATAAATTAATATAAAACCACACAGTGAAACCATTATTTATGGATTGGTCTCCCCAGAGCCCGGACCTCAACGTTACAGAAGCAGTGTGGGATCATCTTGAGAGCATGGAACCAAAGGAAGCCAAAATTCAAGAAGAACTTTGAAATACCATTCAAGAAGCCTGTAGAACAATTCCTGAAGACTACTTTAAAAAATTACAAGTTTGCCTAAGAGAGTTCAGACTGTGCTGAAGAATAATGGCGGTCATAACAAATACTGACTTTCAAGCTCTTTAAAATTGTACAAATAATAATTGTATAAAAAATATATATATATATATATATATATATATATACACACACACAATGAAACTGCCTTTCATAAGTTATAACCGTTGTTGTTTACTTTGCCTATATATGTTGTCTTATGATCAGTATCCATATTAAATAACAGCTTATTTGGTAACTGTTTTATCAGCATTTGTGGAAATCTGCCTTTTATATGGTGTCCAGCTGCAATATGTCTGTGCAACCTTTAATATGTTTTCTTACATGGTTTTCCCTTCACAGACAAATATGAGCTTTAAATTTATATGAACTGTATTTTTCAACGTATTTATTCTGATATTTTTCATATGGTGCTGAGGGTGTCATCCTAAAGTCACACATATTGTATCATCCTCACAACACCCCCACATGAAACGTGTTCTCACAGCTACGGTTTTGCTTTATTATAGCATCTTAAACTATTAACGCCTACTGCTGCGCTTATTTATGTAGCATTTTCTTTCTTATCAATCACTCAAACCCCTTTAGACAACCAGTCTTTTTACCCATATATTTTATTGCATTATAATATAAAACAAAAGCACATATTTTTAATTCGACCCTAAGTTTGAATCACCAGTTAACCTAATATGCCTGTTTTTAGGAGGAAGCCGGAGTCAACCTTCAGGCACACGGAGAGCATGCTCGGAGAATCCCAACTGGGATTTGAATCAGGAACCTTCTAGCTCTGAGGCAACGTTTGCACCATTGTGCTAAGAACATGCACAGATCAGGCATAAGATTATGACCACCTGTCTAACACTGAGTGGCCCTTTTCAGACTCATTCAAATCCTTACACTTGACAATTTTTTCCTGCTTTTAATGCATCAGCTTTGAGAAGAAGAAAAAAACGTCGATTTGATCCCTAATATAACCCACCCATTAACAGGTGCCATGATGAAGAGATAATCAGTGTTATTCACCCATCAGTGGTCATAATGTTATGCCTGATGCGTGTATTATAGTCTCTTTTCTTCTGGTAGTGTAATTAATGTGCATTTTACAACCTAAATAAATGTACATGACCTTTATGTACAAGACTTTACATATTTATGTTTTTCTTTTTCTAGGGAAATTGAATAGAAACATGCAAAGGATATAATTTTAGAGGTCAAAGCCTCTACTGTGCCGCCATGTAGTTCCTTCATGGCTCATTGCCTTCATCAAGGACTGAGAGCATATGTTTTTCTGAGTTTTTAGAGCGGGCTCCTTGTCTCCTCTGTCAAACATGATGCTTGGCATGAGTTTTTCAGATTCTGATTAAGAGCCTTCAGAGGTTTGGCTGGGCTTCTGCTGGCAGTCACAATGACGGAGCAGCTTGTCATGTACTGGTTCAGAGACACCAGAGCTGGAGCTGTGGGGGATGTTGGGATTGACATGGAGATGCACAAACTGCTGTGGGACTGTCTCATCTCAGCATGAAAACAAAATGTAGCATGTAACTGACAGCGTAACAAGTAATCGGTTCAAGATAAGCACGGCACACTTATTCTTAAACCAGAAACAACTCCTTAAGTCTGACTTAGACTAAAAATTACATATACCTTTTTTGGATATGAGAAGTCAGGATGTCTCTTAGGATGAATTCAAAGATAGTACAGGGATAAAGAGAGCTTTTTCAAGCTGATACCTGGAATCATAGCAGGTCAGATAATAAAACCATATTAATTTATTACAAGAATATTAATAATTTTGATGTGAGAAGGGAATTAAGCAGCTTACACACATAAAAATGTAAAGAAATGCCTGCTCAGTCACACCTTGTGCAAGTACTGGCAGCGAGATCTACAGGATCATTTGCAGAATTAATTGAGATGACAGAGTCCACAGTTCTGTTCCCAGGTGCAGGGTAAAATGAACATGCCCAGACAGAAACAGACACATACAGGGAAATGTGCAAGAGCTTTGCATTTTACTCTGTGACAGCACAATCTGAACAAACTCTGGGGCATAAAACTCACAATTAATCTCACCTTATTACACACCTTAATCACTCTGGCTTTGATCCTGCACAGCACTGCTGTGATCAGAGACCGAGCTCCAAAATATCGCAGCACACATATTAACCCCGTGGAAAGAAAGAAGAGTGACGGGATAGGAAAACCAATGTGATGGCATTTTAAAAATGCTTTTATTTGCATTACTTTACTGGGTATACAAAATGTTTCATTAATTCGCTTTGGGGAGAGCATTCTGAGTGGGCTTCCTGTGTGTCCAGTAGTGTCTCTTAGCCTTCTGCTGACAAATCCAACCTACACTGCCGCATGCAAGATCCATCTGCTCCAAGTCAAAGGTGTCAGCATTTCAGATAACAACACTTAAATTTTACCCTTCAATAATTCAGCAAACTGCACTGTGAGTAAGCCACCAATTCTATCAGCTCATATCAGAGCTATGCAGTTGGTTTAAATAGCATAAAAACTACCTATAGGCTTTATAAAACATGGCATTAACATGGTTTAAAAAGAAAAGCATACATCAACTTCCATTAAAATACTCTATGCATCTAAGGGCATGCACGATACTTCACATTCCATACTGTGTTTATACCTTTGCATGGCTGCCGGGTTAAAAAGTGAAGTCGGGTAAAGAAACTGAGGAATCACCTCTTTCGTCACCTAAAGAAAATAAGATTCGTGCTTTTGTTGTTTTCTTTGTTAATGTAAGACAAAATCTGCAAAATTCTTTACACTGGTTTGATTTGTGAGCATAATCCAGTGACATTTAAAAATCATAATGACAGATTTTGACATTAGTTCATCGCTTTGGATCTACGTTAGCTCTCGTCCTAATCCGTTCACACTGTTTATCCTTACCTTATCTTCATCAGACTTTTCACTGCGGTAGAGTCCATAAATCGTATGTTAGCAGTCAACACTCTGGACAAAGATGCCAAATAAAAGCATGTCAGTGCTTGTGCACTCCCATTCATTTGGCAGTTTATTTAGCAGTTTTAAAGAATGGATCGTGATTATAGTCACATCTTCTGCTTCTGATGTAGAATAAATATAGGCAGTTGTGAAGAAGCCTTAAAACCCTCAGTTTGTTGGTAAAGGATGGATCTCCATTTATTGAAGGTCAGTCGTGGTATTTTTGTTGGTAAACCCTCAGAAAGACCTTTGCTTTCCTATTTTCAAGCTTCAGAAATCAGTTGTCTCTTTCATTTTGGCTTTCATAATGTTTGTCATTTCCACCTTCACGCTTCCACCTTTGCCTTTTTCTTTATTACAGGTGCAGCAATTGTGAAACTCTGAGGTGTTACTAAATGAGAATTTGGCAGATTTACTGTTTCCCCATTTTTATTCACAAAAAAAAATCACAGATCTGTATGAATGTTAAACATTTAGCTAGCACAAAATTCATGTCACACAATCACTGACACTGATAAATGCTTATTTTTAATCTTATTTGTTGCTATGCTGAAATTATTCAGCAAGGAAAAACTAATATTCGGCCCATTTATCAAGCTATCTTCATTTATTATCTTTATCTGATGACACGTTATGCAAACTGACATTAAAGCTTTTACTAAACAAAGGAGTTTTCATCTCCTGCTGTCACCCAGCCGCCATTACATTGGCACGTCTGAAGTATTAACAGAACATAAGGGCTGGATGAGCTGTCACTGACCTGACTGAAACTGAGTATGGTGAATGACAAAGGGAAGTTCTAGCTAGATGCTGCCCTGCCTCTTGTTCATCACCCTCATCAACTTGGAATCAAGCCACAAAATCCATTCTCTGAAAATGGTGCGACGGAGGTGAAGTGGCACAACACAGAATCAGCTGTTGTAATTGAGCAAACTGATGATAGAGCTATACAGCTGAGAGGGGTAATTGTGTGCAGCACACAGAGAATGACTAAGACATTGAACAATTTTAGTTCAGAGACCCAATTTTCCCTGTCCTTGAAACTGATAACGTTTGGAGAGAGAGAGGTAACAGTCAGCTGTCAGGATTACTGGGGCTGAGTGGGAGGACATCTGAAGATGATAAGAGAGAGCTGGCAGAGGAAAAACATGAACTCTATAAAGCCTGTATGGTAAACACATGAAGAGATGCAGGCAGAGGCAGCTTTTTTAGGTTGATGTGTTTCATCTTGTCCCTGCCACTGTCTCCGAACTTGCTGCGCAGAGTTTTGGCCAAAACATGCCTGATTGAAGTTTGCCCATTCACAGCAATCTATGTGTGCAAAGCGGCAAAAGTTATTTAATGACATCAATATTTATATTTACTCACTCACCAAAATAAAACCATTTTTAACAAATGTATTTTGCCTTCAGGGTTCACTTAAGCATGACTCCTAATGGATAAAGGAAAGACTAAACTGTGAAGCGCTTCACGAGCACATATTCAACTTGCAAAAATGTCTTGTTATTTTAATAAAAATCTGAATCCTGGTAGCGCAAACACTGAATAATTTAAAACTTGATGCTGCATGTGTTAATTTGAAAACTAAAAGAACCCCTGAACTGTGACTGTGCACGTTCCGACAAACACACGCAAGTACCAAACATTACCAGAACTTAATTACTGCTACAGTTCAATGGGAGGGAGACGACTGAGGTAGTAAAAAAAAAAACTAAGAAAGGAATGAAGTTAGCCCTTGGATATGAAAATATATACCATAAATTACAGGGTCATAAAGTCAAGTTGACACTGCAGGGTGATATATGGCTACATCTGGTGGACACACATTTCCTGAGCTTTACGTTTGAGGTGGAGGTATCGTTTCATGCAGGTCACAGAAAAAAGTAAGCCTCACTTCTCGACATGTTGCACACGCAGCTCTAATACCAAGACACATGGGCACATGTAGCGCACTTCCACTAAGCTGTTTTCATTATTTGTCATCTGTTTCATACAAACATCCAGCTTCTGCATTCGTGAAACCAAGCTGGCATCACGTTTGAAGGCTTCAACTGTCACCACCAAGTCCCTCTCCATAGACCTCTTCCTGGATTTAAGGCAAAAAGCCTTATCTTTCCTCTCTTGTTACTTGACTCTCCAGAGTGTTATGAGAAATGCGAAGAGCACTTGTCAGCGTTCTGTTTGGATGACTAGGACCCCTTAAGTAAACTATTTGCAGCTGGAAGCCATGCACGGCACATGGTTTACATTTTAACATGGGCAGCTATACGCTGAAAAGTGTTAGGTAATGAGCATAAGACTTTACATTTAAAGAAAGAATAGAAAATAATCAATGCTGTTTTCCTATTACAGACTTTATAAGTTGAGGTTACATGAAAAGAGGGAGCTCGTATAAACATTTACCACTCACTGTGGTATTCTTAATTCTTCACTCCTTTTACTTTGGCATGCAGGAATTTAACCTCAAATTTCACAATGTTGTTTTCCAAGTTTTACCAAAGCAAAGAAACCTCTTTATTTGGCATCCCTTGTGAGTTATGAACAGAAGATTAACCTTAACCAAAACTATTTTCCCAACTGATTCCTTCACGTGAATACGATCAGAGGCCCCACCAACTAAACTTAGCTAGTATTTTATGGAAAAAAAAAAAGTTATTTCACATGTTTTTCTTTTCAAGGATGTATTTCAGATTTCTCTTGACAGGATCACAAAAGTGAAAGACCTAGAAGAGATCTGTTTATTTCACTGAAAGCAATAAAGCAACTTCCTGAAGGATCAGATGCAGAGCAGCTGGCAGGAATTTACTTTTTTCCTCAAGGACACTTCAGCGGGGTAGATGATTGCCAGCAAGAGTGCTTGAATGCTGGTGTTCTAGTTGCAGTTGCACCGATGTCACGAAGCCAAACCAAACATTAGCACGAAGACATCAAATAACAGCAGAGCGCTCGCAGCCTTACAAGATCTGAACCCTATTCTTTGCAAAGACTAAGGGGGGCCTCTCAAGACTGTTTCATACTTTTTCATTTGCATGCTTCCTGCAACCGCAGCAAGCGGATATTTAAACAAGGCAGCAGTCGGGCTTTAAAAAAATCTCCTGTAAATATTCATTTTCCTTCCCAAACAGATGCCGCCTTGTGTTAATCCAAGATTAGTTGATTCAAGCTGAATTTAGAGTGAATTTCAAAGCAGCATCGAGCTGAAAACTGAGCTGGTAATAACTGTGTCTATCATTGTCTTACATATGTGCTGTCTCACAAGAGTCAAGACATGAAATTTGAGCTGCACATACACGCACACATGCAGACCACAATGCCAAGAAAAACTGAAGACCTGGAGAGGTGGGTTGTGTTTCTGTCAAGTCTGTACAAATACGAGAAAAGACGTACTTTATTTTAGGTAAAAGATGTATTCTCATATTCAAAATATAACTTACGAAAAAGTAGTGGTAGTAGTGTTTCTGCTTTTTACTTATTTAAAAAGATGTACAGAAACATGCCAAAAATGAAGTAAAAGTACTTTTTGTGCAGAATGATCTCGTCATTGCTCTCCTGTTGTGGCACTTGATCAGAGCATCAGTTGTGCTTCCTCTTAGTTTTTGTTATATAGTGTTGTGAAAAACTCTTTGCCCTTTCCTGATTTCCTTTTTTTGTGCATCTTTGTCACGCTAAAATGTTTCTGATATCAAATTAATGTTAATAAATAAATAAATGAAAATAACCAGACTTAATAGGGAAAAAATATTAAGGGAAAAAATCTATCCAAACCTACCTGGACTTACATGAAAAGTAATAATTGGTTCTGCTATACTTGGCAGCAAAAACTGCAATCAAATATTTTAAATAACTGGCAATGAGTCTTTGGCATCATCGTGGAGAAATTTTGGCCGATTCTTCTTCTCTGAATTATTTTAATTCAGCCACACTGGGGTCAGTTTAACATCACAAACCGGTGTCTTTTTTAACACTGGGTCAAGTAGGTTTGGATTGCTTTTTTCCTCTTAGTAAATGAAAACATCTTTTAAAAACTAATTTTAGTTTTATTTTGGCTATTTTTGTCTAATATTAATTTTTTTGATGATTCGAAACATATGAGACTAACAAATATGAAAAAAACGAATAAATAAGCAATTTAAATAACAAACATTTGGTGTATACCACTCATGGTGATTTGGTATCTGACAAAAGCTCAGGCTAGAGTGTTCAACCTATGTATGATGTCTATATGAGGAAGTGTCCTTTATATGGGCATCTTGGACACACATTTGTGACTGTTCAACCCTTCTGAGTGTAAGGGGTAGCCAATCAGAAGAAGGCTTAGTTATAGTAGAGGAGCCAAACGAGCTTCAGACAAAGAATGAACTGTGGGGCTACACCAAAATCAAGTATAAGATAAATAAGGACTTCTGCAACTGTGAATAAATATTTGGAGACTCCTCAAGTACTTGAGCAATTGAGTAAATGTACTTGCTTTTCACTACTTGATTTGGTAAAGTACTAACATATGTTACATACTAGATAACTAGCAGCTAATCAGAAGGGCACTTATTGCAGAAAGTGTGATAGATGATTAGTTTTTAAGTCTTTTTGCCTTTAAGGGGAGCTCTGAACATCACAAATGGGATGAGCGAAAAGATGCTTCACTGCAAAAATGTCCCACAGACCTGTAAACATGCATTCAAATGATTGGAGCTGATGTTTTATTTATTTTACCGTCTTCTTACTTTACAAACAGTTTTCATTGTGTTTTAGGCTGACAAGAAACTCACAGAAGACCACATGGAGAGGGATTTATGTGAAAGACTTTTGTGAAACAGCCAGAGTAACACTGAACACTGGAATGGAAAAAGTGAATCAGTCATGCAGTGAAATCCCTGACAGAAAGAAAATTGTCACTGAATAAAGAGAAGCTTGATTCAATTAAATGTTTCACAACTAGTAAATGAATGAGAACGGGTATTTAAAATGACAAACTCTTTTTCACACAACTGCAAGATTGGAATTAATTAGTTTGTGGCTTTGCTGTTTATTTTAACAGACAAGCATGATTGTGCCTGATGATATGATACGTTTTATATTAGTACCTGTGGAAAAACACTAGGGTAGCTGCTAGTATGTCTGATAAGATGAAACACATTGCCCTCTAGAGTTAGTTTGCATGCATGCATGCAACTTTCTGGTCGCTTCATGAACTCATAAAAGATGGACAGCATCTGAGGGAGTCTCCTGGGGTCAACAGTTTCTACATCACACAGACAGGAACAGAACAAAATATGGGTAAGTTTGCCACTTCCACAGCCATCCCTAGTCTTATGCATGCTGCAGGAGGGGTCTTTAAAACTTGAATATGCTGTTAGGATACAGTGTCAGCCTTGTTTGTTTGTCCTGATAGTTTCAGTCAGATGAGAGAAAAAAACTGTCCACTTTCGTCTGATTGGCCTATATTTATTTATTGAGCTTTAGTTTTGTTTATATAAGTCTGTAACGTTCTGCCTGTTTGATTATCTTCATACATGTAACCCCAGTTAGTTCTCAGTGTCAATATATGCTCATACATTCCTTTAGTCTTTGTTGTCACTTTTCTCATGTGCTACCTTGGTGCTCTGTTTTCCTTGGAACCTGCTCTTTGCTCCTCTTGTTCGCAGCCTAACAAAGACGCTTTTCTGTTGTTGAATCTGCTTCATCCACATCCAATTCTCAGCACATCAGTTGCAGACAGCAACCATGTGTCGCAAGTTTTTGGTAGAATGATTGATATTAACCCAGACATCATTTTTAACTTTAAAATACAATTCAGTGTCAGTGTCTGCCTTAAAAGCCAATCAATGCCCAGCATGTACTGTAATATAACTCACTGGTGCTTGGACTCAACGTGACTGGTATTAGGTGATGAAAGTTAAAAGTCACTTTGCTTTCACAAAAAGAACCCACATATTTTGTGCCATGATTCAAGGCTACTACTTTTGACACTTGAGAAAAATGCTTAAAAGGATAAAATGTAACTTGCACCGGGACTGGCTGGCACAGGCGTTCACAAGCTGATAATTGAAGTTTGCCGTGCGGTGCTGTCCTGAGTCTTTCTGTGCTGCTCTGTTTGAAACAAGTCTTTAGGCAGCTATGGAGTATTGGTCATGTTAAAAAATGAATTTTCAAATAATAGCTATTACTTAATTTCCATAAATTACTGAGTTTTCAGTCATTCTTTTTCTTGTAAGAAGTAACATATTTTATTATATATATATATATATATATATATGTATACATATATATATATATATATATATATATATATATACACACACACACACATACATATATATATATATATATATATATATATATATATATATATATATATATATATATATGTATACACACACATATATTTAAATGTATATGATGCATCAAATCTATTCAGGTAGGTGAGCTTAATGTTCATCTTAAAAAAACAACAAACACAAAATAACTATATCAAAAACACAGTCAGAGTAAGTTGTGTTAACGCAGTAGCCTTGTTAGCTCCTTCTTCTTTCAAAGAGACACTTTCCCTTCATTGATGGCATCATATAATTCATCAGTGACAGGCTGATAATGTCCAGCACGACTGTTCAGAAAATAAATCTTTTCACTCGAGTTTTGTGGCTTGTATCCTTCCTTCTGCAGCCGTGTCTTCTGAATTTTGAAAGTACCTGTGAACAAGATAAAAAAAATATATATATATAGTTTTTATGTAATTTTATAAAATCGCATTGCCGTTTGAATGTTTTTTCACTGATGTTCACCTGTAGTGTCAACAGACGGCATGAACCGAAGGAAGACAGGGCGTGCGTAGGAGGGCAAAGCTTTTTGTACACCGATCAAGAATGCATCAAGGTCCAACTGGTTTCCCTCCTGAGCTATTGCTGCCATACCGGCCTTCCCTTCCACACCTGAACACAATAAAACACAGAGTATTCATCAGCTTTTGAGTCTGTTTATTTGCCTGAAATGTGCCGATGAAATAATTCATTTCATCCATACCTGGCACAGACACTCCATAGACGGCAACATCGGTGTGTCCCAGTAGTTTGCTGAGGACTCCCTCCACCTCTGTCGTGGAAACGTTCTCCCCTCGCCAGCGAAAAGTGTCGCCGCTGCGGTCCATGAAATACATGTAGCCATAATCATCCATCACCAGTATATCACCTAAAGCACAGACAGTGACAGAGCAATAAAATAATCATCATTCTGATCGCTGAAAATGAATGACAGTCGTGAAAAAGAACGTATTCACAGGACTGGGAAATACTAAGTATACCTTTACTGCTTCCATATAAAGAAATAAGCAGCAGCCAGATGCTTTTTAATTTTGAAAAAGCCAAAGACTCTACAGGCTTTAGTTAGCATGTTAATTAGATCAATTAAGAGCAAGTATGGCTAATTTGTAAAGGTTACCAAACAGAAAAAACCCCTCTTCTCTCTAAAAACAATATGACACAGCTTAGGTTTGCAAAGCTGCATCTGAACAAACCTCAATACTTCTGGAATAATGTCCTTTAAATAGATGAGATCAAAGTAGAGATGTTTGGCCGTAATGCACAGCACCAGTTTTAACTACAATCAGCTGTCAAGTACCATGGTGGAGGGGTGATTTGGGTTTGTTTTGCAATCACCGAGCAAAATCACTGCTCTTTAAGGCCATCTGTCTGACAACTAAAGCTTGGCCAAAGGGCCACCATTCCAAGCACATTATTAAGTCTGAAAAAATCCACAAAAAAAGAAATCAAGGTGTTGTAATGGCCCAGTCAAAATCTAGACCTCAACCTGATTGAAATTCCATTGTGGATGATAGGAGAGCTGTAAACAAACCAATGAACTGAAGCAACTTTGTAAAGAAGAGTCAAAATTCATCCAGAACAATGTGAGAGAATGACAACTCACAAAGCCAGAAAATGACTACTTTCAGTGAGGGTTGAATTCACGATTCACAAACTGCTTGAATGAAAAAAATGACAAGCTTGCTCCTCACAATGCACCATCATCTGGCTTGGAAACTGTCATAGCCAGGGAGCAAACTTTCATTGCAATCAATGATCCTTGACACTAAAGTTGATGTTTGCTCTGTGAAAAAAAACGATGTCTGTGGTGAAATTACAGATGCAGCAGCGAAAGTGTTCCGAATGGGACTTTCACTGCTGAAAATAGCGGCAGTACTGGAAGCAGTCCAGTCGTGTCATGATCATAAATTATTTTCAGTTTTCTTATGAAAACAGAAGCCAATTAAAATGTGTACTGCATGTAAAAACTATAAACAAAGGTAAAAGTTCATATGGCAATTTAGCATCTGCAGCTTTCTTTTTCTGGATACCTGTGAGATGAAGCATGTTCGATATTATAAAACTGGAAATCAAGAAACAGACAGTCCATCATTATTATTCTGACTAACATTAAAGAGACAAAATAAAACATGCCTGAAATATAAGCAGAGTCTCCCATCTTGAACACATTGCGAGCGACTTTCTTTTTGGTGGCATCCTGATCAGCGTAACCGTCGAATCTTCTGAGCGGATCGGTGTGGTTGATGTGTCCCACTAACATGCCTGGCTCTCCTGCAAAGATGAAAGATTATTTTTGCATTTGTTTCTCTGTATTGTAGCTTTGCATGTATGTGTGTGTGTGCATGGTGTTACCTGGCTCACAGGGTATACAGAGGCCTTGTGAATCCCTCAGTAGTTCCTTGCTATCCTGCTGCACCCTGACCAGTCTGATGGGATAAAAATTTGGTAGGATGCGACTATTGAAGCCACACGCCCCGACCTGGATGTGCAAACATACAGTATAGCAGGTACGTAAAAAAGATGTTGTGTTTTAAATTCTTTAGCTTCCTAAGAAATCAGTAAAACAACATCCAGGTAAGCATACCTTTCCATCTATGTTGAGCAGGCTGCAGTTGCACTCTGTGGCGCCATAAAATTCCCCAATTCTTTGGATTCTAAATCTCTTGACAAACTCTTCCCACACCGAGGGACGGAGTCCATTACCGATGGCAACACGGACCCTGTGACGAGCCTCTGATTTTCCAACAGGCTGGGCCAACAGATAACGGCAGATCTCTCCTATATATTGGATTACCTATGTGTGCGCACAGACATAGAGGTACAATTACACACTAAAACCGAATCGCAAGTCTTGTTTATAGAACTGGCTCAAGAAAATCAATAGGACATTTGGCCTGTGGCTAGGCACAGTTATTGCACCAGTGTGTACTCACAGTGCAGTTGTGTTTGACACAGTCATCCCAAAAGTGACTGGCTGAGAATTTCCTCCTGATTACAGCAGTCAAACCAAAGAGCAAACACTGGCCTAAACCCATGATGTTCCCTGTAAATATCCACATGAACACATGAGCACATACAACAAGGATTTCTGTGAAGCAAATATATACTTGTAAACTTGTTCTTTCTTTTACATATTGGCAGAAACAGTATCCCTCCTAGTCAACCATGCCAGCCATTTGAACAGTGTTAACACTTGAAAGCATGAAAGGTGAAAAGCTTTTCAAAAGACATTTAGACATTTATTAAAATTTCACTTATGAATATAGCTTGATTTTGCCTTGACAGTTACCAGTAGACCTCTTTTAGACCTCTCATTAAAAGAAAATTGCTCAGTGGGTAAACCTAAGTCCTTGATTTCGAATTATGTTGAAGTGAAAAACTTTGTAATAACCTAAAGATGATAACATTTGCCCTTTTTTACTGTTACTTTTGAACCAAGTTTAAAGAATTTAAATTTAAAGTTATTCTTGTTTGTAGTTTTTTTTTTTAACCCATGATGCATTCTATGCTCCCCTGTCATCATGTTTACTGCTCACCTTCATGTTTCAGTCATATGTAGCCTATTTTGTTTACTTTCTTTTTCACACTGAAGATTAATTTTTTCGTGTTTCTTATTTCACTTTCTGCTTTTTGTTGCTAGCCTGTACCACCTGTACCTCTGCCTGCTTCCTGTCTTCTCTTGGTGTGCGTGTCTGTCCTATGTCAGTTTATTGTCACATTGTCTATTTGTTCAATGTTTTTTTTTATCCTATATAAAGCGTGTTGAGGCAGCTGTTGTTGGAGGTTTTGTTATGATGTCGGAGACTGATTGCAAATAGTTGAGCCAACTGGTTGCCCAGAGATTGAGCATGCAACACCCTCAACTTTGGACAACCACTTCTGATTGCAAGACAATTCCACAGGTCAATTGGTGGGGCAACCTGCCTCTGAAAAACTGCCGTCCATCTGCAGTCACTTGCAGACAAATTGGGAAATGTTGCCAATAATCAGTCTCATTAACAAACACAAACAGATTGCTAACAGTGAGTCAGTCTCAGCTGATAAGCGGAGCTTGTCTGCAGCACATCTCATTCAACTGACTGCTGGCTGCTTTTGATCAAGGTTTTCAAGCATCTATGTCATTTTGCAGCTAATCGTTCTGTAGCAACTGAATCACTATTTCTCGAGGAATTTCTGAATTTCTGTTTGAAATCTTTGAGGTTCTGCTGGATTCTGAATAAGTTGTTCACATGACTTTGTCGCCAATGTGATGCTCCAAAGCTGCCAGAGTTCGTCCCTGACTGCAAGGCAGCCTTTCCAGAGGCAGTGAAATTGCAAGTTCATTGCACACAGTTGCAATAACTTTAGTCACGCTCCAGTCTCCAAACACTGTTGTCCTGAATGTGACTTTAGGGTTCTTCTTCTTCTGCCCTTTTTGGTATGGATTCATGTTGTTTTCTCTTTTGAATTTTGGTGTGTTTGGGGATTTTTGTATCGGCCAATAAATAAACTTTTTGTTTATTTTTGCCTTCCTCCACATGCTGCATTTAGCCCAGAAAATAACATCACTAAAAGTCCAGTGAGATGAATGTCTGACTTCAGGAAAAAATGTATTTTTAGTATAACAATAAGATTTGTAAACCTCAAATAGATTTTACCATTTATCAAAGCCAATGGAAGTAAAAATAAGTACTTTTTAAAAATGGGGTAATATATTATGTTAAAATAGACATAATAACATAAGAGCTATGAAGAATGATTCTGATTGTTATTATAATGACATCATGCTTGTACAGATGTGTAAGAGTGGGAAATCTTACTTTATATTGATTTTAAATGTATTTTGAAAACATGGATGAGAAGAAACAAGGCCTACCTGCAGAATGATAGAGAGGAAGGCAGTTGTAGATGATGTCATCAGGACGTAAGCCAAAAGAATGAAAACCAAAAGCTGCGATGCGGTAATACCTGACAAAAAAGAACAACAAACTAAGTGACAGAAGTCATCATCATTACTTATGTCATTATTTAAAGGATTCTCTTAAAAGTGCAATTTTATGACTGAAATGTCGTAGACATGTCTTACAACAAAATTCAAAAAGTTTTATTAACTGTTGATAAAACTGTTTAGGTCCCTCAGTGGACTGCATCACCTTTGCAGATGTTTCCACAGATAAACTTACCGACTGTGCACCACTACAGCTGCCTTTGGCATTCCTGTTGTACCAGAAGTGTAGATGTAGAAAAGCCTGTCTGCAAATACAAAGAGAAGAAGAAATTTCCATATTGCATTCTCAAAACCTTTTGACGGTGTTTCACATGGGTGGCATGCACCGTGACGCTCCCGTCATTCTTTACATATTTTTTTGTTACTCTGTTTTCTCTCCGTCCCATACAGGCTAATCAAGTAAAGACTTGAAGCGTGTCAACAGAGGAATGCTAAGCAATAACAAAGACAAAAACAATACCTTTGTTAAAAATAAGAGAACAAATGCACAACAATATAAACGATTGAATTGAACATGGCCAGAGTTGTATTTGCATGCATTATATAAAATAAAAGATAAACATTGTTCATAGTCTTGAACTTTGTAGTAACTTGATGATGATTCTTTCCATTTTTTTTCCATTTTTTTGACACACATGTGAGCTAAATTAGAAAAGAAAAAATACGCAAGACAGCCAATTTTGGCAGTCGGCCATGCACTCTAGCAGGCAAAGACTTGCTAAGGACAAGAATGTGTTGCAATCAAATCTTGTAAAATGTCAAATGCAGCATACCCCTACCCACGTGCACAAATTCTACAGAGCCTCACCATTAAACTCTTTCCTTATCTTGTAGGGTGGTGGGTGTGTGGGTGAACGGGCCAGCAGAGAGTCCAAACTCTGAACCTGAAGCTCATCCTTGTCTTCCTGCTTACCAGTGCTGAACAAAACCATGCTGGGCTGTAACATGCTACTCACCTCTGTTACAGCTGGAAGACAATCAAAAGTGTGAAAAATGTAAAGCAGGCAAACCAGCACATGTTTTATTAGCTGTTTTATTCCACCTCTGGCCAAATAAGCTCTGTATTTATCTTATAAATAAAGTATATTTAGTTCCCACCTCCAGTCATCTCCGATCCAAACACCATCGCTCGAGCTCCAGAAACACTGAGACAGTGTAGCAATGACTGCTGTCTAAGGTTGTAGTTGATAAGAGCAGCCTCAACACCTATTATAGCAAAACCCAGCCATAAAGCTGCCATTAAAGGCTGACTTTCCATGTACAAAGCCACCACATCACCCTCAGTCCAGCCCTGAGCCAAGGCCCAGTGGGCCACAGCGTGGCATCTCTCCTGTAGCTCTCTAAAACTCCAAACCTGAAATGAAATGAAAATGCAAAATCAGTCATCTTAATTCAGTTTATCCGCTGTTTTAATTAAGGTGCTATGTTTTCTTTCTATTTGTTATTCTTGATGAGACCTCACCTCTCCTGTGGCCTCATATATCAAGGCGGGCTTGTCTGGGTGTTGTGTCACTACCTGGGCAAACAGGGCAGGGATGGTTCTTCGGTTTCGACGATGGTGATACATGGAAATTCTCACTTTAATTATAACAGCCAAACACCTTTTAGACACAAAGAAGAGGAAAGGAGAACGGGGAAGGGCATTTGCAAACAGGAACGGACCAGCATAGAAGCAAATGTGGGACAAGCCCATGCAAACTACCTACTTACATGAGGTCTCTTTTAACAGTATGCAAAGCTATATGAATGTTCTTCCAAGATCCCATATGGACCAAGCACAGCCCTAGCCCCACCAGCAGACTGCAGAGCCAGGGGAAGGAGCGCAGCCACACAGTGCCCAAACCAATGAAGCTCAATATGACACCGATCTTTCGCTCCATGATCTTATCTCTGAGAATACAAACAATGACTTCAGGCACAAAAATCATGAAAATACACTCAACTGAAATCTCATGAGATGAGGCTTACCTCTTAAAGATTCTTAATTATGATAGTCCAAGAGAAAAAAATGGATTCAGCAGCAACAGTGTGCTGTGACGAGTTAAATGTCAGCTTCACTGTTAAGTTGAGTAACAGCACCAGAAGCAGCTCACAGAGCTGTCAGATGTTTCCAAAGCCAGAGGTGAAGTGCCTGATAAGAGGCAGCACGCAGCAGAGAGTTGCACAAGTTACAACCCATGCAGTTCCTGCGTCACTGCAGAGCCAGTGTGATTCATTACTCCTGAATCAAAGTGCTGCCGGTCCTGTTTATAAAATCAGAAATGTGTGATTTCATGATTAAAATTATTTACTGGGTGCATGCATAGGCACGATTTCTTCATCTGAATAACTACAATAGATTACTCACTTACAATCAAGGAAGAGTTTAATCATCAGTATTTATTATTTCCCAGAAAGGCTAATGAGCACCAAGGTTTTAAAAGCAGAGAGAAGTTCAATTTTATTGAATGTGTAGAAGTTATAACATTTGAATCCATTAAGTGTATAGGGCTTTCTTTTAAATCATTACTAAATAGATCATTTTGATTAAAGCAGTTTTCAAAGGAAAATTTTAAAAAAAAAATCCATAAAGAATAAAAAAGACTATTTGGATTCACAAGCAGTATAAAAAACTATGCTTTATAAATCATTCCATTCCATGGAAGAATGGATGGATCTGGAATTTACATCAACAGCAACTCAGTGCCAGATAAGCGGAAGAAGATGGATGGATCATGGATCAGGTCCATTCATGGGGAAAAAAGGTGGTGTGTTATTGATTAATGCTAATAAACCACAATCTTCTTTTCAGATGAAATAGAAGCTTTAATAAATCTTATGATGCACATTCTTCAAAGAAAACAGTACCAAATATAAACAGAACAAAGTAAAAAAAATAAGTTCATATAACTTACATTCACAATACTACAAAAAAAAGCATGTAGCTATTTTCACATTGATATCCATAGCATTGTATGAAAAAAAGGTTTGATGGCCATAAAAGTGCAATCACACTTACCAACCGAAGAACAGGGTAGATGTTAAAACCAACAGCGAGGTGACTTTAATATATTTCGCAGTAAGGATTAAGACAATAAAACAATCGAAATGTTTCCTCATACTAACATCTTTGTCGCTTTTTGTTTTTTCTGTAACTGGAAATATATTAAAAAGTTTATTTTTACTCTCCAGGATCTGTAACTGAGGCTGGTGCACTGTGTGAGTAAAGAGGCGCGGGATCATCATATTTATCATCATGGAAAAGTGCAACAAAATAAACAAATTCAGGTCTGTACAGCTCCCATCGCTTAAGTTTTACAGTAACTAAGAGTGTGTAAAGGCACATTGTGACTGCTCACAGGCTTAAACACAGTTTGCTTGCAGGAAGTTGCAGGCTTATCAGTAGGGTGGGTCTGTTTTTGTGAATTGCCCACTCGTTTTGGGACAGATTTAGAATTTCAAGTTCACAATTTTGAGAATAAAAAGAAAACCCTTGAAATATGCACTTGGGGTGGGGAAAAAAAGGCACAGCTCAGTTGTTAATCAAGGGCGAGTCTTTGAAAATAGCCACAAGTATTATTTTCTTTAAAAACACTTGCTTTGTTCGTAATCAAAGAAGCAGACATAAACTCCTTGCAAGAACCCACATGGGAACAAGGGGAAACTCATCATTGGTAAGCTGCTTCCGTTGCAGCCTACTGTTAAATAGAGTACATGGAAACAAATATTATCCGACAGTAACAGCAAACATTCCCAATCTTATATACAAACAGCCATTTATGCAAAAACAAAAATACAAATATGTAAAACAGAACAATTTGCATGCTCATTTTTTTCTTGTAGCCTACATAACATGGACTTTATTGTCTGCACTGAAAATAAATACTAACATAATTATATCATATGACTTTGAAAGGAATACAGCTTATATTATTACTGTGATATGTTCTGCGTGAACCAATAAGCCACTCGAGCAGCTTCACTTTCACACTCCTGAATAAACACTTTTAATAGCCGGCTTTTTCATGCCTGTGACTTTAATGACATTTTTTTTTAACTCAGTGATAAAAATCTGTCATTACCAGTACGCCTTGAACTACAAAGAGTACTACAGCACACAAACAATGAGGAAAATAACCATATTCAGGAGGTAAATCGGACCTTGCGACCTTGTAAGTAGCAAACGATGCTACTGGATTGAACTGAAATTTGGTCCCATTAACATTACGTTACCTACGAGGAATAACCTGTGCTTAACAGGTCACAATTTCATTTCTTACTGTTTTATGATGTGACACTTTAAAGACAAGCTATAAATGCTTGCTATCAGTACCTAAGAATGACATTTTATTTTGAAATAAAGGATTTTAAGAGGACTTGGATAAAACTAAAAAATATAGTTTAAATGTATATATCCAGGAACCACTTTATTTCTTTTTTTCCCAAGTCACCGAGTGTTGGTGAATCTGCCAACAGCCCCCAGCCAGCATTGTGTAGTCATTTAGTGAGTCACTGCTTTTAGACTTCACCGGAATCAAGTTTAAATGAAGAATTGCTGTAGGTGACAAATTAGGCTGAATGTGTGATAGTCATTAAGTCTTTGGAGGAAAGCTTTAGCTTGAGCTCTTCATATTTGTGATTCTCCTGTTTGCTGCCCACTCTTTGAACCCTAAAGGGAGACAAACCACACGGTTAGACACAGAGTAATTTAAAGCTAATAATTACACACCCCTAGTAGATTAAAAAGTACCAAAGTGCTACCAGTGAGAAAATGCAGTTCTTTACTTTCCACTACAAAGTGTGCTTGTGACCGATGATGATATCCAGTGGTATTATTGCATGCTTACTTGTGATTGACTGCTGGAGGGATTTGTGGTGCTTAGGTCTGAGTATCTCTTCTTCTGTGACGTGCAGATACAGGAGAGGAAATTGGCATATTCCTCTCTCACCTACAGAGGGCAACAGAACATTAAGAAACAAATCTGTGTTGCCACCTCGCATACTGACACAATCTAGCATGTTTGTCACTGCTTTTGCCCTTTTCACTGATTTTATTTAAATATACATTTTCATGCTGTTTTAATTTCGGTCTTAGCATCATGTCCACATGAAGCTTTACACAAATATACTGTGTTCGTACCTGTTTGGACAGCAGACAGTGCATGATGAAGACCAGTGCGCCCTGCAGGCTGTTGAAGATGGTGAAAATGTACGACACTGCAACAGGGGGATCCTCTTGAAACAAGAAGACCCCAGATACCCACATCAGACCCAGAATACACATCTGGGCTACAGCTGTCACAGTGAAAGCTCTGCAGACGGAAAAGAAGGATGGGAAAAACGGTAAGTCAATAAAGATTACCAGAGAATGGTAAAGGTTACACACGGATGACTCAGTTACTACATCAGTGTTTGGAAAGCCCCATTAAAAGTGAAAGAACACAATGAGACATGTGTTCTAGGCAAAGCAGCTACAGAACAGATCATTTTAGTTCACTTTGCTTTCTGCTGAATGTATGTGGAAGCAGAAAAGCCAAAGGCTAATGATAAATATAAAACAGAGATTAAAAGAGGCACTCTTAAAAAGAAGTTTCTGTCAGTTTGCTCTGTATGGCTCCTTTGTTCTATTTATTTATCCAGCCTAGCTGAAGTTACCAACTTAGAATCCATTTAGCAAACAAGAAGATCGAAATGTGAAAAAGAGACTTTTCTTCCACAGACAGAAATTGTTGGATTATAATTTAATGCCTTCTGACTTTTTCCTCTACTGAAAAAAAACATCTTTCTCTCTTGTTTCTGGCACATGAAGTTCACTTTCCCAACTCCTTGGACTGAACTACACATCATTCATGATCGACTAGCAAAAAGAACAAGGGATTCTTTTTCTTTTTAACTCTAATGTTTTTTGCAGCTATGAGCGGAGGGTCCATGAGCTAAGTATGAGCCTACTGTAGGTAGACAGGCGAGACAAAATCCATTAACAGAAGCTCATCAGGGAGCTGTCACAACTAAGAAAACATTCCCTCCATTTTTTCCCCCTCACAAAACGTATTCTTTCTATCAAAGCAATTCCCAGTCCCGAAGCTGCCATATTGAATCTATATATTGTACGTTTTATAGTTACACAGTTTGGTCATGCAGTGGAAGGGGTTACACATTCAAATTAATACACAGACTGACTTAATTTTGTGCAGGTTGGAGAGGTCTGGGTTGAGGCTGGCAAACTTCTGGGCAAGTTTCCAGACGGTGATGATAAAGAAGAAGACATTCACAAAGATGACTAAGCACACAGGCCCGAAGAAGCTCCAGACGAAGCCGTCATCCGTGGACAGCCAGCAGCTACGTTTAGTGATAAAACACACATTCACAACAGGATGTTCTTTGCTTCACTGAGATAGCATTAAGTTTATGCAACCTACTGATGTCATTACTATTAAGCAACTGTAGAAACACATGCACAGACAAGGCTTCTCTGGTCATCACTTTTAGTTACTGGAAGACTTACTATTTTTTAGTGCCGTATCCGTTTGGTCTAACGCAGGCGGATATAACGACGATAAACAGAGGCGTCCCGTAGCCCACAGCATATAGGTAGAGGGGCCGCATGGTGGCATTGAACACCAGAACAACCATACGGTACAGCTGCACCCCTTCTAACAGCATCCAGGTGAATACCGCCAGGAAGAAGAAATGGAGCATTGCTGCAACAAACCTGCAGCCACCCTGTAATGTGAAAGGACACAGAAAAAGAACACGTCAGAGAGGAGAAAGCACCGCTCTATCCCCGATCGTACAGCAGTCAGCTGCTTGCAATGTTTCTGTGAGTGAGAATTATTCACACAAACATTTTCTATTCTCCAAATGTAATTAAGACCACATGAATAAGTAGCTTAGCAGCATTTTACATCTTTACTGCCAATGTATTAATGGAGCAAAGATGTACATAAACATCAGAAAACACAGTACCACAGCACCAATTCTGCTCAACTCATATGGACAAGGATAACAAAATACACCATTTTAGCATGTAATGCTTCAAGGTCAGACATCATTTTTGCTTATCGGGAACCTTCAGTCATGTGATCTCTCTGAAGGAGAAGAGACTACAAAGTAACTCTTGACAGCTGTGAAAAGCACAAGGTGTGACAAATCAAGCCAACAGCAACACTTTAAGAACACTTTAACAGTGGCCAGGCTCGGCTGTTACTTTGTTGCTGTCAGAGTTAACCACAGATAATTCCTCGGTGCCTGTGTTCTGCTGAATCCCAAAACCGATCAATAGATTAACAGAGAGAGAACTAAAAAGAAGCATCAGGTTAACCAGCAAGCTGCTACCTCGTCTGCATTATTAGGTAATTATCCACTTGCCATAATTATCACAGTTTGTTATCCATGTATCTGTGGAAGCTTATCAGCTCAAGGACACCTTCTCTCAGTGTTGGCAGATGCTCCTGGCAAGGCTGAAATCCTCCCACGGTTTTCTGAGCTCATCATTGTTTACAGTTAGTTTGTATTACTTCCATTTGCAACATATGAGCACTGAAAACAGTCTAATTATTAATGAGACAAATTATAAGTGGGTTTTTGTACTTTTGAGGTGCTAAAATATCCAAAAAATGGCATTTTACACTTGCTAGGCCAGGTACTGTTCTCTGGTACCATCCTGAGCTGCCACCCTGCCTCAGCAGTACTTCTTCTGGTCTCATTCAGATACAGGTCTTTTCTCATTATTGCATTGGTTAGTTTATAGCTGAGCTGCTGTAACAAGCCAGTGTGTCTGATCAAAATATATTCTGTTCTTAGTCAGATGAATAAACGACAGCATTAAGAGGTAAACAAGCCTTTGTCTTTTTTTTGCAGAGTTGTGATTGTGTAAAATACACAATTCAAACAATCACAGTTCAAACAGTGAAGTGTAATTAAGTGTGACTGCAGTAGGTAATGTCAGCCAACATTATTTCAATTAAAAATTAGTCCTTAATGAATGAAATGGCATTAACTACAACTAAATGGGAATAATCAAGCAAAGCACATGTGGAATAGGTTAGGTTATGGGATAGATTCTGATTCAAACTGAAGTTTTCTTTGCAACAAACTTCCCTGTGCTCATTTTTTGTAATTTTCTGCTCCATTCTGAGCCTACTCCAACAATTATTTTTTTAAAAAGTAAATTTTTTCCCCTTTAGAAAACCCACAAGGGTATTCTGCTTTATCATGTCAGAAAGCGCCATTCGAGATTTATTTCTGCAGGAATGCTCCAGCGTTAAAGTGAGAAAGACTCTGCTTCACAGCAGATACACAGAAAGATAAGTATCATGTGAAGATATTGCATGACACTATATGACAAACTAGTTAGTTACATTAACTATGATTTGACCCACATTCTCAAGTACAGGCCATTAGCTGCCGTTCCTGGCACAAGATATTGTTGTTACCACGAATGCTGGTGAATTTACATATTCTCTTTAAATAATGTAGAGCATGTCACATGTCACATCCTTTTAGAAACGTACCACAGGTTTAGTTTGAGAAATGCCAGCCAGGAAGATAAGATCAGCTATGAAGAGACAGATGCAGAGGTGCAGGTGGATGGTGGTGCGGGTTCCCTGTATGGAACGGCAGAACTTGAAAGTCAGGATGCAGAGTGTGAGACACAACAGGGAGATGGTCAGTCCTATTTTAGTCACCAGCTCGAGCCCATAGGTGTGCTGGAAGAGAAGACAATAAGTGTGAATGTGAGTGCAGCTGGTTACCAGTAAATAACATTTTGTTGCACATTTCTTTTCAAGATCATAAAATCATTTTACTTATAAACTTATAAAGTAATGCTATTCTAATAGAAAATGATTTGTATTTCATTGAGGTTTAAGTCATGAACACTGATGACCCTTACCCTATGTTTTTAGACCGAGTAATTTTACATTTGTTCTCCCATGTCTTGGGAATTAGGGGACAAGAAAAATTTCAAACTGACATGCATCAGAATTTGTTTTGTTTTTTTATCAAGATATAGCGTTAGGTTTGGGGTCAGGGTCACCGATGAGGTCTTAAACCTTACATGGTTACACTTTTTTAAGCTGTTTCTTACCTCGATGGGGTGAAGAGCCATGAGAACAGCAAAGCTGCTCAGATGGTTACATGTACATATGGTGCGTGAGGCATTGGAGTCCTGCTTAGAACAACCATCTGTGGACCAGGCCCCTGTCTCGGTCCAATATGCACAGATGTAACTCACGTTAGTCGATTCCTCTATGTCCTAAAACCAAAACAAACATGTCAAAGACGCGATTTATGTTTTATTTACATCTCTTGTTCTTTTGCTCCTCATGTTTGTTACTGTGAAGCTCAAAAGAAGTAAATGACTGATTTTAAAAAAAAGTGGATGTGACACAGGTGGGATTACCTCAAGATGTCTGAAGGTGATGTTGACAGAGCGGCTCAGTTTCTGAGTCGACGGATTTGAGACCACCACAGACACAACTTTAGAGAAGACCTGGTAGGAGGGGTCCGCTCCGTTTTCTTTAGCTCCTTTGACCATCTCGAAAGACCTGTTCACAGAGCTTTCAAGGTTTTTGTAGCTCAACAATGCAGCCACAGCAAAACCTGTAAAAGATCCACAGAATATTAGAATATTATAAACTTATTATGACTTGAACTGGACAGAAAAGAACTGATATTTACCAGGATATTTTCCCGTCCCGGCTGCTGTTGTCCAGTCTGTGTCCAGATAAGCATATTCACTGGACAGACGAATGTCTCCAGTTGGTCGAGTCGTTCCTCTTTGAACAGCAATCTGTGCATCTATTCAAGCAAATCACTCTTTTCAAATCATAACACACTTTGCATCCTAACTATTAGTTCCCAAGATGGAAATCATCAAGTTCATTAATTCAAAAGTGTTACCTATCTTGTTGTTCTCCATCTTAGTGTGGTTGTCTTTTAGCTGAGGCCCAATGAATAAAATCGATTTCTCCACAGCAGTGAGCAGCCCGCTCACACTTTCATCGATGTTCTGGGTTCCAGGAGACAGCATCGCATCGGTCTCTGTGAAAAGTTTCTGTCACAAATAAAAGACACAGAGGGGCGATTGTGAATACTGCGTACGCATTTGCATTTGTTATGAGTGTATGCATACTTGTATCTTTTCCTAACCTCCAGTAGCGCATCTCCATCAAGCTTTACTTTGCTGCCAGTTCCAGACAGGGCCAAACAGCTGTTTCTCATCATGGACATGATGTTTGCCAGGCCCCCGAGCAACTGGGAGACACATAGACAGAGAATAAAGACACTATTCAGCCTGCCCCATTCTAAAGTTCATGTATTTTGAACCTTGCGAGGCCATAGGGTCGTCTAGAGGAGCAGGTCCTACGTGATGTGCCAAAGCAAACTGGTGTACTTGTGTGCGAATCCAGGTGTGCTATGAGGTTTTTTGCCAGCCAGATGTTATTGTCAGAATAAATAAGTAACTTTGAAACACCTGATAAACAGAATTTGAGCTAGATGTATTATCCATTTTTGAACTATAACTGGCTTTATATCTGTGATTGTTCCATTATGTTGATAATGATCATAATTTTATTTCCACACTTACCTGTGTTGGCTTTTTCTCAGCACGGAAATTATCACAATCGAGTTCTAGACAAAACAAAGCATTAGGTTATCACCACACCGGCTGACTGGGATTCTTGCCTCCACCATGAAAAGAGTGTGTGATAAAAAATCTCACAGTAAAGGAACAAAACTATGCAATGTGCTGGAAGACAAGCCACAATCTAGATTCTTGAACTGATAAGTTCATACAGAAAGTAGATAGAGTGTTGAGTAAGCCCTGATATCAAAAACGAAACTGAGTCCCAAAAGATAAAAGAAAACAAAACCACAAGCTGCATGACTAAGAAGGGAAAAAAGGGACTTTACTCAGGAAGCGCAGTGGATGAAATTTGGTTTTCTTACTACTTAAACATGGTGGTGTAAAAGATGGTGAAAATATAGTCTGCAACTAATACAGTGACGTCTGTGTCAGGAAAATTGCAAAAATGCAATAAAGGTGTGTTGCCTAATGTGAAGAATATGAGGACATAAAAGCTGTGAAATGCACTCGTTTATAGGAAATAACAAAAAACTGCACACTTACTTGAGCATGGTGTCCTTTCCGCGCTGTAATTGGTGTAGCCATTTGAGCAGTTGCACCAATAACTCCCAATAATATTATTACACACTCCATTGGGTCCACACAGCTCTTCTTTATTTTCACTGTCTGTGCACTCATTAAAATCTGTGTAGGGATATAGAGCAGAGGCATAGGTAATGGCTCATACTCCTCAAATGTAATAATTTTGATTAGACAGAAACAACTCTGAATATAGGAGGTATTGGTCCGTCCTTCAAAAGAATAAACGTCTCTGAAATGTAGCTACCCACACAGTCATGTGACTTTTATGATGCTGGTAAAAGGATCTTAAGGAAAGAGTTAAACTTTCCCAGCAAACGGTGTTGTGACATCTTGTCTTGTATTTTGGGATCACTAAGTTCTACTTTGCAAGTAGAACTTGCCCTTTACATTATGACACTGTGTCATAATGTAAAGGGCCTATAAGACTTTTTAAAGATCATATCAACACTAGCAGAGTTTTTGTAAGCTTTCATTTTCTCTTGCTGGCTGGATGCTACTGTAAGCCTGATCTCACGCTCTCTCCTCTCTCTCTTTTGTGTGTTTTTGTTATTGGAGACAGATTTGATTTCCTTTTTTTATGTTGAGCTTGTTTGTACTGAGTGGGTGTACAGATAAACACACATGTGAAATGTATGAAATAGTAGAACTTGACGAGAATATTCAAACCCAAATTAGCAAATCTGGGGGAGCATAATTTTAATATATTCAGCTCCATGCAATACCTATGGAAGCCCGTTTTCGCCACTAAAAAAGAAATAGAAAGTATCAATTTTAAGAAAAGTAAACCGAAATTTCGACTTATTTTCTCGAAATATCGAGTTATTTTCTCAAATTTTTGACTTATTAACTACAATTTTTGAGAAAAGTAACTCGAAATTTCAAGTTAGCTCTATCAATCAGTAATCTACGTGAATGACATCATTTACTTGTTACCCGGAAGGATATGGCGCAGAGGAACGCGCACTAAACAAATTGTGCGCATTCCTCTGCGCAAAATGTAATTAAATTTTGAGTTATTTATACTTTTTTTTCACTGGCAGAAACAGGCTTCCATAGATACCACTATCTGAACCTTGCCAAATAACAGCAGATGGAATGATCAAAACTACACAAACAATTATTCCAGTTGGAACTCGCACTTCAATATTCTGTAGTTTATACAAACACCATTATTAAAAATTCCAGAATTCTAATTTTGCCTCAGGATATCAGATCTCCTCATCATGATTACTGCTTTTATTCACCACTTTATGTTCCCATAAATAAGAAAATCGTGTATATTTTAATATTTGCTTTTACTTCACTATTCACCATGACTTAAAAACCAATCACCCCACATTCAACAATTTTAATCCATTTAAAACTTTCCAAATCTCCATACACAGCACACTTTTTAATTTAACTTAAGAAGCTTCTTCAAAAATGTAAAATGTAAAACATCAATAAATAAAATATCTTCATGGAACCACACCTGTACAACCATACAGGTAATACCATCTGGTTAAACAACTATAACTGAGTTTCATTAGATAATCCCAGATCTCTAGCTTTAGCAAACAAACTATAGTGAGCTTTCCAAGCCTGATATCTGAAAAAAAAAACCATACTGTAAACAATGGTAAGAGCAGACTGGAAAAGGGCATGTCACACACACTTACCTATGCACTGTCCCTCTGTGAAGTTAGCCTTTTTTGAACTGTGAATGAATCCATGTTGGCACTGACAGTAGTAGCTGCCAATTGTGTTAATGCAGCTTGAATGTTTCCCACATATAGATGAATTACCTATACACTCATTTGTATCTGTAGATTTCAATACAAAATCATAAAGCATACCCATCAACAGATAACAAAACACAAGATTAGGGTATCAGGCCAATCAGTCAATTACGCTCCGTTTAGCCTAATTTTACTCTTCTTGGAACAGCACCACTCAACTTGAACTGATGACACTACGTACAAAAAAACCACCATTCATCTTTACAGCTGCTTCATTGCTGTTGCTACTAACACTGAGATGGACAAATAGCAGTTGTATCTCCCAATTAATTTTTAAGCTTGTGAGAGCAGTTGCTGACATTATTGTTGTGGTCACTAATCTCTGTAAACAATGGTAAGAGCAGACTGGAGAAATGTATGTCAAACACACTTACCTTTGCACTGTCCCTGTCCCTGTGTGAAGTTAACATTTTTTGAACTTTGAATGAATCCATGCAGGCACTGACAGTAGTAGCTGCCAATTGTGTTGATGCATCTTGAATGACTCCCACATGCCGGTGGATTTTCTGAACACTCATTAATATCTGTAGATTAAATACAAAATGAAAACACATAACCATGAGTAGATAGTAAAAAATAATATTCAAGTTTTTATTTTATTTATTTTTTTACAAATGAAAAAATATCATTTCAGTTTAAAGCAAACTTGGTAGTTATCTTATTAGATTATTTTATTTGTGTCATATTTCTTTAATTAGATGCTAGTATTTGAAATGATCTAACTATTTCAAACTCCTCTACTGTTGTTTCAAATTGAATCCTTCCTGGGTGTGAGCTAAAAGTCCTAAAATGGGAAAAAATAAAGAAGAATGTCATTAAGAAAGGCCACTTTCCTATTAAACTATGCTAAGAGTCCTTGCATGATGGTAATGCCATGTTTGTCTGAGAGTTCTTGTTTTGAGAAACGGCGCACAGAAGCAAGAAAATGTCAAAGAAAAGTCAAAACCATAGGTAATGACAGATTTACCAGTGCAGTTTTTGATAGTTTTGTTGTAGCTCAAGCCAATTCTACACCGCAGAACACGATTTCCCAGTGCACATGCTAGCCCTGTGGAGAAAAAGCAAAAGAAAGAAATGTGATTAAATTACAATCTTATTGGAAATCCATCTTCTGATATAAAGAGAAACAAAGTTTTAAATAAACAAATTGTGAATGTGAAGTTGCCATGTAATATGTTGTGTCTTCAAAAAGTGTACTTCATTTTAACGTCTCTGTTTATGTTCCCATCTACAAGTATCCATCACTTTGCTAAAAGTGTGAACTATGCAAACAGAATTATTTGCTTAGTTCACAGTTTTGCAAAAGTCATTATGTTTCCTTCCTCAGTTAGCAATTTGCACACACGGTGTCCTTCTTCTGTGTTTCCCTTCTTCTACCACAATTCTGTTATTTCACGATGAGGCTAAACTGTCCCAGAGTAATGCCACAGGAAACACAGTCAGTGTTGCTCAGTGAACAGTGACAGAAAGTGTGAACGAGGCCGACTTGTTCTTATTATATGATGAAATAACCACAGACAGAAACAATACCTGATTTTTTTTAAAGACTAACCGCATGCTCGCATACAGACGACTCTACTGACCAGTGAGCACATGTGCCCCAGCTGTATGACTCCTACACATTTTTACTCTCTAGCTTTTAATTGTGTTTTGTTTCAGTCTTTGTGTGTGTTTGATCTACTTTTTAGTTTTTTACTATGTACAGCACTTTGGTCAACCTGAATGTGCTTATAAATAAATTGATTGATTGATTGATTGACTCCTCTGCCTTTTCTGCCATCTTTTGTAAGCTGCATGTCTATTTTTCTCTCTCTGTTCCTAGAAGTATATTTTGACTTGATAGACAATAAATACTTCCTTCTGTAAACTGTTTCAGTTTTGTAAACACAGGCGGGTTGTCTTTTCACTAAAGGGCTGACTGTGAGAAGTAAAGCTGATTAGTAGGTGTTGATCGGTCATATGTTTACCATCCAACATGCCTGTTTCAGAATTAAGGGGATTTTTGAGTTTGCTTGAAAAAGTCCAGCTTTTGTTTGCCTTTGGTTACAGTAATAGCATGTGAACAGAGACAAGGAAATTAATCATGCAAGAGCTATTTTGCAGCATCTTTTTTTAGAAATATTAGTTATTTAAAAATATTGTGATTTGAAAAAAAAACAGAGCCTGGTATTATGGTTGAAATTGTTATGTTATGTTATGTTTAATTTGAGAACTAAATTGCTGGCATTTGGTGATATCATTCATTCAGTCAGTTATTACTAAGGCTTTAGCCCCTGTCATTATTGTTAGACAGGGGTTTCTGTAGGCCACAGTTAATTTCAACTTTAAACCTATATTCATCTGAACTGTTTATTTTTACCACAGCGCAAACATCTAGCCAAAATTGGTTGCAGACCACATATTCAGACATGTAGTATTCCTGTCTAACACATAGTACACAATGTTGACTTTTATATTTAGTGCTGTCACAAAAGATGTCTTGAAAAATGTCATGTACTTGTTAGATTTTCACCAACTTCTGAGGGGACTAACTGACCCTTTTGCCTTTTATGTCACATCATCATTACTGAGCAGCTTGTGGAAGTAATGTTCATTTCATTCAAAGGCTACTGACCAACTTTTGACTTGGTCAGCACACGAATTCGTTTTTTGATATTCCTCACAACCAAAGACCAGGGACATTCAGTTTTGACAAAAGAGGTCAGAGTTGCAACACTTGGGTGATATAACAGGATGTTCGACACATCACTGGTTTCATCTTAACAAAAGAAGAGTTTTGCCACATATTGTGAGAGCTCAACACAGACAGGTTCGAAAGTGGTAAACACAGAAAGCGTGAAACTATGATGCAAAAAAAAAACCCCCAAAAAACCAGCAACAACAACAAAAAGTTGACTAAAAGAAGCAACAAATGCTGCAGTGGGCGATAACTCTTATTGTGTTTGTTTATGAAGCAGTGCTATAGAGCATTGAACAAGCATATTGGCATATTAGCAACATGTGTATATAACTTTATATAGGAAATAAACATAGACTGTATATGGGGAAGGGACAGCGTGTTGCCACGTGAAGGTCGGTGGTTCGAATCCACAGAATGGCTACCCTGAAGTACCCCTGAGCAAGGTACTGTCCCTACACACTGCTCCCCAGGCACCTGATTGGTGGCTGCCCACTGCTTCACTGAGTGAATGGGTTAGATGCAGAGAGAGTAATTTCCCCACAGGGATCAATAAAGTATACATCATTATTATTATTATTATATAAAAATCGCAGCACCATTGTGATGTCACCCTCTCTGCACTGAATCATACTTGTTATTAATCTCTGGCTCTCTTCCACAGCATGCCTTCTATCCGGTCTTCCTTCTCTCACCCTATGTCACGGCAGATGGCCCCGCCCCTCCCTGAGCCTGGTTTTGCTGGAGTTTTTCCTTCCCACTGTCACCAAAGTGCTTGCTCATAGGGGGTCATGTGATTGTTGGATTTTTCTCTATATATTATTGTAGGGTCTACCTTACAATATAAAGCACCTTAGGGTGACTGTTGTTGTTATTTGAGGCTATATAAATAAAACTGATTGAATTGAATTGAATTGAATTGTCAAGTCTTATTCTAAAGCCTTAAGCTGACAATTTTGTCTGTGGCCACCTTGGCCCGCTAAAACTAGATGTCATTGTGCATACGACTCAAACCTCAGTGACTCTTGTCTTACATCAGCTACTTGTCAGTCACAGGGCAGCCATCCTGGACTCTGCACTATTATTCATTTGGCTTTAATAGGGGCCAAATTTTTGAAAATGTGAACATCAAACTCTATTCGGTAAAATCTGAAGCCAGCAGTTTCGCCGACAAGCACACCAGGAAAGTGTTCACTGGGATTATAAATCAAGTGAACAATACAAACACATTTTCTCATAGGTTTCTTTAAAATCAGATGTCTTTCTGCAGCCAGATGCGTCACCCTGTGTTAGGTGTCTTTACTTTTCAGACCTGTACTATATTAACAACTTTTATACACAATCTATGGATATATTTAGTTGATGATTGCTTTGTACGTTTTAGATGTATTTATCTTAATAAAAACATGAGCTCATTAAAGAATATTGTAAGGCATCTGTACAAAGATGACATAAAATAGAGTCAAGTGAACTTCTGAAATCAGCCTACATTACATGAACCATCACTTCTGGTGTACCACTAGACAAACCAGAAGAACTAACACGAACGTCATGCTCTGATACATCTGCGGTTTATTCAAACAAGACTTGAAGATTCCTCTTACGGGGAGGCACGTTGTCTGTGATTTTTGCATATTACTGCTGACATATGCAACGGTCTGATTGAACAGCGATACTGGATTCAGGTTCAGGGTTTCTGAGGATGTGACGGTTTTTCTGGAGGTTTTTACTCGACGCCAACCAGTCTGATAAGCACAGCCATTCAACAAAAACGAATTACCTCAAGAAAGATCTACTTAGAGTTCAGCTAAGCTTCATTTATATAACACGTGTTCGCAAAAACAGTCACCTCAAGCTGATTCATAATGTAAGCTAAAAAAAAAAAAAAAAAAACCCCGGACAATCTGAAAACATAACCAAGCACTTAGCGATAGTGGGGAACAAGAACTCCTTCAACACCAAGAGGCAACTGGTAGAACCTGTGTAACGATCTGCCGCGACTGAGGGAAAGGACCATAGAGAACAACATTCAAGAAACAGAAACTGGGGGAAAAGCACACACACACACACACGCACACACACACAAGGTAAAGTCATTTTAAAACTTACCAAGCAGAAGTAGTCCCTTCCCAAATCCCATGCTGAATAGGAAAAACAGTTCCACACAGAAGTTTGTTTCTGAACTATCGCGACTATGAATGAAGTGAAAATCTGGTGGCTGTCCGCTCACAAAGGTTCAAGAAAAAAATTTCAGGTCCATAAAAATCGAAAAAGTATTTGAGTGACAAAACAAACACTGATCACTGAAAAGAGACGTCCTTTTCGTACAAGTTATTTTTACTTGTGACAGGAAAATCAAGAATGAACCTTCACCAGCTTTCTTCCTCTCTCAGATTCAGACTTTCAGCATGGGCATGTCTCGCGCTCGACTCCCCACCCCTCGCTCTCTCTCGCGCGCGAGACCTCTCTATCTCAGTCTCTCTCTCTCACACACACACACACACACACACACACAGAGACTCTCTCTCTCTCCCTCCTTTCTTTCTTTTCATTTATCAGTGTGGCCCTGTCTCCCTCACACTGCTCTTTCTTTCACTTTTCTTTGACTCTGTGTCTTTCCACATGAATACGTTTCTCACACTGGCACATATCACATTGCTTGCACACACAACCCCCCTCTGTCTACACCAGCTTTCACATTTCCCCCTACGCTCCAGTGGCCTCTATTTCAGGAGCTATTCACATGAGAGACAGAAAAGGGGGGGGGGGGGGGGTGACTGAAGAGAGGACGATGACTAACACTCAGCCTAAACAGCTGCTGCTGTACTTGAGTCTTGCCCGTAAGTAATCTTATATCCTTTCCCATTCTCCTCCAAGTCCTACTCTGCTCTTCTTCTACATTTTCTTCTTTGCCTGCTCAGCATTCAGCCCTTCACCCAGTTCCACTGACAAACCCTCTGCATTTTCTCAACCCCCAGGCTGCGAGAAAACAGACTGGAGACAGATAGAGTGACCTCTGTTAAAATGAAATCCACCACACAAGCATAATGCTGTGGTTCACAGAAAACAGCAGGGGTTTGACAACAGCTTTATATTTGATAAAGAAATAAATGCTTTTGTTGTTAGAATTAGTTTCTTACAGCTGAGGGCCCTTGCAAAGGTTACACCCTCTCTCGTCACTTCATTTCATCCAGGCTTGGTTATAGCCTTTATTTGGGCATCAGCCAGGCTCTGCTTTCCCATCTGCAACTTGTCCAAAATGCAGCAGCTCGACTCCTAACGGGCACACACAAACAAGACCATATTTCCTTAGTTTTGGCTTCCAGGCACTGGCTCACAGTGTGTTTTACGATTAGATTTTAAGTTTTTGCTTGTTTTTTTAATCTTTAAGCGGGTTAACAGCTTCTTATCATTCTGATCTGTTAACTACGTACACATCTCAAAAGATTACTGAGCTCAGCTCACCAGATGTTTCTGGTTATATGGAGAAGCAGATTAAGGCACAGAGGAGATCAAGCCTTTGTTGTAGCTGCCCCTAAACTTTAAAACAGTCTGGTCTTTCACATCACGACTTAAGCAACACTCGACATCTTCATAGCCTGCTTGAAAATTCATTTTTATTCCTTGGCATTGAAACCAGACTTGACATTTGTTTGTTTTCTGTTTGTTTTTCTTGCTTTTATTGTTTTAGTTGTACAAAACTTTGGTCAGTGTTTATTGTTTTTCAAACATTTTTGTAAAAAAAAAAAAGACATTAAAATCTATCATGTAAAGACATAACTTCTTTAACTAGAAAACAAGTGGGTGCCAATCTTTTGTATGTGCTCTATATCTTCATTAGTAATACAGGATCATTATATAAATACAGGTTCCGCCTTTAACAAGACTCAGAATCACATACTAAGACTATTAGGGTTACTGAAGTGTAATCAGCTTCCAGCTTCCAGACACATGACCGTGATCAAGAAACTGATTTTTGTTAAATCAGTTTTATGATCATGTTTTGAAAATGTGTGGAAATGCTAAAAATAATGCACACTCATCCTTATATCTATATTATTGCTTTTAATATCTTCCCATACACACTGCTTAGCAAATACATTCTGAACCATGACAAGTTACACACTGACACTTAGTCAGGGAATCATTATTGTCATATTGTAAAGGTATATCCCTTTAGCTTTATTTTCCGATGCATTGACGGCAAATATGAAGACATAAACCTTCAAAAGTTTGCCATAGGTAACAGCTGGAGTGGAAAACAGCAGACCACAAGATTATGCAACCAGTTTGACTTTTTTTTCCATTTCATTTTACTTTCTTTTTGACTCTACTGCAGCTCTATAATTAGGTTTGGGCTTTTGTTAGGTATAGAATTGAGTGATTACATTTAGCCACCAAACCATGAGTTTATAGGTTTAAGGGAAAGAACATTAAAATACACACTTTCAAATTAAACCTTAAACCTTTGCAAACTTTTACCATCTGCAACACACTTCTTTGATTTTACCTTGGTTACCCAGGTTTACACATCCTTGGTTACCATGGGTACATGTTCTGCAACCATAACAACACCTGTGGAGCCTTTTAACACACAGTGTCATTGCACGGTTTTCTGATTTCAATGATCTCTGGTTTGGTCCTATTGAAGTGCCTTGAAGATTGAAAAATATAAACTACAACTACGGTTACCTGCTGCTTCATGACAAGCTTGTGGGTCTTTACAAAGCCTCAGTGGGTGAGGAGTTAGAATTGAGAACAGGTTGCTTCAGCATGTTGACATGTGTGTAGTTTCTAAATCCTGCAATACACAGCAACGTTTGCTAAGCTATGAGATATTCACAGTTAGGCAGGGCAGTGGTACAAATTCTCATATAATTTTCATTGTGTTGCTTATTTAAGAATAAACATAAATAATTATGTTCCATGTCTATGTTTCCACACATATGATAAAGTAGTAATTAATATATATTGACATATTATTGCACGAGTACTCAGTTCTCATAGCTTGCATGATACCTGCAATTTTGATTATATAGTTAGTGCTTTGCACATGAGCAGCGAACTCCATTTTTTATCAGTAACACATTTATCAAGACTTATCAAGCCACATTACTCAATTGGGGTAATGTGGTAATTACTTGTTTTGTTTTGTTTTATATACGTAGATTAGTCTATCACACAAACATACACTCTCACTCGCAATGATACATGAGGAGACTTTTTTGAGGTTATCTTTTCCCCGTATGTTCCCCGGGTGTAACATCATTACCTTGAAAGAAAAAAAAAAAACACTCCGACAGAAAAATATATTTCCACCAGTCACTTGTGATGACAACACAGAACATCTCACTAAGTTGCACATATACAAAAGCTGTGACAGAGATGTGAAAACCCACAGTCGAAAAGGGGGAAAGAAAGATTTAGATGTGTACTGCAAATAGAGATTGTTTTCATGGTTACTGGGCAGTTAACAGAAACAGTGTCCACCACTGATGGAAGTCTCTCAGTGTGCAGCACAGATAGCAGTCGTAGATAACCAGTTACCTCTTCCTGTTACGTGCAGCGACAAGTGCACTTTCCATGACAAGATAGTTGAAAAATCTCTGCTTGATTCACAGTGAACGTAAATCTCATTGATGTGACCTGTTTTCCTGCCTTTGGTCTTTTGTTCTCTTACTGTCACGGTCTTCTGAAGCATCATCTTGACTCTGCATCTTCATATTTTCTCATATTCTCACAGACAAATGAGGAGACACATGGAGACAGACAAATCACACACACATGTAGGCAGGAAGAGGCTGAGAGAATCCAAGTTCATGTCCCTTCAGCATCTAGAGTAAACAAAAGTTTAAGTAAAAGCAGATGCGATGTGAGTTTTTCTGTGTGCACAGGGTGAATGTGTGTAGGCAGGGTGCACTGACCTATTTAAAAGTTTTCATGTCTGTGCCTCACAGACATGAAAGAAGAGTGTCAGCCTATGACAATCAGTTGCAACTTCATCTGCAGCTGTATTATTATATACTTTAGTGCTAACATATGGTAAGATCCACTTATTGTGTGTGTGTGTGTGTGTGTGTGTGTGTGTGTGTGTGTGTGTGTGTGTGTGTGTGTCTGTGTGTGTGTGTGTGTGTGTGTGGGGGGGGGGGGGGGGGGGGGTTTGTGCATGCACTTGGCAGCCACAAAACATTAATCCCAAATGCACTTATTGGATGTCTGCCCATTGTAGCCATCAGTCATCCCAAAAGAGAAACTCTATGGGAAAAATGCAATCTGTCAGAGGGAGAGAGTTTTTTAAACAAGACGAGCAAATAGCAATGATCAAATGACAGCTCTGAGTAAGCTATGTGGTCACAGCAAGTGGTTAGTGGATTCCTTTGGTTGCTTTTAGTGTGTGGCACATTTTCATTAGACCAAAAAAGTGGAAAATGAAACCGTCCCCTGATCAACTATCTGTACTTCTTAAGTATATATAAAAGTTTAAAAACTGCTGATTCATACAAATCTAATGCATCCATCTGTAGGCAGTTACCTCATGTAACAGACGCTGTGCAGAAGCGTTTATTTATAACTCCATAGCTATGAGTTTAGGTGTCGCTTTTGAGCACTGTGTGTCTTTTATGACTTTTTTAAGGAAGTTAGACATATAAATATGTTAAATATTAATGAAATAGAGATAAACAAGTTGGTCATAACTTCTCACTAATACTGTAAAAGAGGAAGATTTTGTTATTTTGAAAACGGCTTCAGTTCAGCCTGTGAAAACAGCAGGCTTCAAATATAACATTGGCTTGAGAAGCAATAATTGTAAGAGTAAAAGTGGAGGTTTTAATTGCGCTGGCCATTTACAAAAAAGAAGCACTTTTAGTTGTTTTATGAGAACTGTAACTAAAAATAACTGTTAAAATAAGTGATCGGTGACTTGTTTTTAGAAGGACTTTGCTGGAAGTCAGAATCCCACTGTTTTTTGAGAAATTCTGAGATTAATATTTCTTTTTACAATAATAAATATCCCTGAACTATCCCTTAGTTATGCTGCTATAGCCGTGGGCTGCTCGGGAACTTCAGTTATACACTTCCAACTAACTCTTCTTTCCCCCAGAGTCTGTTTTTCATGCTTGTTTCTCCATAGTTTCCTCTTTTCTCTTCTCTTTACCCTCATCCCCCAGAGATGGCTGCCTGTGACAAGCACCTTGACGCACACATAGGCAGCACTGCAGGGTGAGCATCCATGTATTTAGAATACCAAGACACAAAAACACTAAATCACACTCTCACGCTTCGTAATTTTTCAGTCTCCAGTTCAGTTCAGCTCTCCTCATCTGGTCTGAACTGGCTACTAAAATAGGGAGCACATTATTAGACAATCAGTCCCAGCTTCTCTGCCAGCCACCCTAGCACTGCCCCGGGGCAGAGACTTCTGTAACAGGGTTTGTGCTTCGTCATAGCAGATGATATACTTGTTGGGGTTTTCTCGCCTTATCTTGCAAAATCAAACACCTTCAGGCGACTACTGTTGTGAATTGGAGCTATAAAAATATACTGAACTGAATTAACTGGATTGTCCTGTGTTTTTATGACTCTGAGTCATACCTGTCAATCATGTGGTATTAAAGTCAAAACAAAGGACTGAAACTTGACATAATACATAATATTGAATATAATTTATGATTTTGTTCTGGTTTTGCTTTAATTTGGCTATGGATTGTTCTAGACTTTTTCACCATTGACTCCCCTCCTACTTGAGAGTTTGCCCAACCAGTCTACATGTGTTTTGTGAACTTAGAGAAGGCATTTGACCTTGTCCTTCGGGGGTCCTGTGGGGGTGCTCCAGGGGTATGGCGAGTCTGGTCCATTGCTACAGGCCATTCAATCCTTATACAACCGCTGCAAGAGCTCGATCCGCATAGCTGGCAATAAGTTGGACTCGTTCCTGGTGGGTGATGGGCTCCACCAGGGTTGCCCTTTGTCACCGATTCTGTTCATAATTTTTATGGACAGAATTCCTAGGCGTAGCCAAGTGGCAGAAGGCTTTCACTTTGGTGGTCTCAGAATCTCATCTCTGCTTTTCGTGGATGATGTGGTTCTGTTGGCTTCGTCGGGTGATGGCCTCCAGCTCACTTTGGAACAGTTCGCAGCCGAGTGTGAAGCGGTGGGAATGAGAATCAGCACCTCCAAGGCCATGGTCCTCAGGGTGGAGTGTCCCAGAGACGAGTTCTTGCCCCAAGTGGAAGAGTTTAAGTATCTCGGGGTCTTGTTTACAAGTGACGGGAGAAGGAGCAAGAGATCGGGCATCTGACAAGGTAAGCGGAAGAAGATGGATGGATTTTTCACCATTTGGAAATCCCAATCAGAGGGATGAAGTTCATGTCCAAAAAAGTAGTATAGAGAACACAAGCAAAGGAAAACAGACACAGAAATTCAAAATTTTAATTTCAGGATAGAAGTCACACATGGGAAAAGAGGGAACATAAGGAAGCAGGGTTGTATCTACTGAGAAGAGTGACTGGATACAACACATGTCACAGTACGGCTGTGTGCAGGCAAAAGTAGGACCCAAACGCAAACTCACAGAGACAAAAGGTAAACTCAAAAAACACAGCTTTATTGCTGGCGTGGAGTGGGAAAACAACAGTACAAAACTAAACTGGGAGAACTAAAACACACGGCGCCACAGGGAAACATCACACAGCTATGAGGGAGACTACGACACCGAACTGAGGGAGACGCAGACATAAATACACCAAGGGTTAATGAGCGGAGTGGGAACACATGGGGAACACAGGTGACACTGATAATAATCACGAGACATGGCAGGCGTGAACACAACACTGACGGGGAGACGGGCGAGGCGAAACAGGAAGTACAGAGGTACAAACAGGAGGAGAGAGAGCACGGGGAGAATACCGACATAACGGGCAGGGGAGACACGGAATAAACACGAAAGGGGACAAGGGCTCATGAATACATAGAGGGGCACACAGGGGGTGAGAGTCACAAAGGGAAAGCACACAGGGAACAACATAACAGGGCACTCAGGAAACAGAACCTAAACAGGGAACTGAATACAAAAATACAAGAGAACTAAGAATACTGGGCCAACATGGCCCAGGACCATGACATCACCCCCCCCCTTAAGGGCTGGCTCCAGACAGCCCAAACACAGAAAAACAAAACCAAACAGAAAACAACCCAGGGCGGGCGGCGGGGGCCTAGGACGGAGGGCCCAGAACAGAAAACAAAAGAGCACAAAAAACACCGGAGCCCAAGAAAAACAACCCAAAAACACAGTGCAGTCCAGGGGGCCGACCATACGGACGGCAACGGTGGAGACGTGGAAACAGTTCAGGGGGCCGGCCATGCGGAAGGCAATGGTGGCGACGAAGGAGACGACGGAGCAGTTCAGGAGGCCGGCCGCGCGGAAGGTAGCGGCGGCGGCGAAGGAGACAACGGAGCAGTTCAGGGGGCCGGCCGTGCGGAAGGCAACGGCGGCGACGAAGGCGACAACGGAGCAGTTCAGGGGGCCGACCGCGCGGAAGGCAGCGGCGGCTCTCCAGTGTTGGGCGTGCTGGCCATGGCCCGGTGGGCACAGGACCAGTCGAGGCAGGGCCAGACGAGGCAGGACCAGACGAGGCAGGACCAGGCGACGACGGGGCCGCAGCAGGCGAAGCACAGGCTGGAGCTGCAGGCGTGGGTGCAGCTGATGCAGAGGCCGGACCGGGCGTGGCAGAGGCGGAGGCTGGACCAGACGAGGATGAAGACTCGGATGAAGCTGGACCAGGCGAGGCAGAGGCGGAGGCTGGACCAGACGACGCTGAAGCAGAGGCTGGACCAGACGAGGATGAAGACTCTGATGAAGCCGGACCAGACGAGGACGAAGACTCTGATGAAGCTGGACCAGACGAGGATGAAGACTCGGAGGCTGCAGCAGGCGACGACGTGGATGGAGACACGGCTGCTGCAAACGTGGATGAGGCTGCCGGTGGAGCAGCTGGTGGCTGAACGGGCCCCTCGGACCCTCCAGCAGAGATGGGTGGCTGAACGGGCCCCTCGGGCCCTCCAGCTGGAAGAGACGGCTGAAGCAGAAGGCAGTCTGAGGCGGAGAGAAAGCTCACGCCATTCCTAGCAGGCTGAGAAGCAGCCTGAACAGCTGACGTGGAAGGAAGCTGAACGGGCTCCTCGGGCCCTCCAGCTGACGTGGAAGGAAGCTGAACGGGCTCCTCGGACCCTCCAGCGGAGACAGGAGGCTGGACGGGCCCCTCGGACCCTCCAGCGGAGACAGGAGGCTGGACGGGCTCCTCGGGCCCTCCAGCTGTCGAGGCATGACCAGCAGGTGTAGAGACCACTGGCTGGACAGAAGGCTGAGCAGGTGATGGAGCAAATGACTGAGCTGCACAGTGGGTTAAGGGCTGGGCTAACGGAAGCACAGGAATGTCAGCTACGGGCCGGGCTGCTAACAGAGCTAACGACCGAACTACTGACTGAAAGGCATGCAGTGGCGATGGCGGTGTGGGTTGTAGACTGAATTCTCCTGAGCCCTCAGTAGAAATAGGGACGGGTGTAGGCACATGCCGGACACTAGCCACTCCCACCCGAGGAGTAGGTACGGGTGCGGAGACGGGCTGTATCCTGGCTGACCTCACCCTGGGGACCGGAACAGGCACCGGCAACGGCTGGGCAACTGCCCTTCCCACCTGAGGAGCTGGTACAGGTGCAGAAAGGGACAGAGCCTCAGCCGGCCTGGAAACCAGAGCGGGGACCAACTGGGCCTCAGCCTCCCCCACCCGAGGAACTGGTACGGGTGCAGAGGTACGCTGGGCCCGAGCTGCCCCGGGAGGAGAAACACGAGCAGGAAAAGGAGCAGGCTCAGAAAAAACAGTCTTAGAAACAGCAGGCTCAGGGTCGACAAAAACAGATCTATCAAAAATGAACCCGCCGTCCACTTCATGTTTTGCAGTCTTAGTATTAGCAGTCCTTGTTTTAATAGTTTTTGAAATCCTTGGGTTGACAGTTGTAGAGTGAGCTGACTTGGGGATGACTGAACCGGACCTGACAAAACCCGAACAGACGGAACCGGAACTGAGTGTGTTTGACCTGGTAGAGTGGTTCACAGTTTTCCCTTTAACAGCATTTACAGCCTTTGGCGAGTGCTTATTGTCTGTGATTTCTCCCTGTTCAGAGGGAGCAAAATGAAAAAACTTCTCCCAGTCTATGTCATCGTCCATCAGGGACACATCGACAGGATCAGGAGTGTGTCTATTGTTCTTAATGTCCAGAGAAGCGGAAGAAGGATAATCAGTGTTACTCACCACCGGGAGTTGCTTAACATGGTCCATCTTATTGCGGCGTGTGCGCCGCTTCCTACGGGGAGGGGAAGCGGGCGGAGAGAATAGCCGAGCCTCCGGCGTGCAGAACGGCGACACGGAGGCTGGAGCGTGGGCAATTGAAGGGACGCGGAGAATTCCCACCTGAAGCGGCCGCGGCTTGGGTGCAGGTGAAGCGGCAGGTGGGGGCTTTCGGCAGCTCCGGGGACCACCGAGAGCCAGCCGCGTTCCTCGGAAAATCCACCCGTAGTCAGGAGTGCGCCACGGCCTCAAGCGGAGCTCCTCCTCTAGCTCAGCAAAGGCAGCATCCTGACGCTCACGCAGCTGAGAGCGGTTTGCTGGGTCCATGTAATGGTCGTAGTCTTCTGTCACAGTACAGCTGTGTGCAGGCAAAAGTAGGACCCAAACGCAAACTCACAGAGACAAAAGGTAAACTCAAAAAACACAGCTTTATTGCTGGCGTGGAGTGGGAAAACAACAGTACAAAACTAAACTGGGAGAACTAAAACACACGGCGCCACAGGGAAACATCACACAGCTATGAGGGAGACTACGACACCGAACTGAGGGAGACGCAGACATAAATACACCAAGGGTTAATGAGCGGAGTGGGAACACATGGGGAACACAGGTGACACTGATAATAATCACGAGACATGGCAGGCGTGAACACAACACTGACGGGGAGACGGGCGAGGCGAAACAGGAAGTACAGAGGTACAAACAGGAGGAGAGAGAGCACGGGGAGAATACCGACATAACGGGCAGGGGAGACACGGAATAAACACGAAAGGGGACAAGGGCTCATGAATACATAGAGGGGCACACAGGGGGTGAGAGTCACAAAGGGAAAGCACACAGGGAACAACATAACAGGGCACTCAGGAAACAGAACCTAAACAGGGAACTGAATACAAAAATACAAGAGAACTAAGAATACTGGGCCAACATGGCCCAGGACCATGACAACACAAGCGTTACAGAATGGGGTTGTTTGGCTTTTGAGATTATATAATACAGCTGTGCTGCTTGTTATATACAATTAACATTGCTTTGAAATGACAGCTCAAGAGTGAGAATATTCTATTTTGTTAAATTGCTGTTGTCTCAACTCTTCACTCCTCGTGTCTTTCTCACCTCTGCTGGGAGGTGAGGAGAGGGGGGAAAAGGATTTACAATCAAGGTGGTGCAATTTAAGAAATGAGAAGAGGGAGCTCTCTCACATTTGGTGAGTAGGTGTAAAACTTGGGTGACAAATTTTGCAAAGTGATTAGAACCAAAATCCCCAAAGCACTAGCTAAAGGAAGCTAACATTTCTTGTAGCAATGAAGGAAGCTTTGGGAATGTGTAACCCTTTAATATTAAGCCAGAGTAATTTGATCAGAGCAGCTTTAATAGCCTTTTGTCATGTTTAAATGATTGATTAATTAACAGCTTGATTGTGAAAGAAAACCAAAGTGCAACATGAGCAATAAATAGAAGATGTTATCTAAACTTTATTTTAAATATAAAATTGTATTTGCCTTTATGAAGGATATGTGCATAGATGTATGTGAAAGACTGAAGTAGCCATTGCGACATCACCCTCTGGTTTTTGAGAACCAAAACCTTAAGAAGAGTTTTCAGTGGAGACAACTGCATAAACTTAGCAATTGTGGTTTACTGACAGAGAAATCTAGATAAGCAGGCAGATGAATATGAAAATATAGTTTTAATTCATTAAAATTTTGTCAGGAAATCCTGAAGCTTGCAATTTGGTCTGCGGTCGCTATAACTGAAAAATAGAAAGTATCATAAGTATCTTAAGTTAGGGGTTTGAAAGCTTTGGCAGCTCACTCATGATGATGGGAGAGTTGTATTTTAAAAACATATCTCTGAAACAAATCATATATGCTGATAACAAATTTTAAATAAAAGAAAGCATCAGCGGGCATTTGGGGTCAAAACAGAATTCACTGCCATCCAGTCTGAAAGTAGAAGCTGCTCGAGTCTTACATCACAGTGGTGTGGTGAAAAGTTTCCTGTGGAAATTTTATAACGGCATCCACTTACTCACACACACAGACACACACAGATGCAAGCACACACGGGATCTTTCCATATTGAAACAGACCAAACAGATCATAATCATATAGCTGCAGTTGCTGTTTACATCCTGAGACATATATCCCTTCTTTTTTTATTTCCCACCAGTCCACACTACCTTTAGACCAAGTGTGTCTAGTTTGTCTTCTGTTTATGAAGCTTATAGTAGTATGGTTTTTAAAAAGTCGTTCCATATTGTAGTGCTCAGCTAACAATGTGCCAGAAAGGGCATCAGGCGTAAAAAAAAAATAACGCATAAGCCACATCAAACATGCAAAGTTACCCACTGTGGCAACCTCTTGTGAAAAAGGCAGCTGCCAAAAAAGCACCGCTGCATGAAACCTGAGTAAAGTCAAGAATAGTTCAAGCTAATGTGAGCTTTAACTTTAGAGCTTATCAGACTGTGCAAATTGTTACATATTGTAAAAAGTTTGGTTTAAATACTGTAACGTTACCTGTTATGGGCAAATAAACTTGTTTTTTCACGTGTCAGTATTGTAGACGATAGTTCAGTCCATAGCCATTACTTTAATGGTAGATATTCTGATAATAGCTGTAACAGTGATTGCAAAGAAAATAGCAGATTCCATTCAGTTCTGATTTTATTTTAGTGTTGCATTACACTCAATAATCAGAGCAATTTACAAAGTGCTTTGTAGTGATTTTAAAAAGGGTTATTTCTGTCTTAGACACAAACTTGTTTACCTGAATGTTGCTGAATTGGACAAGTGCAAGTATGAAAGCATGTAATGTACCGTACACGTTGTTTCACACTGACTGTGACCATCATTCTGTGTGCCTCCGCTTCTTTTGCTTTTATACCGTGTATTTTTAACCAGAAGTGCACCAACTTTTTTTCACATCTGTGGTTTCCTTTAAGCGCCACAGACGCAAGTGAAAGGAGGCAAGGTATACTGACACATACGCACACAAATATACACACTGTTGTGGTAAAGGTTCTGCAGTAATGTTTGTGTTCGATCTCCCACTGCACACGCAACGGTTTAGCCAAGTTATTGCTATGCAGAACGAAGTGTTGTCAAATTTGATGCGATTGAGAAGACCTTTTATGTGGTTAGAGTTTCAAATGAAGACGCAAAGGTCGTGATCACGGGTTGCCTTGACACCGGTTCGTATTTACGGAGCAAAGAGCACCAGCGCCAACTTTAAAGCGCAGCCGCAAGGAGCTGGTTGTGCTTTAATTTAAACCACTGCTGGCTGCTGCTGACAACAGCGGTCTCATTTTGTGTTACACCCACCTATGGTTGCCATAGTGTTAAATCTCTTCGACAAATATAATCTAGTTGAAAAGACGGATTTTAATTCATCTTCGTTCAACTAATACAGACGTGTTTTCTGTGTTGCTGCACAGTATTTACTGAAGTCTTTTCCTTGACTAAGTAAACTGGATGACTAAATTTTTACTCTTTATGATTAAAGAGAGTGGAATCACATCTTGGTCAAACATTAACAACCATCCATGCTATTTGCTTTACTAGTAAAACGATTAAAGCAGATCTCAGAGATGTGCACGTAGGTCTTGTCGGTCTTAAGTCTGAATGTGGGGTGACTGAAATGTAAAAACACTTCTAAAACCGAGAACAGGAAGCGCTAAAAGCTGAGAAGTGTGGATAGAGACAGGGCACATTCACCTAGTTATTCACTGAGAGGACTTTAACATACATAACTTAAATTTGCTAAATAATGATTTCTGCACACTATGAGCCCCAACAAGTCAACAGATCTACCAAAAAAGGCTACTTTTGGCTTGGAAATTACAATAGTAAATGGACTGGTTCTTATATGCCACTTTTCTACTTTAATAAGCAACAAATTAACAACAAAATTAAAGTAAATAGGCCACAGTTGCACAGTACGGGCCTTATACTGTGACAGAGAGAATACAGAAATACGTGGGAAATCATGTGCCTGACTGGTGTTTTTGTTCTCTGACAGGTGGATAATGGAAGGAGTGAACAGAAGGATTGATTTCCTGAAGCAGGCTTGAATTAGTCTGAGGGAGAAGGAGCTCCGCCACCTCAGTAGTGTGGGCTGGAGCGGGTGAGCTGGGTGCTCCCTGATGGAGAGCAGTTTGTGACATACTGTCCCTCACCTCCTGTCCCTCACAAATGCCTCAAAATTCTGACCAGTGATGGTTCCAGTCATGTGGATTAGTTTGTTGATCCTGCTGGCATTTCTGGCACTGATGATGTTCCCTGCTGTTCCCCAGCAGACAACAGCAAAGCAGATGGCACTCACTACCACAGACTTCCAAGCATGTCACTTTACTTTATACAACGTGTCTCATTCAACCTTTCACACACATTCATTCATTCAAACACTTTTTTAAAATATCTGATTGTTTTCTATTCAAAATTCACACTCAACTCAGGACTCATGGTTTTATTATCTTGCTCATGGATTTTTTGGCATGCAGACTGAAGCATCCAGGGATTGACCCACCAACCTTCTGATCAGTAGATGACCTGCTCCTATCCTTTAAATGTTTTAGTACCTTTTCTAAATTGGTTGGATTAAACTGCTGTGTAGGGATGGTAATCAAGAACTAGTTCTTGTAGAGAACTGGTTCCCAGTAGTCCATTTCCTTGGAATTGTTAGTCTGCTTGCCTGTTGATCCCACTAATTAGTTCCAGTCAGGTTGCTGAATCTGTTTACAAACTAAACACCAGCAACATGCACAAACATCAACACAGCATGCAATCATTTTGTACAAATGTAATGTTTTTGATATGCTGCTTAGCAATGGTGGTGACTGTCAAAGCAGAAACCAGTGAGACTATAAGAGAATTGCTAAGATGTTGAATCTATAAGTAATTTTTATAATGGAATCAGAGTCACTAAATTCTTATTAATTTCCATCTCTACTGCTGTGTAGAGATATTTTAGATGGTGATGGTGTTTACCAATTGCCTTTTCAAATTAAATAACACAGTCACTGATATAATCATTACTTGATCAGACCTCATTTAATTTGCTTCTGATAAGCATTATTATCAAGACAACTTGACATTTCCTGCACAGGCAGAGCAACACTTTTCATGCTTCTGCAAGTGCTAACATGGTGATAGTGAACAACACACGCACTCGTGTTTTTACAGCTTTACTGTTGGAACACCTAGGTCAATAAAACACAACCTGAGCAGGTAAAAATATAATGGATCACACATCGAACAACTCAACAAATTCATATATCATTCATCTGGATCAGAAAAAAAAGAATTATTATGCAGTTTACAGGACTAGTCTCTCTACAGGGATTACTGATTTTTCCTCAGAAAACATTTCAGTTCATTTATACAAGATGATTTAGTGAGATTAGCATACACAGTATATTGTTGTAACATCCTGTTGTACAAACAGGAATGTCTTATTGACACTAAGTGAGATCAGACAGCGTTTGTTAGTCTGCGCTCTGGTATTCATCCTAGCTCTGGAGCCAACACTGTACAGGAACTCCATTCATTATCGCAACATTAGTTGGCCTTCCTATGCCCTAAAGAAAATGTTTTTTGTCTATTTTTTTCCCTTTCCTGCTAACTGCAGCCACTTTACAGCTTATCCAGGTTCACCGGAGGGAAACCCTAGCAACAAACTTGCCAGGCACCCCTTTTCCACCTATTATTTCCTCTCCCGTCATAGGTTCCTTCCTGAATGAGAGGGATTTACAGCTGGAAGATTACATTTCTCTATCCAAAACCAGTCACATTTCTCACTGTTGAAAGGAAAACTAATATTTGGGTGTGTTTTCTTCTCTGTGTGCACTGCTATAACCTTTTTGTTTTATCCTCTACTCACCTCTTAAGACTAGCATAAGCAATGTGTGGTCCAGGATAGACGTAGGACGCCTGTCCAAGCCTCCTCGAATGTAAACCAATATGATGCTTCTTAAATTGTGACAAACTCTCTGTTTGAATGTGTGCGCACATCACTTTGGTGGGACGTCAGCTGGAGCCCTATGAACTTCTCTGTTTATATCAGGATCCATTACGTAACATGTGTCTATGTCTATTTAACATGTATACAAAGACATACAGAGAAAGAGAGGGATAAGATTTAATAGAGAGTTTGCACTATCAGAGTTTGCACTATTTCACTAAAGATGTCTTCTCCTCTTTTCCACCTAAATGAATCTTTATCAGCCTGCATTTGAGGGGAAAAGTCTTCCTCAGCTATCATGTTTATTGCTTTTATTTTGTCTTCTTCTTATTCCCTCTCTTGGCCTCTCTGTGAAGTGAGGGGGCGGAATGAGGTGATAGAGGGCAGATGTTTCCTCCCCAGCTTTGAAGAAGCTTGTAAAGATCAGGAGAGAAACTATCACTATCGGGGTATACGCCACAGAGGCTGGGCGTTTTTACGAGGGAACCCACAATTGCATGCAGCAGATAAAGAGTTGATTCTGGCAACAGTTTTGGAAATGGTAGCTCACTGCTCAACCTTGTGCTGCAGCTGCAAAACCTAAATGTCAACCTAACACCTCATCACGCAAGAGCTGCTTTAACGTTTTTATAACAGCGCAACCACTGATGCATCCTTTTGCAACATGTGTTTGAACACACAGCACTTTGTTCAAGAGGGAGTGGCAGTCCTTCTGTACACAAAGCGCTGCCATGATGAGGCTGTCTTCTTGTAGCCATACAGAAATTAATACTGTGATAGTGCAGTGCGTCACCTGGCACTCCTTTGGCTAAGGGTGCGAGGCCTCAGGTTGCTCTTAATTGCCCCAATGGAGATGTATGTGTGCAGTAAATCCACATACTACCACATTGTGGTCAAGGACGTGACTGGGAAGTGATACCATGGTCACAAGGCAATCTCATGCCAAAATGATGACATGAAAACCTTGTGTTTAGGGATTTATGTGAAAACCTTGGGTTTCACAATTTTTTAAAAGCAAGGTGCTGCTATTATAACACTTTCTTCTGTAACTCGCACTATTAGTGCTGAAACATACACAAGTGAAAATACAAAATGAAGGCGAACAAGCCCAAAACTCCAGAATACTGAAAAAAACTGCCAAGCATTCCAAAAGGGGAAATACATGTAAAAAAAAGCACATAAACAAATATGCTTCCCCGGAAATGCTCCATGATGCACAAGGGAGTCAATGACACAATATGACCTCGTGGCAACTTAGAAACTTAGGAGTTCAGACTCAAAGGTCTATTTACAGTTGGTCTTGCAATTACACTTTAACACAAGCTCAGTGTGCTGTGACAAACTAATTTGAATTGAAAGGATCAAATGATTTTTTTTCAGGAACTGATTTTGTAATTGACAATAGGTAAAATAAAATAGTAATCAAGTTATCCCAACATGCAGCTCCTCACAATTACAGATGTTCAGATATGAAACTGAGCATGTTTTTTGCATAAATGTTGCTAACACATGTTGAAAATTTATGTTTTTGCTTTTATGTATATTAATATCAAAAATTAAAGTAACAAAAGAGCAATTTTAGAATTTAAAAAAAAAAACACTGTTCATGTGATGTCCAAATTAAGCACATTGTCACTTCCTCTTAGGTCCCAGAAAAAGGAGATGCAATAGTCATGCTGTCATTGCTGAGAGCATTTTTTTTATATAGTTGCATGCTCATTCTTTTTAAACTTATGACCATGCCATCACTGAAACAACTGTGGGAAGCTCTTTAGATCTGGACACAAAACTAAACTGATGGGAATTCACCAAGCAAAGGTCACGACCGTGTGACATTACAAAAACACATTCTTGGCCCAGACTCGTGAGAATTCATATGCTAACTATGACAAATCTGTGCCACTGGTCAAGTGGCTCAAAGAACAAATAATGACGTGAAGACATTTCATGTTTTAAAATGTTAAAAGTCCGTCTCTCTCCGACTTTGTCATGGTCCCCGTGTCTGCTCGGCCAGCTCCAAAAGGCCACATGTGTTTGGTGTACATTCTCCTCTCTCCTCCCCGCCAGGGCGGAGCTCACTGCAGGCTCCCGCCCTTGGCACACACCTGCATCTCGTCAGGCTCTGATTACGGGTTGGACTCTTAAGGCCGGGACGCAGACAGCCTCACCGCTGGATGATTATGCTAGACACATTAGTGAACCTCTGCCTTGAATCCTTAAGCTTTGTAAACTTGCTGCGATCTCTGTGTAATCTTATTTTCTCCTGTGCACAGTTTTCCCCGGACCCGTGACTAACCTGTTGTTTCAACCACTGTAAAGAAGAAGAGCTAGTATGTGTGTGACTCCAATCCCGGACTTCCCTTTCGGACCTAGGACCCCCGTTCCCCTCACTGTATATATCTGCACCTGGTGATTGTGTAAATAAACGTTGTTTTCCCCTGAACTCTGCTCTGCGCCTGAGTCCTACTACACCGCATGACAGACTTCGTAATACTATGAAGGAATAAAAACACGTTACTGAACATTATCATTATTAAACTCTGTAATGGAAGATGTTTTTTCATATTTGGTCGGTTATGAATTGGTGACATCTTTGGTACTTATGAAATTTCTCCCACACTACATATAGTATGAGTCTGGGAACACACAGATGTGAACAGGCTGCTGCACAGCTGCTAGGTTGTAATTTTACTTTGGGGGTTTTTTCAGCTATTTTTTCTGTGCATTTTGGTATTTTTTGTCATTTGTGGATCTGAATCTGAAATATATTTCCTCCCATGTGGTTGTCTTGTATGTTTTTCCCCTTCAGAAGGCACCCTAATGTCTACACGGTCATTTTTACAAGCAATTTTTAAACTCATGGATATCAAATGAGTGGTTTAACTGTTTATGATTGCATTATTATAGCTCAAAACGTGCACAGTCCTAATATAAGTACACTTCAGAAAAAAAATATTTCTTCTAATACAGATTAGACAATTTTGTTTAATATGGTATACAGTGATTTGATTCTTAACAAAGGCTTTTATAATGTTTTGTACATTAGATCAGGAACGTTTCTATCTTGTATCGTTGCATTTTGACAGTGTAAGCTAAGGAGAGGACAAGAAGGGAGGAGGACAGTGTGCAGATGCATTCCAGTGGAAGAAAAAACTCCCACACATACATGCTGTTAGCTGTCAGTCGATGCAGAGTTCCAGTAAAAGCTTCCTGAAAGCTGATACGAGACAACAATAGTAGGAGTAAAAATTTTCTGCAAAATATGAAAATTAACCCAACATGCCTAGTAATGCCAAATGTTTAAATCTCAGCATAATTTGCTTAATCAAACATCAATGTAGATGAACCTATTAATTATTTTCTCTGGTTTCTTTCAATTAAACGCCAGAGCGTCGGCAGCATTACGATCCATTCTTGCACAAGGTGTAAGCACTGCATAGATGTTTACCAACGAGACACGCTGGGTTTTCTTAAGCTGCAAACAAAACAAAAAAAGCAAGATAGCATTAGAATCTAAAAGAAAGAGATCATTTGTAATCATGAAACCGCTCACTTTAACTCAGCTCACCTCTTATGATCACTCTGGTTGTAGCCTCAGTGGAGCCAATGTGGTTTGTGGCCACACATTTGTATGTTCCACTGTCGCTTTGTTTAACTTTGGCTATCAGGAGCTTTCCGTCATTTGTGAGCTCTGCTGTGGGGGACAGGCTGGGCCGGCCCACCCGACTCCATGTGAACTGAATGGGATGAGTGCCGTGGGCAAGGCATTGCAACTGCAGTGCATCTCCGGGTTGGAGCCTCACCTGATCGGGTAGGATGGTGGTGTATGGGGGTGCTGTGTGGAGAGGAGAAAGATACAATTTTGCTTACCATGAGCAGTGGCAAGGACTCTGGATGTGTGGGATCTGTGTTTAAATATCCTTATGTCCACTCACTCTCCACCTCCATATCTGAGTAAGCTTCACTGTAGCCATGTATGTTAGTCGCGTTACAGATGTATTGTCCCGAGTCTTGGCGCCCCACGCTGGTTAGTGTTAGAACTCCACCATTAACTGTGTGTTTCCATGGCAGTGGAGCTCGTAGCTTGGACCAGGTGATAAGAGGAGGAGGGGAACCTAAAAGGGAAGACCAGATTTGAAGGGCAGAATGAAAACTGAGAAGCAGAACTATGAGTCATCTAAAATATGAGCATTATAGGCATCTTACCACTGGCCTGACACTCTATTGTGACTGTATGTCCCTCCACTGCCGTAATTTCAGTAGGGGTCACTGAAGCTACCGGCGACCCGGGCTCCCTCTCGACAATGATTTCAATTTTGGCCTCAGTCATCCCCTCAGTGTTTTCAGCGAGGCAAATATAAACTCCCGAGTCATCTGGATGTATCGCAGGAAACTGAGAAAACAGAATATCATTTTCTTTTTCATTCATTTGAACTATTTTTCTATCCTAAATGTGAAAATCAGTTTAACCAAAACTTGAGCACAAGTTAGTATTTCACCTTGATGGTGTTGACATCATTTTCTTCAGCGGTAACCAGCTTCAGGGTGGAGCCTTGGCGTTTCCAGGACAGCGTGGGATTTGGCCTGCCTTGGGCACGGCATTCCACCGACACGGCCTCACCTTTCCTGACTCTCAGCGGCCCCGAAGGCGTTAGTCGTACTTTAGGTGCGTCTAAAAGCAAGAAAGGGATACACTACACATACTGAAAACTCTAAATATGCCTTTTTTCCCCTTTTTTTCTTTTTTACAAAAGACTGACAGCAAACAGTTGGTTATGTATGCCTACAGCACTGTAATACGTAGTTTGCTCCTATATGATGTTGGTGTCAGTGCAGAACCAGTTCTGCTTTGGTTCCTTTAAAAGAACCAGCCCACATTTCAATATAATGTTACATAGAATTCAATAGCAGAGCTTAAACTGATTTGGGAAGAAAATCATGGCGTATCTTTGAGAGAATTTGTGGAGATAGCGGTTACCATAGCTACTGTTTCCAGCGTCGGGTCCCAACGCTGTCTGATCTCACCACCAGCACCGGTCTTTTTACTCAGTGAAACCCTAAACATTTTATTTTTAACATCAATTTTTTCCTAAAGTTTCATTAAATACTAATTTACCCTTCATTAACAAAAGTTATAGTAAATTTTTACAGGGTTATGTGTCATTGAAAACATCTGTATATAAAATGTGTTTCCAGGGAACCCACGCTTTCTGGTTTTGCACAGTTGGGAAAAACTGGACTTTGAATACAAGCTCACATTTGACGGTCAGCATAACGCTGGCGGTGCTGCGGCCGGCAGCGGAGGACACCATACAGCGGTACTGCCCGTGGTTTCCAGGTACAGCGCTAGTAACCGTGAGCACAGACCCATCAGGACCGACTTTTATGTTGTCTACAGGGAAACAGGGAGACTTAAGTTAGACCTTACAAATGCTGTACAATAGTGATTGTTTTAACATGTTGTCTGTCCTGACCTGGTAATGCTTGGTTGTTGGCCTTTTTCCACTGTACCTCGAGTGGCCGTGGGTTAGAGTCTGTCAGTTTTACATTGCACCTAAAACTGACAGACTCTCCTTTGTGCACAGTAGCAGCTCGTGGCTCCACTGAGATGACGGGAGCCTGACCAGCCACTGCACAGAGAAACACAACTATCAGCACACAGTAAATACATACTTTAATTAAATAAACTTTGTGGCCACACACTTTATTATTTTAAGTATTTTAAGTAATGAATCTGCAATGACTTATAGTTCAGGCAGTCTTTTTTCTCAGAATATAAACATAATAGTGCTTTCATTGTTAATTCAGTTATATTCTATTTAGGAAATACTTGGCTTGGACATTAAATGTAGGTTGCAGTGTTTGTGCTGCTTTACGGTCATATTAGCAACAGGTCACTGAGGTTACTGTAGAGTTTAATGACTCCTGGCCAGTGTTCATGTTCACAGTTCAGAACACAGTTCACATTCAGTGTTAATTAAATTGCTGTTCCTGTAGCTATACTAGCTTTTGATGTAGTGTCAGCATATTGCAAAGAGCTCTAGATTTTATTACAAAATTCAAAAAATAAACCAGGTTATTTATAGTCACTTTGTGTGAATGATTAGTTGTTATTATTATTAAGTCATCCAAACTAATATAAAGTACATTTATAAAGTGCAGATTATCTGTCATGTTCATTTTACTGCTCAATTTAGGTAATGGCTTATTTCAATTCTTCATTCTTGCATTTTTCTAGGAACTGAGTTTGAATACTTATACTGCGTGTAAGAATACACGTACGTCTTTGTGAACCTTTTGACACATCTGGGTAAAACACAGAGTACACAAACGCGAGCCCAAAGCAAACAACCCGAACAAATACTCAGACTGAACGGGCAGTCGATGACGAAACAACAATGTACAAAAGATGAGGTATTTTTCTCAATGAAGACTTTGCTGAATAACATCAGAACATTGTTAGATGTGTTTAATTTATCTAAATCACACGTGGAGTTTGAGATAGCTGTCCCTTATATTTAAGTCTGGGGAGAAAAAAGTCTGTTTCAACATGTCTGTGAAGGTTCTCAGTCATCCAGGTCATCGTAGTCAAAGGAGCTTGTAAAGAAAAGCGTCTGGACTTCTTTAAGTTACTTGAAGACGTTTCACCTCTCATCCGAGAAGCTTCTTCAGTTCTAAGGTCAAATGGTGGAGAGTCCCAGATATAAACCTAGTGGGAGTGACCCCCCCACAGAGGGACAAAAGGACCCCATGATGATTTCAACATGTTTGTTTCAACAGTTAATGCCTATCAGTATTTTGCTTGGAAAGTACTTTTATTCCAATGGGAACTACTGCAGTCTGTGAATAATCCCCAGTGAATCTTGCAGGTATTTTTATTCCAGTGGGTTCAATCTTGTTTCAGTTAGGCCTTTAAAGTACTTAAACAGACATTGTGTTGCCATCTTCCAACAAATGCCTTTCTCCTCTTTCATTAAATCAAATGAAATGACTCACCTGAGTATATTAGAGAGAACAGGATCAGAGCCCCACGTGATAAATCCATGATGAACACAGAGCAGACTAACTTTCTCTGCTGTGCAACCTCGCTGTCTGTCTTTCTGTCTGTGCCTCTTATCACTTTCAACCTTTAACCCCTTACCAACCCCTTACCCTATTCAAATATCCTCTACAAATGCCAGTTAGCTATTAAACGGTTATATTTTTACAATCTTTTTCAGTTAATTATTTTCTGATTCTGGTGACCTGAATGATATATCTTTTGAGCCAAGACCACGCCAACTAAAACAACTAATTTCACACAGTTGACAAGCACTGAACTTGCAGGAGATATATGGGGAAAAGCACCGGAATTAGATTTAGTGAGTGTTTTATTAATTATTTATAAGTCTGTCGAACTACAGGAGGACTGTGATTTTACTGCTATGCTTTAGAGGATTATTCTGCTTTCCAAGAAAATAACATTCCTGCAGTGAAAAGCCTCCGTGTGTCTGTATTGATTGGTGAGCTTGGTGATAGTGGCTGATGAAACTGATTTTTCAGGACTGTGAAAACAGAGCTGCCCTTGTTTTTGTACTGTGTGCAGATAATGACAGTCATTTATATGGAATGTCACCAGATATCACTCATAAGAACATTATTTGTTTGTCATATTAGATAAGCTCATATCAACATTTTAACATGTAACTCTAATAGAACTACTGTTGGAATAATAAGCTGGTGGTTTTTATTGGATAAAATATAAAATGCCATGTAGCAAATAATGAGTAACATATTTACAGATCAACAAATTACTGTAACTAAAGAATAATAAAAACTGTTTTAAATTACTTAAATACTAAAAAACTAACATTCCACGGTATCAGCATGGTCATTTATCATACAAATTATTGATTACACTGTGTAGCACTCACTTCATTATCAGATATTTCACAGAAACAGTCCACCCTGGCAGCTCTCACTCTCTAACTTAATCAGTTTGTCCTCTTACTCAAATGTCTTTTGAGGACTGATTTTCTAATCCTGGAAGAAGAGATTTTCACAACATTCTCCTGTTTTAAAATGAACATTAAATTAGCCAAAACATTAAAACCGGGATCAGTATACAGTTCTGATCTGGATGATGTGATTGCAGTTATATGGGAACGTCTGATTCACTTTTTCAGTGAATTCAGTTCTGCAGTTAATCAATCCCTATGCTTTAGTTTGGCACAAAGAAGTCACAACTTCTTTTTATACTAACCTGTATGTGTTCAGCTGAAATCCTTGTCAGACAAACACACTACCAGTCAAAAGTTTGGACACACTTTCTCATTTAATGGTTTTTCTTTATTTTTATGACTATTTACATTGTAAATCCTCACTGAAGGCATCAAAACTACAAATGAACACATATGGAAGAATGTAGTGAACAAAAAAGTGTGAAATAACTTAAGCATATTTTATATTTTTGGATTCTTAAAAATAGCCACCCTTTGCTTCGATTACTGCTTTGCACACTCTTGCCATTCCCTCGATGAGCTTCATGAGGTAGTCACCTGACATGGTTTTCCAACAGTCCTCTAGGAGTTCCCAGAGATGCTGAGCATTTGTTGGCCCTTCTGCCTTCACTCTGCGGTCCATCTCATCCCAAACCATCCTGATCGGGTTTAGGTCAGGTTACTGTGGAGGCCAGACCATCACTCTCCCTCTTGGTCAAATAGCCCTTACACAGCCTGGAGGTTGTCCTGTTGAATAATACATGACGGTCCAACTGAATGCAAACCTGATGGGATGGCATGTTGCTGTAGGATGCTTTGGTAGCCATGCTGGTTCAATCTGTCTTCAATTTTGAATAAATCCCCAACAGTGTCACCAGCAAAGCACCCGCACACCATCACACCTCCTCCATTCTTTATGGTGGGAACCATGCATGTAGAGACCATCTGTTCACCTTCCTTTTCTGTGTCGCACAAAGACACGGCAGGTGGAACCGAAGATCTCAAATTAGGGCTCATCAGACCAAAACACAGATTTCTACTCGTCTATGTGTTTCTTGGCCCAAACAATTCTCTTCTGCTTGTTGCTTTTCCTTAGTAGTGTTTTCTTAGCGGCTATTAGACCATAAAGGCCTGATTCACGCAGTCTCCTCTGAACAGCTGATGCAGAGATGTGTGTGCTACTGGAACTCTGAGTGGCATTGATCTGGGCTCTAATCTGAGTTGCTGCAATTTCTGAAACTGGTTACTCAGATGAATTATCCACAGCAGCGGTGGTGATTCTTGATCTTTCCTGGGGCGGTGCTCACGTGAGCCAGTTTTGTCGTAGCGCTTGATGGATTTTGCGACTGCGCTTTGGGACACACTCAAAGTTTTAGCAATTTTCCAGACTGACTGACCTTTAGTTCTTAAAGTAATGATGGACTGTCATTTGTCTTTACTTAGCTGACTGGTTCTTGCCATAATATGAATTATAACAGCTGTCAAACAGGGCTGTCAGCTGTGCACCAACCTGACTTCTGCACAGCACAACTGATTGTGCTCATCTGCTATTTTGAAGAATCTAAAATATAAAACACAAGTTTTGAGTTATTTATCAGTTTTTTCTTTGCTACATAATTCCATATATCTTGCTTCATATATTTGAAGTCTTCAGTATCTACATTGTACAAAGTAGTAAAAATAAAAAAATAAAAAAACATCAAATGAGAAGGTGTGTCCAAACTTTTGACTGGTAGTGTATAAGAGATATATTTCATGATTGTAAAACATATTACCATGGTTATTTTACTGGCTCAGGATAAACAAAGATCACGTTTTGGACAAGATCACTAGTCCAAAATCTATATACAAAGAATCTCCAAGAATAAATAATAAGAATTTGATTTGCTGACATTCACCACAGTGACTTTTTTTTTTTTAAGTCTGAATAAATAAAGAAAAGAGACGCCAAGAGACAATAAAATTTTGTGAGTATACATGACCTGGTTACAAAGTCCCCAGATGCCAATTTAGATGCAGTGACATGTGAATGCCCTCTAGTGGTGTGGAGAGTGGATTGCGCACAGAAGCAGCACTGAATGTTCTAGAATGAGACCACAACCCCCTTTCCTCATAATGGTTAAGTAAAAATACTTACCTGTTTAAAGATGAGAGAATTTGAATTTATTAAAATCATATTATACCAAGTTTGTGTCCAAAGCGACTCTACAGAAACTTGTTGAATGACAACGGCTTTATTTGTTAAGTGATGTTTGTCTTGTTATGTGCTTTTATAAAAAGAAAGAAAGATACAATCATAGCTTCAAAACCTAAAAAGAACAGCATGCATCTTTTGCTTTATTAATAGGCTACAGCGTTAAGATGAAAGGTCCACATCTGGTTTAACACCACATGCAGGCTCTAGTCCTTTTTTTAAGTTATTTTCATTTTTATGATTAAAAAGATAGTAGTGTCAGCACAATTAAAATGTGAGAGGTTAAAAGAGAATCCCAGAAAGAGGTGTACAAAAGCACCACAAATCCAAATAAAAGAAAAGTTTGGGGGAAGATCTGTCCGTGTTCGTTTGTGACGCCACTTGACGCTGGCCTAGTGGGGAAGGGATAGTAGTAGTAGTACGTAGTACCTGGTCAGGTTCACAGTCCATCACACACCATCAAGCTAAAATACCTATGATGAAATTCTAATCGATACTGTAGAAGGAGTAAAGATTCTTGTAAACAACAAAGGGACAGACAGCAGACGCCACTCTGCGAAATAAGTGACGTAAGCCTATCATTCATTCAAACAGATGATCTAAAAATCCTGCTTATGTGTGTTTAAGTGTTCGGTCAATAAATCTGATTCTGATACAACAAAAAGCCATAGCCATGACTTTAACCACTATTAGTTTACAGCTGACGCTTCACTTTTAGTGAAATTTATAAGTACGTTTTTGGTCGATGACACACAAGATGCCAGAGAAGTGCAGACTTCAGCTTTTTTTGCAGGGTTTCACAAATATACTGCATTGACTGTTTGGAAATTACAGCCATTTTTATACAAAGTAAATACGGAATTCATTTGTAACAAAATGATATTTCAGTTTGAGCTACGATTTTTACAATGATGACGACTTTTTAGTCTTGATCTGTAATCTAATGTTAATATTCAGGAGCTGACACGGCAAGAACGATTTTAACATCAAACCTTTTGGGGGGGGGGGGCTCAGCTCCCAGGTTATGCATTAATAAAAGAAGAATAGTTAATAAATTACTTGACTTTTATGTCACAAAATACTTGTTAAGGAAGTGAATAATGCTTCTGGCCAAAGTCTTCAGCCCTCTATAACTCTGGAGAAGTCAATTTAACTGTATCTGTCACAATGTTTCTTTCAAAAGCAGCCTAATTAGTTGGATGGCTGATTGCATTGTCTAAGATTAATAACAACGAATGACATTCAGTCATGTGGCATTATTTACACTGGAAAAATCAGACTGATTGCCACCCTGATTTTTCCAGTGTCTATGTGAGCAGCACAAGTCTTATTTACTCATGACAAGCTTCACTATTGAAGAATCCAGTGCTTATGTGTGTGTGTGCCACATAAAATTAGTATGTTACGATCACAAGACATTTAAACCTGTTTTTGTTCTAACCTGTACTGTCTCCAAAAGACTCTAGAATATAACATTAAAATAAAATGACAAACAAAATTAAAATACATGATTATTGTTCATTTTAGGCTACTGCAGTTATTTTCAGGCATGTTAAAGTGAAATCTGGGGCTTCTTGAGCACCCCCTAAAATGGGTTCAAACTCGCAGTGCAGTATGGGTAAAATGTGGCTATAGCACCTGGGACACAAATAGAAGTCTCTGCAGAAAGCAAGTGGTTGTTCTTTGACCTTGTTTCATACTCTACATCTAGTAGATGAGGCTAGAACAGCAATGTGTTAGACTAACTACTCACATGGAGACAGAGAGGATGAAGAACAGCACCTCCAGTGACTCCTCAAAGCCTCCCATCAGGTGGGGTACATATTGCTGGGTATCCTCCTGTTGGCACATCGGGGGACACTTGAAGAAAACGTTTTCCACACATGCATGAAGAAAAGATTTGCACACACATTTCCATAATCAAAAAATAAAACAAAAACAGACACCTGGTGGCTCTTCTTTGAAAGTGTGATAAATATTTTTATTTTTCTCATCTGGCCATCTTCTGAGGGTTTCCACATTTTCATTTAGAGAAAGGCAAGCTTGAGGGTGTATACCTGAGTTTGGTGTAGCTGGAGAGTTGGCTTGGCTGGAAAGCGAAGACACACTTGTCGCTGTCTTCATAGCATAAAGGCTAGCGTCCTCCTGGAACTTTGCAATATTCTTCTTATACCGAATCCTCTTGTTTCCAAGCCAGTTGGCTATCTGAAAGAATTAAGATAAGAAAAGGGAGCAAGTCAGCTGGCTTCTTTAGATTAAACCAAGTGCTATATCTGGTCTTTTTTAACCTGAGCAACAGTGATGCTGCACTTCTTGGCCAGCTCCTCCTTGACTTCCTCATTAGGGTAAGGGTTGGCCAGATGGGAATAAAAACATTCATTCAAAATCTCTGTTGCCTGTTTGCTGAAATTCCTGCGTTTCCATCTGATGGCAATACATATATAAAACACTATTTAATTTAAAAAATGCCGGCAGACACTTGAAGACTAAACTTAAAGATGAGGCAAGGAAATAAATATGAAAACCAACCTTGCATCCAGGAACCTGGAACGTAGGATCATGACAGCTTCACACGTGCTCTGCTTTAACTGCGTCTGGATAGCCCTGAACTTACGGTGGATGATTGAAACCATTCGCTCAATCTCGCGTGCGGGACTGCTCCCTCAGCAAGTTGATCACATGGCTGGTGAATTCATTGCAAGCCTGATTGGGATGAAGGCAAAGAGTTCAGGCGTGAATGTGACCAAGAGGGCCAAAGACAAGAATTCTAACACACCTCAGTGATGTAGTCGACACCCTTGTCTGTTCACCCTAAAGTCTCTTAACAACACACCTGTTCATATTTTTCCAGTTCCGCATGATAAATCTCTCGAATTTGAGAGAGTTTCTCTTTGTAGTCCACATGTTCTAAGCTCCCATCATCAGGCGTTCCTCCGGCTGCTGCGGCCACCACTGCTGCAGAGGCTCCACCCTTCTCTGGACCAGCAACCCCCTCTGCTAACAGCATATTGTCCAGTCACATTATCTGAGCATTTGGAGGGTCTTCTTGTTGGACACCTTGGATACTCAGGGCTATAGAGCAGAATATAAACTGCGATGGCCACAATAGATTCGAAATAAATCAATCAAGTTCAAGACATGCAGCATGTCAAGCATCTCCACTCTTCACATAAACTTCATTTTTTCATTTTCTGACACATTTTTGAATAGTTTGTACTGAATTTAAAAACTACTTGAACTGATAAGATCTTAATATGTTCAAAATGTGGAGCATCTTTTAATCAGTGGCAAATAGAAGGTAGATACAAAAGCTCAAAAGGAGCTGACAAAAAAAAAATGGGAGAATCACTCCCTATCCTGCTTGTGTGATACTGCCATCAGAATTTCAACCTCCGCTGTGTAGATTTAGAAAACAGCATGAACAGTACAATCAACCCCAAAGACATTCAAACTTTTTAAGATTAATCTTAATATTCTGATTTGACTAGTCAGTCTCCTCTAAGCCGCATGGCTTTAAGGTGGTAATGATAGTGAAGCAATGCATTTAAATGTTGCAGAAAAAAAATTTAACCAGCACAAACCAGCAACGCTGCATCAGCAGAACACTTTAATGGTTCAATTTAATTCCATTAATGCAACACCAGTTCTCAGCAGTCTTTACTTTGTACAAAGACCCTACAGTTTTAAACTGATGACCCCAACGATCAATCGCCTATGAGCAAGCATAGTTTCAATTCAGTTTGATTTATATAGTGCCAAATCACAACAATAGTTGCCTCAAGGCACTTAGTATTGTAAGGTAAAGACCTTAGTGTCTGTTGCTATGGTAGCAATGGCATCTTTCCTTATCAAGTCCAAGGAAAAGAAAATGCAAGAGACACACACACACACTCATCTTCACCCACATGCTGTTAATTAATTAACACCAACTCTTAAGGAGCATCAAAACACTCAGTGAAAAAAATTAAAGCTCATTTGAGAGGTTGTTAATGTGCACAGTTATGCAAATCAGACAGCAATTACAAGGCAGTTTCAGGTAGCATCTCCCATTCATAGTGTCTAACAAGTGCTATGACAGCCTTCGTATCTTCACATCCAGCTTAACCTCTGCAGGAATTAGAGAAACGCACCGCAGTACACCAACGCTGTGATCACTTTATAAGGCACACCAGTGAACCGTATTACTGTAGAGCACTAGTACTACACTGGTCTCATACAACAGTATTTTTAAGATGTTCAGTATTGCATAATTAAAGTATAAGTAGATAGAAATTAGCAGACCGATGTGCCACACTGACAACTACATCACATGTAATCCAGAAACGCGATATTTAACACATTTCTAATGTAGCCCACCCGAAGTGTTTCCATGTATGTGTGTGTGTGAGCTTCTCCAAAGCCAGTAGATCACAAACAGTAAAGATCAGAGTATCCCAAACCCCCAGTTTTTCTCTGTGCCTGCACTGCTCATTTATCGCCCTCTGTGATGCTCCCTGATGATACTTTACATAATTTGCTGTGTGTAGTTGTGGATTCTGGCACATATTAATAATATGATCCAAAGAAATAAGATTAAGAATTCATACAATATAATTGGTTGGATATCATTAACAGCCACAGCTGCATACAGGCAAGCATCCTAGCTGGAGTATGAATATTTAACAGCACATTTCAAAGTGCACTTTTTTTTGACGGCCCCCAAAAGATCTTTTTTGTTCCAACAATCCTGCTGCTAGTTCTGAACTCAGCCCCGCTATTTTCCTCTCATATTTTATAAGTCTCACTTTCAGTTTGTGTTGTTCACATTCATTTAAACTACCTCTGTAAAAAAGAGCATAAAATAACAGATAAATAACAGAAGATTAACAGAAGAATTCATGCTGGTTCATTTGATTAACAAGGTCCAAAAGGACAGTTATTCATCGCAACACTTAAACGTCATTATTGTTAGTATTGTTTTACCACATTGAAAGGTGTATCCCTAAAATTTACTGGTGAGGCATAAGAGTGCATCGTTATTTGTATTTAACAAAAAGCCAGTATTTTCCAAAATCTCAAACAACTTAGTGCAGTTTATACTGACTTGGTCATACAGAAGGTTGTGAGCTTAGCACCTCTCAGGAAAACTATAGTAAAAAGAAGTATCCTGTGTTTTTGAGAAAATAAAAGACATTTTCTTAATTAATTACCTTGCTATGTCAACATAAATAAAGTATTTTCTTATCTTAAGATGAGCTGATTGGAAAGCATATGATCACTTCTATGCTGGTTTCCAAATTCTACCAAACTATTTTTGTTACACACACGCGCACGCGCCTTTCTTTATGTCATCTTTTCCAGCCCTCATTTTCCCCTCATGTCCGATTTTGTGAATCTGGGCTCTCTTAGTTTGAAAATAAGCAGGTGAGACAACTACTTAACTTGGAAACTCTGAATCCTTCTTGCTGCCACCCTTAAGCTTCCTGTTTCCAAGCTAACTGAGGTAATACCAAGGAGTACGGTGCAGTTTGTACTTTTTGGGGGTGTTTTTTTTCAATAAGGAAAAAGTTGCCGACTGATATTAAATTACGAATCTTTCCTGCCTAGTTAAATATAGATTTGTTCACTTACTGCAAATTCAAAATGAGTTTGGAATAAATGCAGGATAAGAAAAGCAGGAGTATTATTGTGAGTCTAAAGTCACTGAGTCAGTCTTTCTTTTTCCATATAAACAATTAGACCTATTTAAACATTGCATCATCTCAACCCCTGGCGCAGATTCCTTATGTCAATAATAACAGATTTGATGATCCTGTTGCTCCCATGTATTTCTCAGTTAAAAGCGTCTGTTGTTATGACGCTCCTCCTGCAGTAGCACTTCTAGCCTTTTCACCATCTGAGCATTTGGAGGAGAGCATCATCAAAAATCATCAACAAAGCCAGCAGAGAATGAGTTTTGGAAAAATACCATGGCAAACTGTTGGGGATAGAGTATGACACACTGAGCACAAGAGCAGGAGAGGGAGAAAGAGAGATGCATTAATGACAAGTTTCATGAGGACGGGAGAAAATGTAGACGAACTAGTGTACATCCTGCTTATGTGTCTCCAATCTCTCTCGCTCTCTGCCACAGACATGTCATCTGTCATGTCATGTGAGTCACTACCTAAGATATGAATAGCAAATTAAATCTTCAAAAGGGATACAGTTTATTTGCAGTCTTGTTTAAATCCCTTATCCTTACACACTGACTGACTAAGAGTCATTCAAATGTAATAAAAAGTCAACTTTAAGCCTAAAATTAACCACAATAATGAATTTGATGAGAGCAGAAGTCTTGTATTAGCATGCAATGTGTCTTTACTGGTTGATAAATATAGAAAGAAAGCTACATATGCATCTTACCTGTATTTTCTTTGGTCTCACAGGACGCTGAAGAGGGCAGGCTTCATTCTGTGGCAGTTTAAAGCATGTTTCCTTTCATGGAAAATCATAGAATGTAGCAGAAAGACAAAAGAGTCTGCATTAAAAAACAATTCTTTGTTATTATTAGTCATAAAAAAATGCTCTTATCTAACAGATAGAGCAATTTTCCACAAATGAACTTTGACCCTGGAGTCTTCTGTTGATAAACCATCAGAGGTGAGAACGCAGACATACTTTGCACGGTCACCTGCCCGATGCAAAGTTTTTGCTATGACTAATTGCAGCCGTGTGACAGAAACAGTAACAATACTGATCATTTTTCAGTAAATTTACAGTAAATCAAGCACCCAGAAGACAAAACCAGAGTATTTCTGGTTTTTATTTCGGCAGCCTCGCCTCTGTCAGTGCGCCCCAGGGCAGCTGTGGCTACAACGTAGCTTGCCATCGCCAGTGTGTGAATGTGTGTGTGAATGGGTGAATGACTGAATGTAGTGTAAAGCGCTTTGGGGTCCTATGGACTAGAAAAGCGCTATACAAATGCAGGCCATTTACCATTTACCATTTATTTTTTTGCTAGAAAATGCTAAGTCTTTGGAAGCCAATAAAAGGAGAGGAGCTAAAATGTCTTGTTTCAGATGGTGGAAGAACGAATGGATTGCTGCCGAAGTCCAGTATTCTAAAGATTCATGAATGGCACTGTGTGTTGAAGGGGTTCCGGCAGTCTTATAAGTAAATTACAGCAGATACACTGTGAATACACTCATATAATAAATAAAAAAATTCAGATCAAGAACTCCTTACTCAGATCAAATCCTTTCTCATTTTTTCTCTGGTTTATTTAGTCATTATTTAGCATTACTGCCATGTTGGTCAATGAATCACAGGTGACTTACAAACTCAGCTTTGTATTTATAGTGAGATGATGGATCCTGTTGGTCTGGGCTATGGGATAAAGATGGAGATATTCTGAGGTGCAAAAGGATTCAGCAGTATTGGGGATTGGTAGTTTCAGTGTGTGATGAGTGAGAAGTGGAACCACCATTCAACTCGGAGGGATACCGAATCCCTCCAATCCAGTGTCTCAAATCTAATTCTCACGTTGTACCTCTGTTATTACCTGGCCTGGGCCTCATCATCTCATCTGTGATGATCTGCTGGAGGATGTCGCCGATGTCCTGCAGCGGTTGGCAATTGTTATGGCATTTCCTATTATTGTGTGGCTTATCCACTTCCTCTCCAGTTAAACCAATATGACACAATATCTGGTGGGCTCTGTTCTCCATACCTCCAATGTGGCACCAGTGTGGAGGGAAAGATGGGAGCAGGGTAACTACAAACAAAGTTCTTTCTTCAACTTTCCACGCTCACAGCAAACTGAAAGATTTCCCACAAAAACGGAAAGGTAAGAGCGGTGTGGCCTCAGCAGCAAGGATACTCGCTATTTACTAATATGAGAAAATAATAGCCGGGGACCAAAAGCTCTTTTTCTTTGGCAAGAGAGGGCACAGCTCACTAAATATTTTTTTTTTCTGTTATTTTAATGAGCAGCACAGATTCTGGAGGGTGAAAAATCTCAAAGAGAAAGAAAGCAGGCTGTTTACATGGAGAGCGGTCTTGGCAACAAAATGACAACAACTGCCAAACTCGCCAACTCATTGCTGCTTTGGAATACTCAGTCTCTTTTTCAAACGCCAATGATATACAACAGTAAACAAAACAGATACGCCAAATGACTTTCCCACTGTGTGAAACAGTTGTGTGTATTACGTTAAAGCTGGCTATCTCTTAACCTGAGAGCCTTTCTCATGCCGTTGTCTTCGCCTGCTCTCCTTTTATCCCCAAATGCCTACTCGTTCATTAAAAGCGCAAACCGACAGGGTCAGTAAACATGCTCATTCAGAAAAGATGATTTCCGCTTGTAACTGTTTTTAATCACAGTGAATTTGGTCGTCTTGGCATGGACTGCTGGCTTTTATTACTTCTGTTTATCGGCTTAACTGGAAGCATTAGAATCATAATTTCACCACAAACAGCGTTTGCAGATGTTTGGAGTCTGTACCCCGGTCTGTACCTCGCTGTCTTAAGTTACCATCCATAGCACTCATAGAGACATTTTTCATTTGTATATGTCGCTGTTGGAAAATGCTGCAGTGTTCTTTGTGAAGAACCGAGAGGCTCAGGCGAAGCACTAGGCAAAAGGGGACAGGGATAGCTCAGTAGGTAGAGTGGTGGCCCCACGATCGGAAGGTTCGAATCCACTGAACGGCTACGAGGTACCCCTGAGCAAGGTACCGTCCCTACACACTGCTCCCCGGTGTGCCTGCTTAGTGCTGCCCATTGCTTTACTGAGTGAATGGGTCAAATGCAGAGAGAAATGTATTTTCCCCATGGGGATCACATTATTATTAGTAGTAGTAGCAGTAGTAGTAGTAGTAGTAGTTGCAGTAGTAGTAATAAACTCATTTACATTAAATTACAATTAAAATAAATTTAAAAAGTGTAAATGCAGTAAACCCACACAGAAGGGGGGTGTACAAGAAGTTAGTCCTGCAAAACTTCAAGTCTTTTAATTTGAACTCTGACACTGTGACACTGACCATCTTCCGGACTCTGCTTGTTCTCTGTGGCTGCCTTTACGCAGCTCTGCATCAGTAAGTATGTCGGCGGGCTCCGGGGAGTGCTGCTCTTTGATTTGAAACCACGAAGAAGTCGTCATTTCGCTGTGGAGACCATGTTGGCTGGTGGTGGTTAAGACGATGATACCCCCATGGCTAGTATCAGCTGGTTTTGTAGGGTTTTTATTGTGGGATCATAGTTTTACTGTAACACAGGTGGCACTAACACTAAATTATTGTTGTATTCTCACAACATCTCAAAACGGAGATGTATTATGTATTATTGAAACCGCATGTCTTTGTCTTTATATATATATATATACATATATATAGTCTACAACATTACTCTTTACATCAGGGGCCACAGTGGGCTCTCACACACCTTCCAGTGTTTTGGTTGTGAGTGTGTGTTTAACACTGAAATAAATGTGACAGAGACTTCATGCATTTCAGGCTGAACTGCTGAAAAGACGATTGAATCCCTCGAGAGTAAGCGACAGAGTGACGCTCATACTCAGTCCATCATTTTCATATTTATTTATGAACTCTCACGCAGGTGACTGCATGCACCCCCTGCAAGCGGATATGCAAATGTGTCCATGGGACACACACAGACATGCAGTTTACCTCATCTACCCCTTGTTTTACTCTCAGCAGATTACAGCTGGCTCCTTCTCATTAATTACCTACTAATTAACTGGCCAATCAACCAATAAAGCTAAGTGCACTGGATAAGCACTGACTTCCTTCCTCGTCCACAGTCCACCTGCTCAACCCACCCCCGCTCTTGCATGCACGCACACAAACACACACGCATACTGCCATCCATTCTGCATGTTGCCATGCCAACAGGGACCTAAGCCCCTCTGGTTGATGCTTGCAATCAAGGGTCTTTTTTCTGGTTTTCATACACACACACAAACCGACACAAACACACACATTAGGATTACGAGGACTGTCTGGTAGTTTCATTATATTTATATTTTCATTTCATTATTATTCACAGTTTTAGTTTCTTACTCGCTACTAAAAGCATCTAAAAAGGGCAGACATGTGTTTTCCTTTCATTAAATTGTTGAATAATTTCATTTACAACAAATAAGAAAGGATAGAATAGTGCAACGTTAGGAAGTATTCTGTAGACTGCAGAGGTGTGGACTCGAGTCACATGACTTGGACTCGAGTCAGACTCGAGTCATTAATTTTATGACTTTAGACTTGACTTGAAAAAATGTTCTAAGACTTGTGACTTGACTTGGACTTTTACACCAATGACTTGGGACTTGAATTGGACTTGAACCGGTTTACTTGAAAAGACTTGATATTTTACCCCAAATATAAAATTTAACATGCATATTATATAGAGATTGAAAATGTGACGTCATTCACGGGTAGAACCGCAAAGGATTCTGGGAACTCGTGGCAAGCGGTACTAACGCACGCAGGCTTTCAATTGAAATCAGTCACACAGCGATAAAAAGAAACACAAAAATGTCAAGAAGCTGTTGTATTATTAACTGCAATAGCCGGTCGCATGACAGCCACGGGAAGCCGACGGGTAAAGAGATCGGTTGGTCGTTGAAGAGAAATTGTTCGAGCCATGTTTCCAAAGTAACAAAGACGCGACGGATGGCCTGGATTGCAGCCATTCAAAGATCAAATATAACGTCCCAGAACCCTCCAGCTCACAGGTTAGTCTGCTCCAAGCATTTACACGAAGGTCAGTGTTTTTTAGTAGTTAATACGTCATTTTCATAACATAATTGGTGATATAGGTTACAAGCAAGTCTGGCACTGAACAGAAATTGTCGCGCTATGCTCCTTTATTTATTGTGCATAAATAGTGAATTGTCCTGACACAATATTGCGTTTCGCTTCTGTTATTATGGTACATTGACAAAAACATATACTTTTATTCACAGGATAAAACAGGTTTTTTGTATCACTAATTGCCCAGTACGATTACAGCATACAATATTATTGTCACTGCTACATTTCTGTGATGCTACCAGAAATTATTTCCACTACTAATTAATTACCGTTGAGCTCAAAGGTCCTATTAATAAACGGTTAACGAATGTGTATTTATGACGACGATTTGTGAGACTGGTAAACTTATGATACGTACGATGGTCTTTCGTTCTACACGGTGCATTTCAAGGTCCTGCACCCATCCGTCGGTAAACTGTACCTGGGCTTGTTGCAGTGACCGGAAGTTACTAAACTTCATGAGTGTATGCACTCACTCCAAGAACCGTATAATTATAAATATGCATATAAATATGCTACAATGAGATAGCTGACTTTATCTAACTAGCAAATGTTTTCCAGGCTACGTTGGTGATTCAGTTTTTTTTAATGTGTATGATATTTTTGTCATGCGATTTTAAAGTCGGTCCTACAAGCGCATCCAAGAATAACATGCAGCTTATCTCAGAACTGTCGGTGAAAATTATTCTTGGAGCTAAGTTTAATTGAGCTGCATTTTATAGAGGTGCAATTTCACAATTTGTGTATATTTTCTAAGTTCACTATTTTGTCATGTGTTGAGAAAAACACAGATTAAAAAATTACATGGTCTAATATTTACATTTAGCATAACTGCAACATTATTTTTTCGTTTTTTTTTTTTTAAAGACTCGAAAGGACTTGAAATTCAAAGTTTCAGACTTGTGACTTGACTCGGACTTTTACACCAGTGACTTGAGACTCGACTCTGACTTGCCTGACATTACTTGAGACTTGACTTGAGACTTGAGGATAAAGACTTGAGACTTACTTGAGACTTGCAAAACAATGACTTGGTCCCACCTCTGGTAGACTGTATGTGAAGGAAAATGTCACCCGCATGCAGTGTTTTCCTTCATTCATTGATTTATTAATTCTTGCTTGTGCAGAGATAGTGGATTGTAGCACAAAAAATAAACATCTATGTTCTGTTAGGCAGAGAGATTAATAAATGAGGCAATGTGTTTTTTCTATTGTTAATTCTAACACTTTTTTGAAGCAGCAAGTTCAATGGAAGCTTTGAAAATCTGAGCCGTATTCTGACGTAACTGCTGCCATCTAGCGTTCAGAAGGGAGTTTGTTTTATAAAGCTGACGTCATGCCTCGGAGGATGACGGGAGTTGGAGTCGGGACGGAGTCAGAGTACTTCCTGCTCCTACGAGGACGTCCAGGAAAATTTCCGTTGATACTAAGAAGTTTTTCTTTCACCTCGGAGAGCCAAAAGTTAATACATATACAGAGTAAGTGTGTATTTTTATAATTACACGAATGAGCTCACGAAGCGGTGAATATTTGGCTTATTTAACAAAGAAGCGGTGAAGTTTTGTCATCGGAACAATCGCTAATGCCACATAAGCTAGTCTTGACAGGGATGTTACACGGTACTTGTCTTTAATTTAATAATTTCAGGTGTTGTTATTAATAAATGTAACAATAAACACGTGTTACGAAAGGCAGAAGTGTGATGACGTGTGTTTAAAATTGTGGATAGGGAAGTTTAGCAGCTGTTTTAAGATACCTTCATCTGGCTGGTGTCGATTTCCTCAGCCGCTTACCATAATAGAGCTCAAGTTATAACAATAGCAAGCACTATGTCAGGAAGTTTGATCGAGTAAATAGAAGTTATTACAAAAAAAATCAATGGTGAAATCATGAATTGCTGAGATTTTTTTTCATCTTCATTTAAAATCTGAGCTTTATATGCTTGTTTGTCTTTCTGTTACATTGTGACTTTGTTGTTGTTCCAATGTGCTAGTCGGTTTTGTTCAGTCAAATGTGCTTGTTTGAACAATTTGCCACGCAGTAAAAAGTCTTTACCAGTAGAAATGTGCTTAAGTCGAGTAAATGCTTAAAAAAAACAAAGAAATTAAAATCTATATTAAAAGTGATGCAAGTGGATTAAATACTTCTGCTGCTGTTTAAGATGAACTCTTACACTGAATAGTGTCATTCTCTGCCCTAATATATATGGACGACAGCCTGAATAGGGAACGATCCTATTCAGGCTGTCATCCATATATATTAGGGCAGAGAATGACACTATTCAGTGTAAGAGTTCATCTAAAGGTAATTTCGACCTAATTGAGTTCCCATTTAGGAGTCACATGAACTAAACGATTTGGGTGTGACAATGCCTCAGTCTCCGAGGGAACATGTTATTGTACACGCATTGAAATTGAAAAAAACAGATAAGCTTTGAGAAAGTTTGTATTAGAATGACAATCCAAAAACATCCTTGGGCAATAAGAAGACATAATTTATGTTAAGACCAACCAGTAAAGCATTTGTACCTTGTTTACCTTCCATATTTATTAAAACTTTTGTTTGGGTCTTCCTCAGATGTCTTTGATGGAACGTGGGAATGTCCGGCCAGTGACCGCTGTGGCCTGGGCCTCCAACTCTGGCACTTGCCCCAAAGATTTCACCCTTGTAAGAACAGAGATAGATTATAGATATTTCATTTTACTTAACTCCAACCACAAAGTTTGCAGGAGAATTACAATAAAATCTCTTGTCCTTGTTCTAGGGTCGCAATCACCTAGAGACTAGTTAGCAACTGCTTGGTGACCTCCAGTCTCTTGGGAAAAATTTGCATCCCCTTATTGGGTGCAAGTAGTTGCTGGAAATTGCTAGCAGTTGGTGGGAAATTGATAAGCTCCAGCAATACATGCAATCCATTGATTGCATTCAACAATTATTCGTGGTGAATCAGCTAGGATTACAAATCCGTTGCTGTCGATATACACAGAAATTCACTTGAACTACTTGCGTTTAGAGTCCAGCCAGAATCTTTTTGATTTTAAACAGAAATTCCTCCTGAAATAGTGATGTGGTTGCTGCAGATGCTCACTGCCCTTGTTTTTCTATAGGAATATAACCAAAATACAAGCCAGTTGAGTTGAGTCCCCTGTTCTAAAGAGACACATTGCAGTTGTGCTGAGTTGCACAGACTTGACTCAGATTGATTGTTACAAATTAGATGGGATTTACTTCCAAACCTTCGCTAATCTGTCTGATTGCATTTAGTCCCAGTCTGATCACAATTGTACTGAAACAGGTTGCCTCCACCAGGTGACCTGTGCAAAGGTGTTGCACACTCAACTTCTGGGTAACCAGACGGTCGCTGCAACAAAACAAGTCAGCGTGTTAAGTATAAATTACAAGTCACTGTGACAACCACAAGCTTTTTGGTGACACATCCTATCTGGGGTGGCTGTAGTTTAGGAGACAGAGCAGGTCACCGACTAATCGGAAGGTGGTAGTTCGATCCTCATCTGCTTCAGTCCGCATGCCAAATATCAACTCTGAAGGAGAACAGTTAAACAAATGTGCAATGATTCTTTTCTGTTGAATCCAAAATCCCAACTTTTAAACTGACTGACTCAAGCTGACTCAAATTTTCATGCTACTTGCTTATTTTGGAATAAATCAAATGTGTTTGTGATGCCACAGCTGTCTCACTGCATCTCCCTTTTTCTGCAGATCAGCCTCACAGAAGATGGAGCATCAGCAAATTTTACACGCACCTTTGGGATGAAGTCTGGATATTACCTCTGTTATAGCAAGGTGAACAAAAAATGCGAACTTATGCATGTATTACCTTTATATTACCACAATACATCATTTATTTTTCTAAATTTTCCATAAATGCAGGACTCAGCAGGTGGTATGGTAGTGTCTGACATCCGGATTATTTCTGATAAGGACTCACTTCCTCATGGTTACTGCTTTATAGCTGAACATCTTGAGCCAAGTGAGCACACACACACATTCATACTTATTTAGCAGAATGCATCATATTCATTCACTTCTGACCTACCGTGTGATTGTTTGTCCAGAGGCCACAGTTTCCAAGAAAAAACGTGTGTGCGTACGCATCGTCCCAGTGGGCAGTGTGGAAACAGCTGTGTTGGATATCAAGCTGACAGCCAAAAGCAAAATGATGTTGCAGCATTACACATTTGTGGGGTACATTCAGATACATGGACTTTTGTCTTGGGCCTGTTTTATCAAAGCATTTTCATGAACTTTTATGAATATTATGTTGCATATAATTTGTCATTACATGCACTTTTTCTTCAGAGACATCCACGGCTATGTGCTGTGGTACAGAAAAGGTTACTTTTCTAAACCCACGCCTCAAGCCAAGCCCCGCAGTGTCAGCCTGGACATCCGCCAACTTTCCTTAGAGCAGCAGTCTCCTCCTCTACCCCTCAGACCTAGGTACAATGCCTATGTATATTTAAAATGGAGATGTTATTATCAAAATGTCACATGTCTCTTATTAGAAGTGTATATAGTTAAAAATTATAGCGATGTGACATTATTACAGCAAAGTGTATTATCTTGGAGGCGTTTTACTCTTGTGGTCGACATCTTATTTGTTTATCTTATTTATTTCTGCAGCAACCCTCCTCCTCCTCAATTGCCACCCAGCAGACTTAGTCACAGACGCCACACTCTTCAAACAAAGGATGAGTTAGACAAACCTGCTGATGGAAGCATCCATGGAATTACAGGTACCACGGGTCTCTCGTCACACAAAGGGCTTCTTATTTACGCTTCTCACCGCAGAGACCCACTCACCTAGGCATACTCTTATTCTCTGCAGCTCTAGATGGAGTTCCTTTCAGCCTCCACCCAAAATTTGAAACCCAGGCAAATGAGACGGTATGTTACAAGTTTTCAGTATTCAAGGGATGGATTCCAATGCCAAATACCGCTGACTTTCCTTTGTCATCCCAATTCTCTTTGACTATTTTTGTCTTAGAACTCGGATTTGAATATTCCCATAAAATCTCTCCAAGACATTGAAAATGAGGTAAGTTCTCATCTGATACTTTTTATTGGGTATATAAATTGAGAATATTGCCACATTGTTTTTTGATTATTTTTTTTCCCCAGTATAACTACACTTTCTCCGTGGAGGAAAATGCTGCCAAGAGGATCAGACCATCAGTACAGATGGCAGGGATCCCGTCAACTCAGTGATGCTTACACTTTGTCAAAGTTACAAAATAAAATGTTCTGTTATTCTGTTCTCTCCAGAGGGCATTTGCCAATCATGCTACAAGTAAAGGATAATCATCCCTACAGTTAGGTTTATATTTTCAGGCTTTAAAAGGTCTACTCCGGAGACCCCTATTTAAGTCTTGATCCAGATTTCCATTTTCAAGCGTTTAAAGTTTCTATCTGCCAAAGACAAGGCCTATTTTAGCAAGGTCCTAAATGTAAGTGCCTTTAAAAGTATAACGGCTCCTTTCTGGTTAAAGATGTTGTGAACATATGGCTTAAGTTCATTCTTTTCTTTAACACGCTTAATTTCCAAATTTAGAAAACGTCTGTGCCGACATACGAAGGTGCACCTTCATTTGCTCTGTTGTGTGGTGTCCAATACAGTTTACCGTTAGATATTTTTGAAGAATTGTACTAAGTGGCCTTAGTGAATACATTTTCCTACAAATGATGACTCATTAGATACACTAATATATCTCAATATAGACTATGGTGCATTTCTTATATGAAGAATACTATCATTTTTTTTATTATTTCAAAAAAAATGTGTACATAAATATAAATATGTTATTTAAAGGTGAATATAGTAAATTGGATCATTTTTGAAACACTTTCTCTGTATATTAGTTACTTAAAGATTTGTGGTAGTAAGGAGAGCTCATCACTTTTTTTGTTTGTTTTTTTTAAGACCAAATATTTCATCAGTGTATAATGTCGTTTTACTATCTCTTTAACATGTGCTACATGGGGAAAATAAAAACCTGAGAACAATAAAGCATGTGTGTTGCTTTAAATACTATAACTTACAAAAACAAAAAACTGTCCAGAGGCACATGTGACCGGTTAAGCTTCAAGGCTTGTGAAAAGGCCTGCTGATATCGTGTTGTTCTAGATGACATACTATGGTTTCATTACAGCAGCAGTGAAGCTATTAGGAATTTATTATGTTGACGGTGTTGTGGTGGTTAGCAGTGTTACCTCACAGCAAGAAGTCTCCACCATCTGGTCGGTGCCTTTCTGTGTGGCGTTTGCATGTTCTCCCCATCTTTGTGTGGGTTCTCTCCAAGTCCTCTGGCTTCCTCCCACAATCCAAAGACAATTAGTGGCGTTAGGTTAATTGATGGTAATACATTTCCCTTAGGTGTGAGTGTGGATGGTTGTCTTTCTCTATGTGTTAGCCCTGCGATAGACTGGCAGCCCGTCCACTCCACCTCTTACCCTATAACAGCTGTGATAGGCGCCAGCTGAAGAGAATGAATGAATGGTTATTTTCCACTTTTCATGTAAAGAAAACAAAGAACCAGATTTTCTGGTTGGGTGACTTTCCAGCTTAATACTGCCACCTGCTGTCCTAAACCGGAGTTTTTTATGCTGAGGAGCTTCCTTTTATAATAAATTATTATCAGTCTGCATAAAAGGATTTTATTAAGCTGTAATGTTTCCTTTTACTTTTCCCTTTGTGTCCTTTGTATTCAAGGTGACAAATTGAAAATTTTATTTCTTAGCTGTTAAGTGAAAATACTTCCTATTTGGGAGCCATTTAAAATATTTTTTTAAAAACAAATGCACAAGGAAATATATATATATATATATATATATATATATATATATATATATATATATATATATATATATATATATATATATATATATATATATACACATACGAGCTGCTCAGTCATGCCATGAAGCTTCTGGCATACAGTTTTTGTGCTGAAGTTAATGCCAGAGGCAGTTTGAAAGTTTGGCTTTATTAAGTCAGCAGAGTGTTGGTCATTTTAATGCACTATGCACCCCGACATTCAGTCACTCTGTTCTTTAAGGTTACGTGGTCTACCACTTCATGGCTGAGTTGCTGTGGTTCCTCAACGCTTCCACTTTGCATTAATACCACATACAGCTCACTGTGGAATATCTAGGAAGGAAGAAATGTCACACACTGGCTTGTTACAACAGTTACTGTAGTAAACCTGAATGCACTGAGTGCTCTAGAACCACCCATTGTTTCACAAATATTTGTATAGGCTAGGGCTGCTCAATTAATCGAATTTTAATCACGATTACGATCTGGGCTTTCAACGATCATTAAAAATGACTGAGCCGATTATTAGCCCCTCCCTCATTTATCCGCGACACCTTAAAGGCCGGTCCGTGAAAATATTGTCGGGCATAAACCGTCCGTGGCGGAAAAAAGGTTGGAGACCGCTGATTAAGAGGACCCGAGGGAAGCTCGGAAAGCTAAGCAGAAGTTATTTGGAGAGTGACTGCCGTTGGTTGAAAAGAGAGTTTAAAAAAAAACAAACTTCAGTGGTGTTGCACACTATTTTATATTATTTTTTTAAAGTCATTGTTAACCCTTTAAAGCCGGTCAGAGCAGCACGCTCCGTTTTGCGTAACTATTTTTAAATCCCTGTAGAACCTGAACCGTGTAAGCTAGCGCAATAATTTGTTTTGCATATGAAACCGGAGGAGTTGTACTTACATCTGATGCCATCAGCTTGTCCTCGGTCACGGTTTCGTTCCACATATAGCTTTGCAAAAATTGCATAAAAAGCGCTTGCAGGAACAAAAACATAATATTCCAGAAACACGCTTTGCCGTTCCTATCAGCTGTTCGTAACACTTCCCACAGTGAAATGATGCACATGCTGTTTTCTTTGCAAATTTGCATCATAGGATTGTTTTTTGTTTTTCCTGCAGTATATAAAAATTGCTGTATCTCCAAAATAAAACTATGAAGACACTCAAAATAAATTTCCTGTGGTGGGAAACTATTTTTTGCAACTTTGTGGTATTTAAAGTTTTGAGGGATAAGCCTCTTAAATTTCTCCAAGTAGAAATATATGTAAACAAAACAAAAGCGATTTTCAATTTTTTTTTGTAGTTTATTGCACTTTTTTGCAATTTATGTAATTACTATGCACTTAATGCATACATATTATTAAAATATGGGCTATAACAGTTGTATTGATGTATAGCAACTTGAAATGCTCCCACAAATGGCACTACAGCATGTAAAAAAAATAATATAAGCTCTGGTGGACTTGGTTCTATAGTAGGTCTTAAAGGGTTAAATAAATATCGTCAAATAATCGTGATCTCAATTTCAGTGAAAATAATCGTGATTATCATTTTTGCCATAATCGAGCAGCCCTAGTATAGGCAGACTGTATAGAAGGTGCTTGATTTTATACACTTGTGGCAATGGGACTGAAGAAATTAGTTTTTTCTGCTGCTAAGCTTCCTACTCTGCTGCAAACATTTTTAGTAGATATTACCAATAGTAATATTGGTTTTAAAACTTTGGTTATTTATTATTTCACAGACAAATTGCATTATGGGGACAGATGATCCTCTGAAGTGATCATTATAGGGTGCAGGTGAAAGAAAAGGTTATAAGTATCCTGAACAGCAGCAATGAATGTAATATAATATGATTAGATGGACACTTTTCATAATGAACATTTTTACATTGAAAGCTACTTCCAACTGTTCCCTTGTTCATAAGCAGTTTCTACAGCAGGTAATTCTGAATATTTTATTTGGCAGATTTTTGGATGCCCTTGTAGACAAAAACTACACAATTACTACACAATACCACTGCACAAATAAGCTACTTAAGTGTTTAAGTGTACCTCTGTTTGTGTAATATGTCTGTAATTGAGCTACACGTGAGCATTTCTCTGGATTTAGTCTTGTAATGGTCATTATGGTCATTTAAATTGTAATCCTGTTCATCTCTGTATTACTTTTTTGTTTTATTTCTGTCTCCAGTAGTTTTTTGTTTTTTTTTAAACTTGTGTTGCTTTGGGGGTTTTTTCTTTTCTTTTGTTAAATTTTACGATGGTGACTGACTTTTTTTGTCCAACACATTTTCATGTTGGTCCTTTGTTAACTATGACAAAAATGAAATGAACTGTAGGACGGTTTGTCCATAAGCTTGGTGATGCCATTTATTTACAATATTACTTAAACTTTTATCACAATCAAGATGTCAGTAGTTGATTTTTATGTGATATTGGCAGTATACCAACACTGGACAGTCAGTCGCTGCACTTGGAAAAGCAAGACGCAAACCGCTGCAGTTTAAATTTACCTTTAACCCTGCTGATTCCCAGGTTATAGTTTGGCGTAGTTCAAATTATATAGTCGGTATTTTGCTCACTGCTCGTAGATTTGCAGCACTGCAGTCAGATTCTTGCTGGTCTGTTTGTTCTGCTTTCCGGAAAACGAGGTCTGATTCCAACCAGCTGTTTCCCGCCTCACATAGATCAGCTGCACACACACACACACACACTCGTAGTAGGCGGAGGCAAGAAGCCACACACACACACACTGGAGGTAGCCCCATCAGCTGGGGAAAGCAACACAGCTTGAATTGTTATTTTTCTAACGCTTTTCTTCAGTCAAACCGAATTGAAAGCGGCTTTTTAGATGTAAGCTATTGGCAAGTACAGTGGGAGTTCTGCGAGGGAGAAACAAAAACCAACCGAACATCTATTTATTTTAACAAGGAGCGCAGGGGAGGGAGAAGAAAACAGCAAACACGGACTGAAGGTGGCTTTGAAAGCATGGAATATTTCATGATGCCGACAGAGAAGATACAGTCCTTACAACAGTTCAAGAAATCGGAGAAGGATGTTATTGGAGGTCTCTGCAGGTGCGCAAAAATGCAAACCATCGGTGTTGTTACCGAACTGCGTGAATAAATAACCTTTCGTGTAGCGCGTGTATGTGTGTGCGCTGCAGTCAGCCTTCATGTAGCATGCTGTTAGCTTCGCTGCCATGTCTTGGCAGCAGGAGCGTGGTTGTGGAAATTAGCAGCCAGTGCTTGTGCCAGTTGATGTTGTTAGAGACGAGGATATATGTAACATTTCACCCCCTTGCTTTTAAATACGCTGGCTGAATTGTTTGTAATAACTTATAATAAAGCATGTTTGTAACCGCCTGGCTCAGGAATATGTAAATCAGTGAGGTGAAATCGATACATTGCCGTCTAGAGCACGTGGTAGTTAACCCGCCGCTTTGCTGCTACACAACAAATCACGTTTGTAACGTCACCGTTGCCCAAAAAAACTGGCCATATTAACTAAATCGCTCGTGTGTGTCATCTATGTGTAGCTATGATGAAGTATGTGGTGTAAAATCGTGTCCGGGGATAAAAAATGCGTGTTTAAATACTGATCCGCGGCGTAGTCGTCGTTGCGTCTTGTGCTAAAATTAGCTTAGCGTGGCTAACTAGTTAGCTCTTACTGCGCACATCTTCCAGCCGTATGAAATACACACAGGCGTCTCATAACTCGTATTTCCCGAGTCGTTTAGCTAAAATACGTCGTTTGTTGTGTGGTGCGACAGTTATGAGTGTTTATCGGTTAATGTTGGATCGATAACTTAAGTTCTAGCTTCATGCTAAATGGGGAAAGCATTGTTCTCTATGACGCCAGGGGGGCCTGTGGCGGAGTGGAGTCACGTTTCAGGGCTGCTACCGTGCAGACGCGCCCCCCGGCGGCCGTGCCGCAGGCCCGCAGCTCCCGGCAGCGTCAGCAGACAACAGCTGGTTTTATGTCTGAGCTACAAACCCCGGCGCGTTCAAGTCTGTGGGAGAAATGCGGTGTTTCTTCCCGAGTCGACGTAAACACCCCTATAATTTGTGTCAAACGTTAATATGAAACTGAATGTGTAGAAACAGATCTTTTTGTTTAGATAATTATTTTTTTGCCTTTGATATTCACAGTTTTGGTTGTTAATCTGTTATTCTTTAGTCAATCGTTCACTTTTTTTGTAGCCAAAGAAAAGTCTTTGTGTGCTTAAACATTGGTCTAGATATGGTACAGAATTTCCGCGAATAGTTTTTCCTAACACCAAGGAAAGAAATGGCAGGCAAAAAGACAGTTTTTATCTAAAAATTAACGTTTTAGGATATTTACCTAACCAACGATGTCTTCCTCGTGTCTAAATTTATAAAAGTGAAAGTAAATAATGCATAATTTGCATATTTCACTCTAGAACTAGACCCTCCGGATCTAATACGATATTTTAAATATGTATAAATCTAAGTAATAGAGAAAGATTACTGATTATATGTTAATATCACAGTTAATGTTCACTAAATGTTGTTAAGTTGCAAGCTTTACAATTTGATTGACACATGCCTGCCTACTCTTTCATTTTTTGTAGGACAGACATGTTTACAACTATGTGAGCCGTGTGTTCGGTCTGACCTTTAGGCCTAGTAAAACATCACAGATCTGGTTCTTCAGGTTTGCTGCGGAAGTCTGACTTGAATGGTTCACTTATTTTTCCCTCTGAGTAAATATGTCAGAAGGTTTTGTTACCATGATATTCATACTCATGCTCTACAAGTGCTTTAAGGGGCAACGAGTTCAGATGAATGCCCTGTAAAGTTCCAGGTAAAAGGTTTCAGATTGCAGCTAGTTACAGACTTTATTGTCCCAGTGTGTCATTTTAACCCAGAATACATATTTGCTCAGATCTAATGCTAACCTTAATTATGTTTGAAAGGGGAACTTACGCTTTCTTGGTGACTTCACGACACAGTCATGATCATCTTCTTCATTTGACCTCTCTCCTTCAGCCTGGCCAACATCCCCCTCAGTCCAGAGACTGCTCAGGACCAAGAGAGGCGAATTCGCAGGGAAATCGCTAATAGCAACGAGCGCCGGCGTATGCAGAGCATCAACGCAGGATTCCAGTCCCTGAAGACACTCCTGCCGCACACCGACGGGGAGAAACTCAGCAAGGTGCTCCAAACGTGCACACATTGACACACACACACGCGTGCACAGTGTTGTTCAATTAACCAAATGTTGGCACAGCAAGAATACAAAGTGACTCGGCACAAATGCGCAAAGGAGGGAATAAAGTTAATTTGTGCCTGTTTTTGCACTAATATCACATCTGCTCTAGAGTTCAGCTTTTGTTTTTTTCCCCACTTTCAGGCGGCCATCCTGCAGCAGACAGCAGACTATATCTTCACCTTGGAGCAGGAAAAGACGCAGCTTCTGGCACAGAACAATCAGCTCAAGCGCTTCATCCAGGTAACAGCATGTCTCCCTGTTTTTCTTTTCTTTTTTTCTTTTTTTTTTTACATAAAATGTTCTTAAGTATAAAATGGGGTTGAATTCATGTCAGTGTCACACAGATGAGATACTGATCTGTTATACAGAATATATATTATCTTACATGAGTACTAATGGTGTGTTTTTGGGGCCAAAACAATCCTTATGGTTTTGTCTTCAGCTCAGGTTCCTCCCCAGGAGGAGACTTGAATGTAGAATTGATCCAGATCACTGACATGTACAACAGAATTTAGAGAATATATAAGACATATTTTTTTCAGTAGACCTTCAGTCAAAAACATGCATTGTTTTTCTGTTAAGGAGGAGCTCTGATAGTGTGTGAGCTCTGTGTGACCATTGGCCTGATTAAAAATAATAGTTGTTGATTCAACAATGGCAAAATTGTGTGTCCACAAGAGCCGATACCGTTTTTACCCCTCAGACGTAAAAGGCTGATGGGGAATTGTCCTCCTGCCGGGCAGCATGGACACATAAGTCTGGTGAATGCCATAACTTGAGAACAAGGAAATGTAGAATTTTGAAAATGATACTATAGGTGTAATTATTACGAGGCTGAGGGGTAGCACTGGCGGGCTCACACACTGGGAATCTTTACAATACTGACATACAGCAAATGAATGATCTAGCTTTGCTTTAACCCTTTAAAGCCGGTTGGAGCGGGCACGCTCCATTTTGCGTAACTATTTTTAAATCCCGGTAGCACTGCAACCACGTAAGCTAGCGCAATACTTTTTTTTTGCATATGAAACCGGAGGAGTTGTACTTACATCTTATGCCATCAGCTTGTCCTAGGTCACAGTTTCCTTCCACATATAGCTTTGCAAAAACTGCATAAAAAGCACTTGCAGCAACAAAAACACAATATTCCAGAAACGGGCTTTGCCGATCCAATCAGCTGTTTGTAACACTTCCTACGTCCATCAGCGCGAACTGTCACTTGTCTTCCATGTCCTGCCCGAAACCGGAAGTGACGTCATTTTGCGGAAATGTAGTTTTTTACCATCGTGGCCTTATGAGCCTATACTTGTGTTTTTAAAAGTTATGTTTGACTTTATGACTTTCTGTGTCGTTTCTGGGATGCTGAGGACTCATATTGCACTGCTGGAAATATTTGATTTTGATGCATATGCTGTTATTTTGCAAATTTGCACTATAATATATTTTTTCATTTTTCCTGCAGTATATGACAATTGGTGTATCTCAAAAATAAAACTATGAAGACACTTAAAATAAATTTCCTTTGGTGGGAAACTAGTTTGTGCAACTTTTTTGTATTTACAGTTTTGAGGGATAAGCCTCTTAAATTTCTCTAACTAGAAATATATGTTAAAAAATCAAAAACGATTTTAAATTTTTTTGTAGTTTATTGCACTTTTTTGCAATTTATGTAATTACTATGCACTTAATGCAGACAAATTATTAAAATTTGGGCTAAAATGGTTGTATTGATGTATAGCAACTTGAAATGCTCAAAAAATGGCTCCACAGGATGTAAAAATATACTATACGCTCTGGCGGACTTGGTTCTATGGTAGGTCTTAAAGGGTTAACTTGTTAACGGAAGTAGGCTGACAGCTATGTTAAATCTCAATATTTGATGGTTCAATATTTTATTGTACCCTCCACACACAGTCAAATTTTTCACCCAACAGAAACAGCTAAGTTAAGGGGAAAACGAGTGTCTCTGCAAGTGCAGTCACATTATGTTGTAATTTAAAGATTAGTCCAGTGGTCGGAAATCTCCTCCCTTTGTTTGATGGATCAGTAGATTTAACTCACACAACCAGTTGGTTGTAGTTGCTCGTGCACATCCAGTTGCGTCGGTTGCAAACGTGAAGAGATGCAACATTAAACTATAGTGAGGCAGAATCGGGTCATTTTGATTCTGATTAGAGATATTAATTTAATGCATGAAAGGGGAAATGAGCTAAATGTTGCTTTGACTGGAGAGCTATTGACAATAACTTTGACCATCATTGATTGCACAACACAGACTGGTCATTTTCTTCAAAGGTATCAGACAGTAGTGTAAGCAGACAGTGTATTAGATATAGTGTTAGTAATAGAGATGGGAGGCAGTCTTAATTGAGTCCCTCCACCAATTTCAGTTACTCGAGTCACTATTTGATGACTCCTGAAGTGAAGATTGGCAAATAAAGCGGGTGGAAAAAGTTAACCGACTTGAAAACGCTCAGTGAGAGGAAGCTAACCTGAGAGCTAATAAATAAAAACAAAACATTTCATTTTATAAATACAGATGCACACTGACAACACAGAAATTCAGCTTTTTGAGTGTTGCAGAATCACTTCAATTATTGTGAGCAGCAGATTACACCAATACCGAGTTGGTCTGTGATTCTTACCTATAGTCAGTTGTTAAGTTTTTCATCTTACACCTTTGTCATTACAGACAAATTGTAACTTCCTGTTTAGCTTCATGGAGTTACAGTTGTAGCCAAACTTAGCTTGAATTAGTTTTTTGCACATTTAAATGTATGTTTACTGAAGTCATTTTTTTACCTTCCCATTGGTTCACACTGCCTCTTTGTTCAGGTCAGCATAGGCACCATGTGTTGTTTTAAATGGAGAAGAAAATTACACCAATCGTGTTGTTTCACATTTAACCGAATGTGGTTTCCTTGTCGTTACAGGAGTTAAGTGGCTCATCGCCTAAAAGGAGGCGAGCAGAGGAGAAGGATGAAGGGATTGGGTCTCCAGACATGTTGGAGGAGGAGAAGGTTGAAGAGCTGAGGAGGGAGATGTTAGAGCTGCGGCAGCAACTGGACAAGGAGCGCTCGGCTCGCATGCAGCTGGAGGATCAGGTGAGGTTAAAGCAGGGAGTTGGAAGTGAAGGTGGAAAAGAAATATCCTTTTCCTTCCGTGTTATTATGTGTATTTAAAAGACATTTCACTTTCTTGCTGTCATTACAAATAAGAGAGAACGTTTGATTCGAAAGAAAAGGTACAAAAATAGGACTGTTAATTTACCCAGGCTATACAAATAAGTTCGTTTATACCTTCAGGCTACAAAATAGTCTCAACTACTGGTCGTGATATCATATTATAAAATCTTCAGCTTGTGGGGCTGACAGATTTTCCGGTACTCGAGCCGGTTCCTCATAAGCTCACATCCTGGATCGACCTGAAGAGCAGGTTGAGACAAAGGAGGTGGGACAGGTGCAGAAGACAAACAAGACTTTAATTACGTTGTTTAAGTGGAAGGTAAACATCAGAGGAATACATGGCAGTTATGTGTCTTGGACACTTTTTTTCTTTTTCAGACAGTCATTATGTTTCCAGTGGAAACACTGTGTTGATATTACAGTGTTAAGATGAAGTTTCCCATTAGAGTATTTATTTGACAAGAATGCTGGGATATATTTTCTGTTGCTCTTAAAATTGTCAGTCTATCTTTGGTTGATGTAATTGTGTGCATTGTGTAGGTGCGCTCTCTGGACACTCAGCTGCACCCAGAGCGTCTGAAGGTGATCACCCAGCAGGTGGAAGAGGAGCATGCACTCATCCAGAGCCAGACCCTGCTACGGCTACACCAGATCCACGCTGTGGACAGACAGACACACAGTCCACAGGTTAGAAACAAACTTAATGTGTACCTGTGCTACTGTTTCTGAACTGGAAGAGGCGGCAGATTGCTCCAACAGCCTCTGAAGTGGCCAATATTGTATGGAGCTCAGCTGTGATGTGGGCATATGTATTTATGGAATGGAAAACACACTTTGATGTCTGTTTTATAAATATTTTGTGTGTTCCTCTAGGTGTTGGCTTCTCCCCCTGCCCCCACCCACCACCCCACGGTGATAGTCCCAGCTCCAACACTAACCCAGCACCCCCACCATCACGTCACAGTGGTCACCATGAGCCCATCAGCCCACACCAGCACGGTGTCCACCTCTAGACAGAACCTGGACACCATTGTGCAGGTTTGAACTTTTTTCACTTTAGAGGATCCTTGCTGATTAGGCATTGACATTGCATTACTTTACATTTTCACACTGCAGTATTTACTAGGCAGGTTTTGGGTGTCTGACACGTTCAATGTGTGTTCAGCAGCCCTGAAAAACGTCTGTGTGGTGCTCGATGTTATTTGAGTAGACTCCAAGGCAACCGAAACGAGCATTTTCCTCGGCTCAAATAATGTTTCTGCAGTGGTCCTACAGACAGGTTTGAAGACCTGTGTCTACATATTATAGTTTACTGTCACCAGGGGGCAGTGTTACAAACAACTGGTCTGCGGTAGGGA